>NC_056525.1:70882583-70901483 GCF_019175285.1 Sceloporus undulatus | reverse complement strand
TCAAAAAGCACCTTATCCAAGCTCTGGTTAAAATAAATGACAAAAAAATACCATTAACATTTTGGACTCATTCAGAATGACCATTCATTTTAGCCTATCCCTCCTCAAAATCTGAGTGTCTTTTTGATGGAGTGTTAGCCTTAGTGCAAAGGAGGGAAACTTGTTGCCCTCTTTATGTAGGTGAATGACAGCTCCCATCATTTCTCACTATTGACAATCAAAAAGCACCTTATCCAAGCTCTGGTTAAAATAAATGACAAAAAAATACCATTAACATTTTGGACTCATTCAGAATGACCATTCATTTTAGCCTATCCCTCCTCAAAATCTGAGTGTCTTTTTGATGGAGTGTTAGCCTTAGTGCAAAGGAGGGAAACTTGTTGCCCTCTTTATGTAGGTGAATGACAGCTCCCATCATTTCTCACTATTGACAATTCTGGCTAGGATGGATGGAAGCTGCAATGCCCAACAATATCTGGAGGATCACAAGTTTCACTGCATTAAGTTTACTGACCTATATCCAGAACGTTTTTGAAATTACAGCATCTCTGTAATAAATTCACTGTGATCCTGAATTACGTTTCTTTTCATGAAACGTCAAGTAAGATAAGAGTGATAAGCAAGCGCATCTTATTCTTCTCTAAATTTTGAGGTGGAGTTGAATACAGCTGAATTTTTACAATCCCAGCTGAAGCCCTCAGCAAACAAAACAGCTTTATCTTAGGGCCTATAATACAATGTCATATACAGATGCCCCAAAACAAGACAGGGTTTTTGTACCCCATCTTCCTTTCTACATCTCCCTGAGTGCCCCCAAAACAACCTCTGAGTGTTGAGTTCCCATTCTGTTGACAGGACCATCTGCAAAATGGATCCCACCCAGTAACTTCAGGATCTTGTGTTGTTGTTATCAACTCTCATGTATGGCATTCCTTTCTTGGCAAGAAATGAGAAGGTAAAATATACAGTGTAGGATATCTAAAGAATTCTGGGAAGCTTTGGACTGAATAATACTCTGCTTTCAGCAAATAGTTCAGTTCCTGTAGTGTGCAGAGTGCTAATCTGGGACTATTAAACAAACAGCAAACAAGACATTAAAGGTGGTCACTGCTAAGAAGCTGGTACCAGTTTCTTCAAAAGTTTCAATGGCAGAATGCATGGCAAGTAATGTGTTTGTGTGTGGCGATATCACTTAACACCTGGGAGCCCAAGGGCAAGAAGTGCAAAAGTTCCCCCTATGCTTTTTTTTAAAAACGGCTTTATTCTTAAAATAAGAGCAATGCTAATGGTAGGTACGGTGGTAGGAAATTTGGCAGAGAGAAGTCATCCTAGTATCTTCATAAACTACTATATTCCAGGTCCCAAGATTAATTTAACTCCCCCTCTCTCATTGCCTTTCCAAGTCCATCTTCCTCCAAATGCTCCTGTTGTTTTTCACTCACAGTTTGCTTCTCCCCTGCTTCTGGAGGCAGGGAGGAAGTAAGGATGTGTCATCTTCTCCAGCCATCTCCTAATTTTCTTGGACCATTCCGCTATAGTCTCTCTAAAAACAACTACAATAAATATGCCTTGTAACTTTGCCACTCTACTAGAAAAAAAGGAGTAATATATATATATATATATATATATATATAGAGAGAGAGAGAGAGAGAGAGAGAGAGAGAGACAGAGAGAGAAGGATGGAGAGACATACAGAAAGAAATATTTATTAAAATATACATGACAAACCTAATTAATGCATAATATAGATAAACTGAGATTAAAATGATTCTGACCATGGACATGTGTCATCTTGCTACATCTTCTTCAGCTCCTATAAGTGAAACTGCATAAGAAATCATTATAATTCTATAAAGCTGACAGTATACATTCTTAAAATCCTGAGTATGATATTCAAATATGGAAAATTAATGAGAAAACCAAAGACTCTGGTATATGGCAAATCCCAATGGAATAAATAAATAAATAAATAATATATAAATAAAAATGGAGACTATCTCCCTCCAAAATATATTACAAAAGGCAACATTTACCATTATAACTGTAATGGGTGGGCCTTAATAACCAAATACCGACCAATTTTAAACTAAGATTGTTGCCATACTGCAGAATTCATACAGATGAGACTGCTTTAACTGTTATGGCTCCATCCTGTGGAATCCTGGGATTTGTAATTTGTTGTAGCAGCAGAGCTCTCTGACAGAGAAGGCAAATAATTCATAAAACTACACATCCCAGAATTCCATAGCTTTGAGCAATGGCTGTTAAAGTGGTGTCAAACTGCATTAATTCTGCAGTGTAGATGCAACCTTATATGAGGGCCTCTGTCTTACCCTTTACCTTGCATCTAACTTTTCCAGAGGCTAATAACCTTCATCAGTTCATCTACTTTGTCCTTAAATGTCAAGTTTATAACTGATTTGCCACAGTTACAGAAAACTGCAGCCATAGTTTTGTCTTCATTAATCTTCTGTTCCCCAAGCCTTCCATCTTAACAACAATACAAAGCAGTACCATGTCCTCCATGGCTTCTTTATCTCTCTTTGCTAGCCAGCCTGTACCCATCAATGAATAGTATTTCATCATATATTAACCAACAGATCTCTGCTGTTCCAGTGAAACCCCATTTTTTAAATTACTTACTTATTTAACTATCTTTACCGATTGTTTGTATATGTATATATATTTGTATTGCCCAGTAGCAAAATTCTCTGGGTGGTTTAGAAAATAAAGATTAAACTCACAAAATCTGTAACTATTATAAATATAATGTAAATTTGGAAACAAATTAGAATATCTACAGACTGAATAAAAAAAAGTAATGTCTGGGAAGAAAAGTGGGGCAATATGTTAAATACACATGCATAGACTGGAAACTCTTCATGAAACTGAAAAGACTAAAAAACCTAGGAGAACTGAAAGGACTCCTAGCACCAAAAACCTATAATACAGGTGAAGCTTCTGTGAGATGAGCATTCTGTGAGATTCTGCTGCCACTGAACAAGGAAGACACTTCTGACTCTGCCCAAGTGTTACCAGTGACTCAGAGACTCTGAAGGTCTTCCAGCTGAAACATCTGTATTCTTCTATGGACAGAAATAGCCCACTGGCCATGTTCTCCATGATTTGGTATCTCCAAATGAGTTTATTCCTTTCTGCTGTACATGGGGACTGCTTTTGAGGATTAAAGAAAAAGAAGTCTTCTCTCCAGGACTAGCAGGTGAGGGACCATATGTCACATCGTTTTTTAAATGTCTTGTTGACTCCAAGTCTGTTTCTGAGAGCAATTCAAAAATGCTGGTGCTTATCTTTAAGGCTCCATCAGGCCTGTCATCAAGGTACTTGGAAGAATTATTGCCTCTGCATCAGAGCTTGCAAACATTACTTCTATGAGAAACTTTTACTAGCAAATAATAATGTGATTGGGGCAGGTATATCTGGGAATTTTCATCCAAGGCCAAAATCCTATTGGTTAATCTGACCTACAGCAGAGTCATTGAATCAATTGAAGGGTGACAAGTCAACACATAGGTAAATCCAATTGATTCAACAAGTCTGTTCTTGTTGGGATTAACAATAGCAGGATCCAAGCTTCCCAAAGATTTTTTCCCAACCTGTCAATACACTGACAGAAGAAGATCTTGTTTGAGCTTCTCTGCCTTCTGAGATCAGATAGGTGGAAAATGGGGAGAGAGCCTGCTTAGTGGTGGCACCTGCTTATGAAATTCTTTCTTCACAGAAATTTACTTCATGCCTATTTTGCTTTTGTTCCAATTGTTGCTGATGCACCAGGTAAAAACCTTTTAATTTCTCCATGTGTTTAATTTTTGAGTTATGATTACTTTTTGGTGCTGCTAATCTGATGTATTGCTTAGATTGCTTAGCCTGTTTATTGTGTTTCAGCCTGGAGTCCATACTCACATACCTGGCCAGTCTAGATTGCACTGTAAATAGTTTACAGTGGAAAAAACCACAAAAAACTATAGTTTGCATTCACTTTGTATTACTCTTGGAATATACTTATATGATACAGTGGTCTAAAAATGAAAAAAAAAAAGTATCAAAACAAAGTATGGGGGCAGGGAGAAATGCAACAGGGGGGCTATTTTCAAAAGAGGCTTCTTGAAAGAATAATAGCTGTTTATTGAATAAATGATGTATTGTTCTTGTTGCTGTACAAACAAATCAATATCAGAGCTATGATGAGCTATAATATCTTTCTGAACAAAAGTGCCTCCTGTTGTTTTCAGAGTCTCTGGTAAATATATGGAGATACACTACTGCTTTCTTCAGAACAGAACTAGTGGAAGCATGAAATACCTTCTGGGATTCCTGATCGCATAAATTTTGCCTACTTAGCAACCTACACAAGAGTAGAACAAGCAGAATAGTTCAAAGGATTCTATCTGAAAAAAGTATGTGACACTGGCAAAATTCAAAGAGGCTAGTTATGGTTATTTCAATCTTATTAAAAATGGATCCAGTCATACAAATAGTTATTCAGAAATCACTTTTCAAGGACTTTAAAAAAAAGCCCACATAGAATAACAAATAAAGTAACCAGAATGGAGGGGCAGCAAGGGAGGGGTGGTGTCCAAAGTCTCATATTAGCATAATCTAGAAATACAAAGAATGACTGAACAATTGTTGGACCAAAAAGCGGCCTTCGGGCAATTTTGGGTCCATTAACTTCAACGGCCAGAGCTGCATCCTGTGAAATCCTGGGCTCTGTAGTTTGGTGGGTCACTGGAGCACTCTGGCTGAGAATTCTTAATGCTCCTCCCTAAACTTCAAATCCCCGGTTCCATAGGATGGATATTTGGCAGTTAAAGTAGAATAATAGTGCTATACTGTAATTTTGTGGTGTGAAAGGGCCCCCAGTTTTAGCAAAGTGGGGCTGAAAAGTTAAAGTAGGACAGGGAACATAGCTCAGCCTTCCTTTTCATTCTGCTCTCCAGATATTTTGGATTTAAACTCCTATAATCCCACAGAAAGGTATGTGTTTGACCAAAAGTCCCATAATCCAATAATGGCTATGGGATTATGGGAGTTGTAATCAAAGTCATCTGAAGGGCACCAACTTGAAAAAAGCTGGTTGAGCAGCAGATGGGGATCCCCCTACCATGTGAGAATAACCGAGAAATTTCAAACCTGGTGGTAGACTCTTATATGGTCCATTCTGGTTAAATCCGAAAATTGCTGGTCACTTTGCACTCTCAAAAAGCCTCTTTTGACTTCAGGTTGCAGTCGTAAATACGCTTGTCAGTGAATAGGCCCCATTAACTCTGTGGGATTTACTTCTGAGTAAACCTGCTTAGAATTGCTCTGTGGGTGTAATGATGATTACTATAGCCCACTATACAGAGTGGCAAGTAATTGTGAAAGGGTTAGATGCCATCTAAAATGTTTCCAAAATATAGCAGTTAAGTTGGTGATACTGTATGTGAGAGCCGATCAGACATTCATCATAAGGAGCTAGCTTCTCAATGTTTTTATAGTTGAGAGTATAAGAAAGAGAGAGACAGTGTGGTGTAGTGCTTTCAACACTGGACTACAGTGTTGGAAATCAGGGTTTGAATCCTCACTCAGCTATGGAAACCCACTGGATGACCTTGGGCAAGTCACATTTTCTCAGCCTCAGAGGAAGGCAAAGAAAAACAAATCTTGCCAAGAAAAACCTGTAATAGGTTCACCTTGGGGGGGGGTCACATAAATCAGAAATGACTTGAATTTACCAGAGACTCTGAAAACAACAATGTATAAGAGGGAATTTGTGCAAATGTAGCTATTTTTATCCTCTCCAGTGTTTGGACAGGATAAGAACCATCAGCTGAAAGTCTCTCTTAAATGTAACCATTAAAGGTGAAGTATTAAGTAGAGCTTTAATATTGAAAAGGTAGCTGTTGCAATAACGTTAATTTGGCATTCCCTGGATTTTTAAACTTTAATGCTCATCCATGAGCTGCTGCATTGCTGTGATACATAGATCTTATATCCAATTTTAGCACAAAGTCAACGCAGTATATTCTTCTACATTTGTGTAGATACCTGATCTCAGGCCTAGTTTCATGCAAAGAGCTCTCTCCATTGTGTTATATCCATGGTTAACTCAAACCATGGAAATTTTATGGACTCCAATTCCCAGAAATTCCGAGCTGGCATAGACACTGCTCACACTGGTTGGGGGATTCTGGGAACTGTAGTCCTCAAGATAGGAAGCTGTGGCTTAACTTTGCTGCAGTATGGTTTCTATTTAGATTGAATAAGACTCCTGCTTGGAGCCAATGTCACAGTAAATTGCATGTGTGAGGATTTGTATATGGATATGAGGAGGAAGAGGAATGTTTGATATCAAAGCTTTTTAAAAATCCAGTCTATTTGCAGATTTGTGGCTTGTGACCCCTGCTCTGTTGCAATGAGCTCAATGCTTGCCTAATGGAATTCCTTGAAGATCAAAGCTTCAGAGGCAATGGTATTGTAGGAATGCATCATTTTATTCCATTTTTAATCTTCACTTGATAGAAAGAAAGGAAAACCTCTTTCTAGAAATTGCTTTTGCAAATAAATATTGTTGGTATTTTTCTTCCAGTGCTGAACTGATAAACAAGAATAATTCCTGTACTACCTAATGAGAAAAACTCCATGGTCCAGAGCTCTTCCACTTCATATTCTGTTGTCCAAAGTTTGTGTCTGTTCTGTTTGTCAACCGGTTTCTATATGTTGTCTTTCACATTTTAAGATGTTACCTAAGGTACTGTATGTCTTTGGATACCCATAATGAATAAAGGCAGCTCAAAATGGGTTGCTTTTACTATTATGTTGCACTGTAATCTATAAGTGGCCAACTCGTTCATTGGAGCCCTTTCCTTCTTGGTTCAAGTACAACAGTAGATATTCCTGGTTTATTTTGTTCTTAATATACATAGTTGCTATTGTGTCACTAGAGCAGTGATGTCCAAACTCTGGCCCTTTGGGTTTTTGGACTTCACTTCCCAGAAGCCTCAGACATCTTGGCCAATGATCTGGGATTCTGGGAACTGAAGTCCATAACACCTGGAGGGCCAGAGTTTGGACATCACTGCACTAGAAGGAAAGTCATTTCTGATTAAAGCTCAGTATGAACTATAGAAATCACCTGAAGACTTCTTTATGAGTTGAACTGGCCTTTGTATCAAATACATTGGCCAATGAACAAGTGAACACCCAGAAAGGAACAAGTAATTGTAGTAAGAATGGAACATCTACTTCAATTTACATATGTTTACATCCTAGTTTTCCTTTTCCTCCAAGTGGAGAAGCTTAGTCTGACAGAGTAGGTGACCATAGGCTCCTCAGTGAAGCTTCATTGCTGAGTTGGGATTTGAATTTGGGTTTTCCTCAGTCTGATTATCTTAACATGCTGGCTCTGTCAAAGAAAATAGAAGCAAAGGCTTTTAGGTCAGATCAATTATGTACTGTTAAATCCCTGGTGAATTGGGACTTTGAGAGACCAGTCTTTTCCCACCAGCTCCTTTTCTGATCCTCTCACCCATCCTCCTTGAAGGATGTCATATTGCATGCAGGGAAGGGGGTCAGACAACAGGATCATGGGGAAAACTGAGAAACAAAGCTTTATGTTTGGATGTATTAAAAATACATGAAAGGTGGAAAATACAGGAAATGCATGGTGGTTTTTTTCAGTCCTACGAGTGATTGTCTTTTTTCCCCACCTTCTTGTTGATATAGGGGTGCCCCACATATAGAAAATGTTTACAAATGAAATGTATTAAGTGTGGAATTCAAGACCAATACCATTCCTGAAATATACTTCAGAGCGCTGGTTTTTGTCTGTATTTGAGAAACTGCTGCAGGATTCTCCTTCTTGTCTCCACCACAATCATTCCTTGATTCCTTAACTTATTAACTTTATGAACGCCCCTCCTCTCTTCTCATATTATAGTTTTGTTACAAACAATAAAGTTTGTTTTCTTCTAAGAATTCTTGTGTGCCTGTCTAATTCTGGACCATGAAAGTACAACCTTCATGAAGCCGAGACAATGAACATATTGAACCTAGATGGTGAGTATATTGCAGGTGTGGGCTACAGAAAAAAGGTGACTCTCTGAAGTGTTTTATAGAAATGGGAACACAGGGAATAAAAGAATATGGATGTATTCTGTAGTGGAGTGTACACTGTATTCCATTTCAGATATAATGAATGAGCATTGTGGCCAGGTAATACAATCCTTTCTTTTCACATTATCATTTCCCATGCACCTGAGCTGAAAAACTCTGGTATAAATTAAACCACACTGTCAGATCATAAACATGCTATGAAATCAAGATTAAATCAGAGTTTCTAGGTCCAGATGTAAATCCCATGAATTTTCAACTACTGTCACTCAAAGAAGACTATATTGGACTCGGAAAAACTGTTTGACTTGTTTTAAATTAGTGTACTATGTTCCTAAAAAGCTTGTGCATTTTCCAAAAGATTTCACCCATCTTCTAATGTTAACAAATGTGAATTACCAATGGTGATTCATGACTGTGCATTATTGGATTGCTCCTGGAAATGTCATCCTGTTTCCTCCCACCTATAGGCACTCCATTGCACCAGCCATGGTGCTTGAAAATTCAGTCCTCTCCCCACTCAAAACAAAACAACTGAGGAACTAAGACATGTTTTATATTGGGGTAGAAGTCAAAAAGCACTTAAGGATGAAACAAAAATTGCTTGCTGCAGCTGCCGAGGCACAATGAGAAGTATCAGCCAGTTTTTCATTTAGAGCATAGACCTGGCATTGAAACACTTCTGTGCATGCTCCTTCAAAGCAGATGACTTTGGGGACATAATCTGTTGAACATTGACCAGGGACCACACATATATTTATGCATTAATTTATATCCTACCTTGGCTCACAACATAGAGGAAAAGAAAATGCAACTTAGAAACTGTCATTATGATAAAAAAAGAATTCTAAAAACAATTCAATAAGTTATTATATTGACAAGGTGTGTATTGGCCATCACCACGTACAGATGTGAGAGCTGAATAGTGAAGAAAGCCAACAGAAAGAAAATAAAATCATTTGAGACATGGTGCTGGAGAAGAGTGCTGAGGATACTATGGGTGGCCAAAAAGACAAACAAATGGGTCCTTGAACAGATTAAGCCTGAACTCTCTGCAGAAGTAAAGATCATGAAACTGAGACTTTTGTACATCACGAGAAGCATGACTCATCAGAAAAGTCAATCATGCTAGTGAAGGTAGAGGGATGCTGAAAGAGAGGAAGGCCACATGCCAGATGGGTAGACACAAGCAGGGAGGCCACGGGCCTGAGCCTGCGGGACCTAAGCACAGTGGTTGAGGATAGGGAGCATTGGAGATGTCTCATCCACATGTCTGCCATGAGTCAAGGCCACTTTGAAGGCAGTTAACAACAGCAAATAACAATTATTAGGGGGAGAGGGGAAGGTGGACACTGATCCCAAATAAGAATTCTGACCCCATGAAATTTTTCTTCAGTCCCCAAATTTCTAGTGTTACATTAACTTGAAACTTCAGTTGAGCATTTAGAAACAGAGGCAACTAAAGTGAAAAAGCAGGCAAAGTTATCAAGGTAACTTATTTTATTCATTATTAATGTGAAACCAGTACATGGCAGAGGTCTAGATATGAATGATTTTCAATGTATAACTCTTTGCAATGCTAGAAATGTGGGGAGTGGAGGAAATTTCATTTTGAGAGAGCAGAATTTCCACAGCTACACTGCTGCCTATTAAAAACAGTTCTATTTTATCCATTTGGAACCATTTAAAGCACAACAACAATCAAATTTCTATATTGTATCCTAGCCCACAAGGGCTCTTGAGGCAATGAAGAAATAAAAACCAATTAAAACAATATGAAGGTAAAAACATTTTAAAAATACGTTTAAAAACTCCTAAAAACAGTCCAGAAACAATCCCAGATCCAGTTTTGAAACAATTAAAGCAGCAATTTAAAACACTGAATGCACATTAAATACACAATGGAAGAGCATTGTTTTGGCTGCCATCTGGAAGCTCCAAAGAGATGGGTCCAGCCTAACTTCCTTGGCTAGGGACTCTGTGGCAGTAATGATGATGCTGATGCTGATGCTGATGATGATGCTGATGATGATAACAACAACCTCAAGGCTCAAGGCAGGTACAACATGTTAAAATACAAAACACAAGTTAAAAAGGAAACACATAAAACCAACAGTTAAAATACAATACTATGGCCCGGTACAGACCGGCAGGGAAATGCTGGCCTTCTTTGCTGTGCAGCGTTGTCGCAGCAACCAATGCTTGTGGCATAGCTGTGCTTAGAGCGGCTTCTTTTTTGTGACGTCATAAGCTCTATGATGCCGCTTGCTGTAAAAGATGTGTGGGTGCTCAGATGCCCACATGTCATAGACCGCCCGCACGTACTAGGGCTCAAGAGCTTATGGTTGGTGCACGCTCCCAAGCACTACTATCACCACCAAGACACCGTTTCTTGGCGGTGTGTACTAGGCCTATAAAACCATTAAAATACACTTATATAATACATTCTTTAAAACATAACAGTCAAACGTCATGATTTAAAATTGACTGGGTAAGTGTGTTGGAAGAGATATGAAGGAGATTCCATTACCCTATCATCTGTACATACCAGCATAACTTTACAAGGTCTTGGGACATGCAAAGGGACCTCCTCTGAAAATCTCATATTTCTGACAGGTTCATATGGAAAGAGGCAGTCTTTCAGATATTTTGGCCCCAAGTCACTTAGGTCTATTTGAATCCACTGGTTCTTTTCATAGTCTCTGGAGCCAGGGGTATCACAAGGAGGATGTGGGGAGTGTAGACTGCACAGGGTGAAAACTCAGAAGGGGGTGAAACTCAGAAGGGGGTGTCATTCACCATCTGTACCAAGACCACTCTGCCACACCCCTCTGCCAGCGAGGGTGCCTCTACCATCCACCCACTGTGGCCACTGGTGTGGTGGGGTGCTGCTGACACATAGCAGACCGTTGCTGGTTGGGCCAGGAGAGAGATGCAGACAGCGGTGGCAATAGCAGTGGTAAACATGGATCTTCCCCTTCTCCTGCTGGTATCCTCCCTTTCCTAGCCTGGCCAGCAGCCATTCCAGACCCAGAAGGGGTTACCTTCCCACCACCACCATCAGCAGCCACAAAAGACCACCTTGCCCTCCGTTCTTACCCAGAAGGAAGGATAGGGCAAGGTAACAGGAGGAAAGGCAAGGTGGGCAGCAGTGTGCTAGACATCTGGGAAATGTGCTACTGCTACCCAGTATCTTTATCTTTCTGGGTCTGTTGGGGCTACCAGCTGGGCAGGAAAGGAAGGCAATGATGGCAGGTGAAGAGAGTAGTCCATGGCTGCAACTGCTGCCACTGCCACTGGCACCTTCATTTTTTGGCCTGGGGAGTAGCCATGACAGACCCTGAGGAAGCTGCCAGGTGGCAACAGCGCCTCACTCCCACCAGTGGATGCAGTGGGCAAACAGCAGAGGCATCCTGGCTGGCAGAGGGGTGTGGCAGAGAGGGATGGGGAGAATAGTGAGGCAGCCAGGAGGGTGAGGGCAGCCTGTTTAACCGTCCCCTGCCCTGCCCTCCTACCCTCTCCCCACCTGACTTTGCCTGCAAGGGTGGTGATTTGGGGTAGAAGATATACAGAAGATCGCAGCAGGGACATAGCCAAGGGGAGGTTCTTGGGGTCCGGACCCCCCCTTCCATTAGAAAAATGAATGGTGCATGCTGCTGCCCCACTGCCCCCAAGCCCCAATGTAATGGTGGCACTTAGTCTGGACCCCCCCTTCCTAAAATCCTGGCTACATCCCTGATCACAGGGTGGAACTTCTGCAATGGCAGTAGTAGTGCCAGTGGCATCCTCCTCCTCTTCTTCTGTGTCCCCTCTTCCCCCTTCTGTAGGGCCAGGGAGAATCCCTGAGCCCCCCAGTCCAAGTCCCTTTCTGTCTTTGCTCCATGGGTGAAGGCAACCAAGATGAGATCCTTCTTTCTACCGGCATCTGCCACTCACTGGCACTGTGTGGTGGCTGCCTTCCTGGAGGTGACAACATGGGTTACCACACTGAGATGACCCCAGCCCTAGTCATGTTCCTGTCTGGAGCAGCAGAAAACAAGCTTCATCCTCTACATGTCATCCATTCAGATATACAGAGGATGGCTATATTGTCACCTCTCAGTCTTCTCTTGTGTGAGCTAAACATGCACAGCCCAGAAACCATTCCACATAGCGCTTGATTCCTAGCTTTTTTTACCATGTCTGTTGCCCACTTCTGAGCACCTGAGCATATAGAAACGTAGCATATAGAATTATACCCTTAGTAGTCATTATAATGGCCTCATGAAGGATATAAAGATAAGAACAGCAAAGCACTCTGTCTGCACCCTAACTGCACATAACTCTTTACTAAGAAGTAAATTCCATTGTTAATAATGACACTTGCATGACCAGGATTCATATCTAAAAATATTGTAAAATTAATGATAGAGTAATAGATATGGCTCTTCTATACTGACAGATATTTAAAAAATTGTTAGTATACTTTCCCATGTAGATCCAAGAAATGCAGTGCATCTCTAGTCCAAGAAACACAAACAATTGCAAGGAAAATCTGAAAACTAAACATTTCTATACTTTTTCCTCAAAGCAGAGAAGTGTTTTTCCAAATGGCTAAAATGCCTTCAGGCCAGCTGGAGGACACTCTGATTAATAGAGAAGTCTGAAAGAAATACATTTATAAGTTTATCATTACACACAAGGACCAAGAGCTTTCCTGCAGAAAGTGAAAGTAATTGATAGCATGTACACCCATAAATGATATATCCCTGTTTCAGTAAACAAATTTCCCTAGTTCAAATTATTCAGCAATATTACATGCTGAACACCACCCCCCTAAGACATTTTTGGTTGACTTGAATGTTAAATAAAATTCTGTGCATATCCAGGAGCCTAGGCTTACCCCTTCTCTGACCCTCTTCACCAGCCAGGAGGAGAAAGTATGTTTGGGGAGCAGTGGTGTCACACACCCCTCCTTAGGATCTGGTGCATCCAGTACCTCCTTCCTCACACCCACCTAATGACACCTTTGGCTCAGATTAACCTAATTTCTCCTAACAAGGAAATGAGAAGTTTAACCAAACCAGTCTTGTTCTGTTCTGATTCCACTGTGACCCCAATTGGGGATGTGGCAGAGTCTAGTTCTTGCCAACCTTGCCCCTCACTCCAAGCCAACCTACCTACTCTTATCCAACCCTACTCTTCATTCTCACCCTTGTTTCCTTAATAATATTTTTATACTACTGAATAACAAAGGGTTTCTGGGATGGTTTACAATGAAACCACAGAGTGTGTGGCTAATCCTACTCTAGCAGCAACAAATAGTAGGGAGGTCTCCTCCTCCTGGCTCCCCTCTGGCAGGTAAAATGCTCTATGCATACAAATAGACCTGGGAAATGTAGTTTCCTCAAAGGCTTCTGACATCTGGAAAGGAGGTGGATGTGAGTTTTTAATGCTCGCATCATATTTGAGCAAAGTATTATGAGTCCCCAAGGCTTTTCTTTCTGAGGTAATAAATGCTAAGATTGGTAGCATCTCTACATGAGGACAACATGAGAATAACTCCACAGGAATAATCCTTTATGTCTAAAACATAGGGGTACCCTCCTAGGCTATCCTTAAATAGTGTGCCTGCTCTGCAATGGGCTGTGAGAATGTGCATGCAGTTAGCTACAAGCACAGACTTCAACAAACATTAGCCAGCAGGAAAACATGGTCACTAGTTTTGATTTTTTTTTTTTTTTTTTTTTTTTTTTACTCCTGGACCAATTCTGTCAGAAAGACCCTGCCAAAGATGGAGAAACCTTGGGGCCGTGCCACAGCAAAGTGATTATGAAGTCTTGAGAAGATTCACGCTTCCAGCATTTGTCAAGACCAGTTAGTTTAATACGATGGAACCTGGTCAACGTTCAATACATCCATTAGGTAATGGCTTTTAGTTGACAGGTCATGGCAAAGGCTCTGATATATTAATGGCCACCCTTGTTTATTTTGAGAGGGAGCTATATGATACAGCCAGCTTCTCAAAAAGCTGTGCTAGCCTCATGTTGCTTAAGGTTCCAGAGAGAGTATGAGAGAAAGAAAATCCACTAGGTCCAGGCATGGCTAATGGTAGCACTGGGAATACTCTTTCTTTTGTTGTTAAAGAGTCTGTATAGCTGATTACTGTCAGCATCAAGGATATTCACCTGTATATTACATTAATGGACCCTGGTGATGACACATGCAGGGACAGTTGTATGGAGCATCTTTTCATTAAAATTCACATTTGCAGAAGGTGATAACCCATGTTTCCCCCTCTGGCAGTGTCACCTTGTGTGTGACCTTGGAGGAACCCTTTGTTCCCTCTGGGCCTCAGCTTCTATGACAGTCTCACAGTTAAGGCTTGGTAAGACACAGAGATGGTAGTACATTGTGCATAGGACAAAGCAAGAAGCCTTAGTGCTACATCTTGTTTCCCACAACACTTTTCCAAAGTGATATCCAGTTTCAAGGTGCTTTGAAATCAATAAGGAGATATAGTACTTCAGTGAATAATGCACTGATAGTTTATCTGAAGTGTGAACCAGGAGTGATCTTTGACTGATATGTAAAAATCATTATGATTGCTGACTTCCTATAACTATGCCATTAAGTCCTTCTGGGTGTTTGCAAAGATGCTTCCCTCCCACATTTTCCCACATTCTAGTATGTTTGGACTATGGGATCAGAAATACAAAATGGTAAATTTGTGCAAGGATTCCATAAAGCTGCCAATCCACCTTCCTAGGAAGAAATCTATAAGGGTAATTCTGTAAGATATGTAGGCAATTGTTGTTGACAGCCAAGCTATTAACACAAGCCAAAGCAGGTTTCAAATCCATGGAAAGGCAGTCAGTAATCCATGTCTTACTGCTAATAAGACAGTTTGGCACATTTACATAATTTAAAATAGGCAGCAATATTTGCAGGCTAATTATTCTGGCAGGCAAACACAAAGGACTCCCTCAGCTTACACAAAAGGCCTTTCGGCCCTAAGATGCACAGTGGTTGCTCATGGCCAATGAGCATGATTGCAGAGAACAGCTGATCCCCTACAGAGCATAGGCTTGCTGGTTATGCTTGTGGTAGGTGACCTACTTTCTGGGCATTTCCTTCTCTGAGCTCTTCCTTCCTTGCTGTCAAGTCTCAATGCCCAGGAGACAACCACCCCCACCCCAGTCAAAACAGCCTCATATCTATGCAAAAAGCTCTCTCAGACAACCTAAAAAGATTCTACCAAGGCAGACCCAGCTTCATGCTAACTTTCCAGGCTTATTAACATCTGTAGAAGGGTTTCTGTTCACACAGGTCTCCCTTTCTCTGAGAGTCAGACAAACATCTGTATCCAAGGAGCAACCCTGACATCAAGTCACAGTGGCAGAAATCTGCTACTGATGGACATATATTGCCTTCTAGGGATCACCTCATTCACATTGATGTGTGAGCTATGACCTCCTAATTATGTAAAGCCATCCTTTAGGCTTTGCCTGGTCACAGAGGAGGCACAAGAAGGCAATTCAGCTGTCCAATATCCAGAGCTGTCTTACATCTTGGTTTACACCCAGCTGCAGGTGGCAAAAGGTCACTGTTTTATATCAGTTTTTTATACCAGTTTAACCAGTCAGGACAATGAAGGGTGCAGAACCCATCTGGGGAATGTGTGCCCCTGCAGATGTTGTGCGACTGTAGTTCCCTTTGGCTGCAGATGATGGGAGGTACATTTCAACAAGATCGAGGGGAAGGATTTGTTCTCAGTTCCTACCCTAAAGTATCTAATACTGTATCCACATTGCAAACATATACAGTGTGACACCATTTTAATTGCCATGGTTCCATCCTGTGGAATCCTAGAATTTGGAGTTTGATGAAGTATTTAGGGGTGTGGCTAATATAGGAGGGAGATAAAGGATGGCCTCACAATGAAATGTTCTGCCAGTCCCCCGGGCGGCTTCTAGCATTTCAGAGGGGGAGGTATTGAATATAGTGCAAACCTAGAATTCTTAACATTTGTTGTGTTCACATTTCCTTTAAAACTTTGCCTATCCTATTTCTTTGGATGCCTAAAACCTATGTCTAAATTTTCAACTGAAGTTTGAAGTTACTGCGGTGCTAGAAATTTGGGGGCTGAAGGAAAATTTCATGGGAGGGATTTCATGGGGCAGAATTCTTATGGGGGAAGCAATACCCTCATTCCTCCCCCAGTATGCACACACCTGAAGGTACCTGGAATTTTTTGCCAGATAACGCTCGTGCTGTACTTCAAGGAAGTGCATTACAGAATTGTAAGTTTCTCCCAAAACTACAAATCCCAAGATTTCATAGGCTGGAACCAAGGCAGATGAAATGGGAGCAAATGCTATTAATTGTGTGGCTTGACTACATATCCGATAAGCATAGTTTAGTGATTATGAATTCTCATTCTCTCTCAGGAGGAGGAAAGACTCCTGTATTGAAGTTGTTTATGTATTTATTTTTATTAAAGTTGAGTAAGAGAAGTATGGTTTTTGTTTGTTATATGAGCTCAAGTCATTTTTTATTCATGGCAACCCCAAGGCAAAACTATCACAAGGTTTTCCTGGCAAGATTTGTGCAGATGGATTTTAGCCATTGCTTTCCTCTGAGGTTGAAAGAGTGTGACTTGCCCAAGGTCACCCAGTAGGTTTCAATGGCTGAGCAGGGATTCAAACCCTGGTCTTCAGAGTCGCAGTCCAGTGCACAAACTATTACATCACACTGGCTCTCAAAGGAGAAATATGATAGAGGTTATAAAAACATACACTATGTGCAATTTGAAAAAAGTAAATATTAGATACAAATTCATCCAATGAAGCTGAACAGAAGAGGTTCACAATAGAAAAAGGAAAACACATCTTCACACAGTGCATGAATGATGAGATTCCCTGACACAAGGTTATGTACACCAGTTTAGATAGCTAGTACTCACAATGGATACACACACACACACACACACACACAGAGAGAGAGAGAGAGAGAGAGAGAGAGAGAGCGCATCTCCAGGAGCACAGGCACTAAGCCCTTTGTGGGTTTCCTATAAGCCACTGATCGGCCATCGTGAGAAAAAAGTGTTTGACTAGTTTGGGGGTTTTGGTCCAGTGAGGTTGTTCTTAGGTTAGAAGATGACTCTTAAATGAATTTAAAGTTGTAATGTATTCTCTGAAGATGCCAGCCACAGATGCTGGCGAAACGTCAGAAAGAAACTCTGCTAGAGCATGGCCACATAGCCTGAAAAACCCACAAAAAACTTTGTAATGTATAAGTACCAGAAACCTTTCTCTATTCTTGATATGGGAAAAGATATGGGAAAAGAAGACGACGACAAAGGGAAATGTATACAGAACCAGGTCCATGCTTGATACAGATATGAATTCAGTTACTAGGGCTGATAGATTCCATTTTCACTGCTGTGGCACTCCTATGGAAACCTGGGATTTGTAGTGTAGAGAGCAGTATTTAGATTTCTCAGCTAAAAATCTCTAGTGCCTCTCCAAATTATGGGTAATGTAGAAGGACCCTTAGTCTCTAGTAGAGACTCATTGCTTCAATAAGAATGTGGTAACAGATGACAGGCAGGGTGGTGTAGTGGTCTGAATGTTGGACTACAAGTTTATCACACTGCTTCCATTGTTGCCATGATCAAGTTCATGAAGGCAGTGGATACTTACTGGTTTGGGAGTACTCCCTATCACTCTTTCCATTTGCATGTCTGGGCTATTGCTGGCCCCTTGTGCTCTCTTACATCCTCATCCTTAGCCCCACCTCCTTGTCCTATGCCCTACCCAGGTGCCTTCTATTTGTGTGTGGGAGTTTGCTTTTTTAAATGCAATTCTGGAGTTATGTGAATGCAGTTTAGCAAGATAATAATAATAATGGTTTTAAAAGGGTGTTCTGGAATAGTAGAGGAGAGAGGAAGAGACACTGATACTACATGACTGCAGAATCCCAGAACTGCTGCTGGAGTAATTTGCCACACCTGAGTACTAGCGCTATACTAGCACTACTGGGATCTTAAGGATGGGTTTCCCTGTCAATGGTAAGGGCTAACCACCCCTCAAGGACAAGGCAGCAATGAGAGGGAGACAGCATCAGGCATATTGCCAAAGGTGCTGTTATCAAACTTTTATGATGGTTTAAAAGCCACCACAAAGCAGGAAGTTAGATCACTAACATTTATGACTGGAGGAGCTCTGCTACCTGACTGAGGCACAACCACACATGGGAAATCCTTACTTCACTGCCATGGGGGGGGGGCGTGAGAACAAGATATCCACACAGGTAAGCAGAGGGCAGAACTCACCAAACACCAGGAGACCATTCCACAAATCTATCCTTAATGTATATTCTCACCCACAAGTCCTCTCATTATGTTTATCCCCTTTTTAAAACCTGGACTTCAGTACCTTTCAAGAATTCATCACAAACAGTACTGGAAAAAATGCAGCAGTAGGTATTCCCATTGCTGGGGAGCCCTCACTCCTCCAGATCTTTTGGGTTACAATGTACACAGTCCCTCACTATGGTTGTCTATGCTGGTCAGAGACTCAGGGCTTCTGGGAGATAGGTCTGTTACAGACAGCCAAAATAAAGCTGCTTCGAGTCACAGTGGAGGTATGGTGTTTCAATGATGCATGCATCCTAAGAGTCCAGAAGCCACACCAAAGCCACGCTCCAGTCCTTAGGGCTGGTGCGTGGCTTTGGTGCGACTTCTGGACTCTTAGGACGCATGCATCATTGAAACACCATATCTCCACTGTGACTCGAAGCAGCTTT
>NC_056525.1:70867276-70882183 GCF_019175285.1 Sceloporus undulatus | reverse complement strand
AAGCCACACCAAAGCCACGCTCCAGTCCTTAGGGCTGGTGCGTGGCTTTGGTGCGACTTCTGGACTCTTAGGACGCATGCATCATTGAAACACCATATCTCCACTGTGACTCGAAGCAGCTTTATTTTGGCTGTCTGTAACAGGCCTTAAAGTCTGAAATAGCTGTAAGGCCCAAGATTCACGATACCTGTGTGATAGAATGACAGTGAAGAATGGTGGGAGCCTGTTGCTTTCCCCTTTTTGTGTTTGCCTTTGTGCTGCTTCTCTGGCATGGGGCCCTATAAAAGGTCAGCCACCTGAAGCACCAATGCCATTTTTAGAACTTTCTCCATCAGTGATATTGCTCACTACTCAAATGTATGTCCAACTGAGTTTGATGAAATCAATTCCCAGATAAGCATGTAAGGACTGCAACCAAAATCTGTTGATGCAACCAAAAATGGTTTGAAAGCACAAGCCATTAGCTGCGGAAGTGTAAAACAGGAGTCATAAATTTTCAGTCAACTGCCCCTCAGATCTGTAAGAGACTGAGTGTTACAAGCTATTCAGCAATTCACCCTGAATAAAGCACAAAGCTTTGTCATATGCAGCATCTTTACCCTTAGCTGCCTTGGGTTTCCTTTTTGATTCCTGTGCACCTGCAATTGTCATATCACAGCTAAGGACATGCTTTGTGCAGGAGAGTGGAATAAGCTTACTTCACTAAGCACCTGATCCTTTTCTTGCAAAAAAAAAAAAAAAATGCAGATTGCAGAATATTTGATGTGAGTCTTCCTCTTTCTTATACTTCAGACTCAACTTTAATTGAGCTTAACATATGTCCTTTTCTCATTGGTAAACTTCAAGTGGAAGGCTGCACCACTATGCACACTGGCCACATGCCTGCCAACATGAGGAACAGGAATAGAGATATTTGGGTGCTCCCTCCATCAAGTTAATAACATAAAATGAAAGATCATTTATTTCAGCCTCTGTCCCCCAAATGCTGTTCCAAAAGTAGATTAATAGCTGTGAATCACATGGAAGGAAACAATCTCAAGGGATACTCACTGAATTGCCCCAAATCACCCATATGTCACAGAGGCTGCATGTACATCACAGAAATAATCCAGTTTGACACTGCGTTAACTGCCCTGGCTCAGTGTTATGGAAATCTGGAATTTGTATGTTGTGGCATTAGAATTCTCTGACAGAGAAGGCTAAATTTCTCACAAAACAACATTTCCCTGAATTCCATTGCACTGAGCCATGGCAGTTAAAGTGGTGTCAAACTAGGGCCTGTTACAGACAGCCAAAATAAAGCCGCTTCGAGTCACAGTGGAGGTATCGTGTTTCAATGATGCATGCGTCCTAAGAGTCCAGAAGTCTCACCAAAGCCACGCTCCAGCCCTAAGGACTGGAGCGTGGCTTTGGTGTGGTGTCTGGACTCTTAGGATGCATGCATCATTGAAACACCATACCTCCACTGTGACTCGAAGCAGCTTTATTTTGGCTGTCTGTAACAGGCCAAAATTATTTCTGCAGTGTGGATGCAGCCTAGATTTCCTTGCCATTTGGTAGAGGTTTTGTGTCCTTAAGAGCAACATCCCAGGCAATTTAAGAGTGCAACATTCTCCTGTCCTCAGTGTATTTCCATGCTTGGAAAAAAAGCACCTGTCCAGTTGCTTATTCAAGTCATGTACACACAGTTAGCTATTAAAAGCATAGCACCAACAAGAAAGAGACAGAATCTAACAGGAAACTAAGGAAGTCTGTGGCCAAGCTTCCTAAAGCCATGAAATAAACTAGAAAGCTCTGGTCAGTAAACACTTGGAGCACACCCTGCCACAATCTTACATCACCTCTCTTGAGGGTTTCTACAGGCAATACATTTTTAGAAGAGTGAAAACATTTCCATCTTCCTTGCGTATTCTTCTTCCAATTGCTTTCATCTATGGCAAAATGTTTTTTATAATTTTCACAGCTTCTGGGTTTGCTAAATTTGGACCCCCCCCCCACAGTTCAGTCAATGCTGTTGCCACTGTAATAGAAGCAAGTATATATTTGTGCAACTGGTACCTATTATATAAAACACCTAACTAATTGGGTACCCATAATCCATCTACTGTCAGCTACAATCTCCTTTCTCACAAACTTCCCATCCTCATTTTCCTAGGTAGTTCTGACACCACTTGAAAAAAGTTTTGGAAAGGGTAAGTGCATATCTGCTTTGCCATGTAGAAACTCATTTAGCCCTTCAGTGCAGCACTGTCCCTTCACCTGAAGTAATGCCCTGTCATTTGAAGAATCTGCACTTATATATTTTATATTAATGAAAAACAAAACCTTTTAACCCTGGGCATAATTCCCCACATTGGGTGCAAACCCTGCATTGTGTGTGTGCAATATAAGAGTGAAAATGAGGGAGCATCACAGAGAAGGAACTATATTTGACAGATGCTTTTGCTGCTTAAGTTTCTGTTAGCAAAGAGACTGGAGGACTGAGCTGACCATGGTGCTGAAATGTGACATTCTTGACAGAAAAGAAGACCTTTTGAAACATGTAACCTATAGAAGACCTTCTGAAGCATGAAATGTAACCTGGGGCTACTATGTAGTTTTACTGAAGCAAAACCAATAAAGAATCTTGTGACATCTGATAGATTGTTTGGCTTTTGTTCATAATATGAAACACAAGGTTGTTTGGAATCCAGAATTTGTAGATTAAAAAAAAAACCTAACTGCAATTGTGGAACATTAATAACTCTCAGACTATAGGACATTGTCTATATAGACGCTGAACTTCAGTTTCCTGGCCATTCTTCAAACTCCTGAAGCTGACTACAGGTCAGTTTGGCTCAAAACCAGCTCTTGAGCCATGGTCGTCTCCCCTGAAAAAGCATCAAGAAATCTCTGCATCCTTCTCCTTTCTGTCTTTCATCATCCTTCTATATTTCCCTCCTTCCTGCTCCTCCCAAATACCCGGCACAAATGTACACAAATAAAGTTGACGTACAGATTAGAGCACAGCTTTCTAACCCATTCAGTACAGCTGAAGACACTCCAGATGGGAGCTGTTTCAGTGTCTTTGATCTGTGAGTCCCTTTTGTTATTTTCCCAAAGAGTTAAATTTGTTGCTCTGCACTGCAGCTGCCACTGCAGTCAGCGATGTTCAGGAATCCTCCTCCCTTTGCTCTCATCAATACCAGTCCTACCACCTGCTCAGCATAAAAATGCAAAGTCACAGCTTGAAAATGAGACACTCTCTTCCCTTAAAAAGAGATGGGCAAGAAATACAATTATGTTGCCACTGAGCTGTGTTAACATTATGATAGCTCACACTATCTGCTGTCATCAGTGCTATCCTCTTTGACCAATATAGGCTCTTCTTTATTAGGTCATCAAAGGTGATGAATCCAGAGGAGAGATTTCCCCTCTTGCTGATGTTGTGCATGGTCATTTAATAAGCTTTGAATGGTAACATTGTAAACTTCTCAAGTGACTTCACTCCCCCTCTTCATATGTACAATTTTCCCTGTGTGTATATTTCTCACAAGTATAGACAAGCCTTGCTGTTTTTGATAAAGTGCTCTCTAGTTTACAAAAAGCATAATAATTTTTTTCCCTTCAAGGTGGTACAAACCTCTTTGTAGACTTTTGTTGCAATACAGGGCAAAATCTGACCATCTGAAAATGTACATTTTAAGAATTACACGGAGGGGAAAAAACACTGTTTGGGCCTTTTCATTACATTCAAGTGCTGCTCTTACCATTCCATTCTAGTGGTGATAAAAAGACATATATGGTGGAATTCTTACATATGTTCAGACTTGTAAAAATACAGGAACTAGAATCTTTAAGCACATTTCTATATACCCAAGCTTCCAGTTCAACTTGTCAGTACATTACTGCATGTCTAAGCACTGATGACTCTCTTGTTAAAAACTGATCATTTGCCCTTTCTATGTTTACATAACATTAGCCAAGCAGAGCTAGCATAGCACAAGCAGGATTTTGGAATGTGACCTCTCTGTGGCACAGGAAAATTCATATGAGTGCAGAGAATTCACCTGTGTAGGATTCAGCATCTAGTGCCCAAGTGATGGGTCTCTGCCAGAATGTGAATGCCACAGCCTGTGCATATCAGCTCTCTGTTGGTGTGATATACATTTGCTTTCAGAGCAGCAGACTCATGTGGATGCTCTCTTTTGGGATTCATGCCCTCAGTACACATATTAAATGTTGGCATGTTGGTTTTTGGCTTCCCTCATTTTCAGTCATCTGTTAAGATGGCATTGTGCCCAGTCACACTTTCAAAAGTTGCAGTGGAAACTCACCAAATATACAGTCATTCAAACAGGCAAGGCAACTAGGAAAACACAGAAGGTTGTATGTCTTTGTGGACTGAAAAGCTTCTCATATGGAGGACAGATAAATCATTTCACTGAAAGTAGAAATGTTCTACAGAAAAGCATTTCACCAAATCATTTCTAAAACTGTTCATAACATAAGAAGTCAACCTGATACAGAGTGACCTGGTGTCCTCCTTTTCCAGGAGCACAACAGGTCACCCTTCACCCTGCTGTCCAGGGTGAATTTCAAAATGTCCTCCATTTTGAGCATGGCTAAGAAGCATGAATTTATATTTATATTAGTGTTTTTAGCTTTTATTTTGAAATATCCTACATTTTCTGGAATGTCCTACATTCTGTGGTGCCTTGTCCCCCTTTGCAGTTATGACATCTATTCACTCATTTTCAGTTCTATTTCCAGTTCTTTCTTGGTAAACCCAAATATTCTAGTTGGCTTTTTGTTTTTGTCATACAGCATTTTTGAGAGCCAACATGCTGTAGTGGTTTGAATATTGGACTACAACTCTAGACTACAACACTCAGTTATGGAAACCCACTGGGTGACTTTGAGCAAGTCACATTCTTTCTGCCTCAGAGGAAGGCAAAGGCAAACTCCCTCTGAACAAATCTTGTCAAGAAAATCATGTGATAGGTTAACTTTAGGATCACCATAAGTTGGAAATGACTTGAAGGCACACAACAACAAGAGCTGCATTGTTTCCTCCTCAGAAAGTTATCCACACTGATTCTGAGATCTTCATCATAAATTAACAACAACCAAATACAAAATGCAGTGGCTAAGATAATTACATTTCTTTTGATGTCACATACTATTTTGACTTGTACATGAGGAATTACATGATAGAATATTGTGTCTTACGCAGCTTTCACGCCTTACACAGTACAGTACTTACCATCTTCATGAAAAAGAACTCACTCCAGAACCAAATGAGTTGTAAATCAGAGAATCATACTCTTTCAGTGTACACTATTATTTCCAAAGTTTCAAGGTAAAAAAAAATCTTTCTGCAGGTTTCAACAAGTGTCCTTCAGAATCAATGATCGCCATGCAGACCTGCTTAAAGATTTTGATCTTGTTGAATTCCTATATGAAATAAGACAACTCATTCATCTTCAGTTCATTGTGTAGAATGGAACTTAAGTCACTTGGCAGACTTCACACTTCCCCAACTGTTCTATGCAATTCTTGGCAATTTGAATATATCCAAATGCATGACTAAATATATATATTTTCAGAGGAATTTTGATTGTTCCCCTTTCCTTTTATAGTGGCCCTTGGTATACATAGGGGACTGACCCTCCCCATGGATACCAAAGTCTATGGGTGCTCAAGCCCCATTATGTACAATGGCATAGTAAAACTGTGTCCCTTTTATAAAATGGGAAAATCAAAGGCTGCTTTTTACATTTAAAAAAAAAATATTTTCAAGCCATAGATGGTTGAATCTATGGATGCAGAATCTGTGCATATGGAGGGCTGCCTGTAACATATTTCCTACTTGGCTACTTCCTTTTCTATGCCACGAATGACAAATATAGATCTTCAGGTTTTAGGACTATTTGAATAGTCGGAAGCTGATTTAAAGGTTTGACAGCAGATAAATAGGTTTAAAATTAAATAAACATTAATAAATGGTAAAAATAGTATTTAATTAAAAGAAACCCAATCACTCTCAAGTTCAAATGGTTGGAGTGGGAAACTCCAACCTACATCACACTTCATCTACACCAGCCTTTCATACTGAGTGTAATAATGTTTGAACAGGGAATAGTAGGCTCTAAAAAAATGCTAGAAAACACAGTAGACAGAGACACAAATTATATGTGGTTTTCTGCCACATGACCAATTTAAAAGTATTGTACATGTGTCCTCACTGTTTTACACATGCTGGTGTGTATAGACATAAGACATTTCTGCTACACAAATTTGGTATGTGCCATTTACTCCTCTGATCAATGATCCCATTTTGTGCAAACTGTCTCTTTACAATTTACCAAGACTTTCTTACTTGCCTGATTATAATATTACTTTAAAATGTTTGAGGATGGATGTTCATATTAAAGATTTTCCAAACTTACAAACATGTACTCTATTTTATTTGTTAATAGTATTTACATTTTGCCTGTCTTCAATGAGCAAAATGTAAATACTATTAACTCTCCCTCCCTCTCACTTTATCTCCACAACAATCTGGTGAGATAGTTTAGTTATTGGCCCAAGATCACTCAAAAAGTGTCCTGCTTGAGTAGAGAGCTGAACTTGGATCTTCCAAATCCCAATCCAACATCCCAGTGCAGCATTCCTGCTGAATAGACAAAGCACCATATTTTACATGGTATGCATTGTGATATATTATGTAATTCAAAGCAAATGGGTGAAGATGCCTTGCCTAAGAAACCCATGTGGAGAAATACAGTAATTGAGTCCAAAGGGAATTCAAGCTGCAGCAAGAACATATAGATGCAATCTAGGCAGCATTTGTGCCTCTTATGTGCAGAACACCTGCTGAAAAAGGCAAGGCAGATCTGATTGTCTGCAATGCAGCTTTCAGTCTCAGTATCAAATCAAAGACGTAAAAGATCAAGTTCATAAGGAAGGTGGGGGAAATACACAGAGGAGTCAGCTTGCTTCCTCTCCATGTGGACAGTGGCATAGACATCCTTTCTATAATCTTAGCTATAAGAAGTCATTATTTTTAAAACTTCAGATAGTGATAAATGCATAGCTCAATTGTGGTAACTAAATGTTTAAGAAATGGTTTTTGGGTTGAGCAGATAAGAAACTACATCTTTTGACACTTGCAATTTAAATATTCTACTAGGCATTCTTTGTGGCAGCTTAAACTTGACTGTTTAACTTGAGCATTTTTAATCACATGTGCACATTCTAAAAAGAGGACTATAAGCACATCCATCAACTGCAGAGTAATGCTATTTTTTTCCTGGCTTTACAATTGACACTCACACTAGAAAGTCCAACAGTGGCTCAGTCATTACTCTTGTCTCATTCTATTTTCAGGCAGGTTCTCTACTGTTGTTATTGTTATTCAGAGCTTTTGCTCCATCCCCATCCTCACCATCATCAGCATCATGCCACAGTATCATAAACAATATTATATTCCAACAAGTCACTCATGGTTACTTTCCTCCCATTTCAAACAACAGCTTTATAGCAGCAAATTTAATTGTGCTATAGTAGATGAGGAATGGGTTAAATTCACCCCTTTTTGGCTGCTATAACCCTAACAATTCTAATTCCTCCCATCAATTACTATTTGCATTTTTCAAAGTGCACATTAAATGCAGAGATGAACCTGCCATTCTACCCACGCTTAGGTGTGGAAATATTTCTTACTTATTTCAGTGGAATTTCTTCTTTCCTAAGAATGCAGAGGACTACAAATTTCATATCAACTCTAGTCTAGTTTTTAAGCAAACTTTTTTGGTGTTCCAATCTGTCACCATCATTGACAAGGCCTCCCCAAAAGCATATGGGATTTACAAGGTGTATTTTAAGCAACTAAAAGTAGACGATAATGCAGGACAGAGCTGAGTGTACTTTACTGCTCTTTTTAGGCTAAGCTTTTGCCTAAGCCCCATCCGTTCTGTCATCTCATCTCAGTCCAAATTACTAATGACTCTGAATAAACTATTTGGTTTATGCCAAATGTATCTTTTGTAAACATTCTCCATTAATACATAAAAAGGGAAAGATCCTGATATATCATAGGATATGTTAGAGCCCTCTAGAGCCCTTTTCATTGATCCAAAGGAGAGCACATAATTTGTGAAGTGCAACATCATCCAAAAGCTATTGCTTTCTCCCTCTCTACCTCCACTCCCTAGCTGTCCCTTTGAATCTGTTCAATTTATGGTCAAAGTAGACATTACACAAACAAAATAGATGTGAGAAGAAACAAAAATACAATTACAATACTACAAGCATAAGCAAGAAATATCTTTGTTTATGCCAATCCACAGTTATGAGCAATAAAGCAACCAATCAGGCCATTGATTGGAATGGAACGGAGGGATTACCTCTGCAATCAATTCAAATATATAACTATATGAAAAGTGGTTGATTGATATATGATCCCGTGTGCCAATGGAAACTTCAGTGTTCATTATGTAGGAAAGCAGAAGCCAAACTAGATGTTACTCAGCAGATGAGTTGCAGTTGCCAGACAGTTTGGAGTTTCTTGATTTTTTTTCCTGCTTTTTTCTCCTAGTACTTTTTACTTTTTGGTTTATGTCTCTTTGGACTTTGACTCCATGAGTCTATTTGAGATTGTCTTTCTTGGATTGCATGTAAGCTGCTTCAGGAGCTATTGAGGCTCAAATGAACATCACAAAGAAGTGGAAAATCTGACATAGAGCTGGATTGGGGTCTAGCGTGTGGAGGAAGGAGAATTGCTGTTCTTTCAGTCTAAATACTAATCAAAATCACCCTCCCCTGGCTGTTTTTCCTTCCTAAATGGTAATAGATACAGTTAACACTATCCTTTCCCTCATAGATGGAAAAACAGCTGGGGAAAAGAATTCTGTGCTGAGTGGGGAAAAATGGCCAGAGGCAACCTGCTACTCCTGGAACCAATCTGTAGCTTCCTACAGCTGTTTTCTTCTTCAAAGCAAATAAGAAAATACACATACAGGAGCCAACTGTTACATCAGTCTAGAGTGGACCACCCTTTCCTATGTAATGAACATTGACAGTTGCCATTGGCAATTTAGATCATGTTTCAACCACTGTTCTTAAAAAAAGACAGTATTAGATATGAATCAACATGTTTCCTTCCTTCCATTCTCATCAATAATCTCTTGCTTGGCTGCATTCTTTCTCCTGACAATGAACTGGCATACATTGAGATGTTTCTTTCTCTTCTTTTGCCACTTATTTTAACTGCATTTTGGTTTGTGTTTCTGTGAGGGTATATTAAGGTCACAGCATGAACATTTTACTATTTTGAACCATAGCCTCTAGAACCTCCCCGGCCAATGTGGCCAGTGGCCACATTGGCTGTGAGATTCTAGGACTTGTAGTTTAAAAATACACATTTTAAAGGATAACAAAGAGTAAGATTCCACCTGCTCTGTTAGCCAGTACTTATTGAAAAATATTAAAAACATCACCACCTAAATGCTAACTTGTCTAGTGAATAGATGATGATGATAATAATGATGATTTTCTTTCATCCCATCATTTTCTCAAATTGATACTCAAGCAGCTTACAATGATTAAAAACATTATTAAAAATTCACAAATTCAAAAGTTAAAACATACTGAAACAATCAGAAAAAAATTAAAAGTTAAAACATATGTCATTAAAACACATACACACATACCAGCACAGCAACTAACAAGACCCAGCACATTGTGTAAGATGGACCTTATATCATAATTCATCAAAAAATGCCTGTTGGAACAGAAAAGTCTTTGTCAGTCTGCAAAACGAAAGTATGGAGGACGCCAGTCTAACTTCTCTGGGAAGAAATTCCAGAACCTGGGGGCAGCCACTGAGAAGGCTCTCTTCTGTGTTCCCACCAGGTGTACCTATGAGTGTGATGGGACAGAGAGAAGGGCCAAAACACTGAGGGCCCACACAGACCAATGGCTCAAACTGGTGTCCTCCAGCACTACTTTCTTGGCTCACCCCTCCAGGAAGCAACAAAACCACTATAAAACAGTACCCCCAAGTACCATCCAAGAAAGACTATTGTGAACTAGATATTTTAAAGATGATGTCTATCCATCAAAGTTCCATTATGCAGGAAGCTCCAAAGTTGCAGCACATTTCTTCAAATGGACTGTATTCTTCTGTAGTGAATTTCTGGCCAGTTACCTCAAGTCATTTCCAACTTATGGTGATCCTAAGATGGTCATAAGGGTTTTCTTTGCTAAATTTGTTTGATGAGGGTTGCCTTTGCCTTCCTCTCAGGCTAAGAGAGGATGACTTGCCCAAGGTCACCCAGTTGGTTTCAAGAGCTGAGTGGGGATTCAAACCCTGGTCTCCAGCATCGTAGTCCATCACTCAAACACTATACCATGCTGGCTTTCATATTTAATGTAGCTAGTATTAAAATGCTTTTTTCATAACTGAATATCAAAATATGTTCTTGGAAGTTACTGCAAATAGATGAATAAAGAAAAAGAATTATCTAGAATCTAGAGTCTGAATAGTCATAGACCATTCATTCTGCAATGTAGACAAATTTACTCAATCCTGGGTTATTCATTTTAAAGCCTGTCCTATGGCAGTGATGGCAACAAAGAAATTGTACTTCTCTGCCTCCAGAGTGTCAGCATAGTGTTGTCCAGCAGTGTGTTCTGGGTGGTAAATAGCCTGTTGCTACATCTTAGACTTCAAAGTACCGAAGAGGAACTCCTGAAGACATACTGTGATTACTTTTTGGAACACTTTGATGTTAAATTTGTTTTCATTTGCTTGGACTCCACATTAGGATCTGGTTCTGTGGTGATAATAATAAATAATAAATAAAATTTTTATTTATATGCCGCCCTTCCTCCGATCAGGGCGGCTTACAACATGTTAAAATACAATCAGAATAAAATAACACAAAATAAAATACATATTAAAACAGACCAACAGTAAAAAGCCCCATAGCCCAACCTCTTGGCCACGAAAGAGGGGGGAGGCCCACAGGATATTTATTCGGGGAATGCCTGTTGGAATAGGAAGGTTTTAAGGTCCTTCCTAAATTGGGCCAGGGTAGTAGACGAGCGGAGCTTTGTGGGCAGCGCATTCCAAAGGGCTGGGGCAGCTATGGAAAACGTCCTCCGTGTAGTGGAGACTAACCTGGCCCCAGGCACCTTCAGTAGCTGCTGCCCAGACGTTCTGAGGGTGCGAGGCGAAATGTACGGGGAGAGGCGGTCCTTTAGGTATCCTGGGCCCAAGCCATTTAGGGCTTTATAGGTCATCACCAACACCTTATATTGAGCTCGGAAGCGAATAGGCAGCCAATGGAGATCTTTTAAAACCGGTGTTATATGGCTGGTCCTGGGAGCACCAGTGACCAGCCGGGCTGCCATGTTCTGCACCATTTGCAGCTTCCGAGTTTGGTATAAGGGTTGCCCCATGTAGAGTACATTGCAGAAATCCAGTCTCGAAGTTACCAGAGCATGTACAACAGTTTCTAGGTCCCTCTGGGCCAGGTATGGGCGCAGCTGGCGAATCAGCCGAAGCTGATAACAGGTGCTCCTGACCGTCGCACTCACCTGAGCAGTCAGGTGAAGCGACGAGTCAAGAAGCACCCCCAGACTGCGCACGGAGTCCTTCACAGGGAGTGTGACCCCGTTCATGACAGGTGGAACCACCGCCATTCCTGGACCAGGAGGACCTATCACTAGTACCTCCGTTTTCTCTGGATTCAGCTTGAGTCGGTTTTCCCTCATCCAGCCCATTACTGACTCTAGACAGGCCATGAGAGGAGAGACGCCATCCCCAGTCACTGCATCAGTCGGAGACATAGAGAAAATGATTTGGGTGTCATCAGCGTACTGATAACCCCGCGCCCCATGTCTCCGGATGATCTCTCCCAGCGGTTTCATGTAAATGTTAAATAGCATGGGAGACAGAATGGCCCCTTGAGGGACCCCAGTTTTAAGGGGCCTCTCGTCGGAGCACACGTCTCCCAGCTGCACCATCTGGGACCTCCCAGAGAGGTAGGAGCGGAACCACTGAAGCGCAGTGCCCCCGACCCCCACCTCTGCCAGGCGTCCCAGAAGGATACCATGGTCTATGGTATCGAAAGCCGCTGAGATGTCCAAGAGCACCAGCAGGGACACGCTTCCCCTGTCAATGCTCAGACGGAGATCATCGACCAAGGCGACCATGGCCGTCTCAACCCCGTAACCTGCCCGGAAGCCAGTTTGAAATGGGTCCAGATAATCCGTTTCATCCAAGACCGCCTGAAGCTGGATAGCAACCGCCCTCTCGATCACCTTTCCCAAAAATGGTAGCAGCGAGACAGGCCGATAATTATTATGTACCAGGGGGTCGAGGGAGGGCTTTTTTAGGATCGGTTTTACTATGGCTAATTTAAGATCCGATGGAAATAGCCCATCCCTCAAAGATGTATTAATTATCCGGTGTAACAAGGATGTTACCACCGGTCCCCCCTGGGCCGCTAACCACGAGGGACAGGGATCAAGAGAGCAGGTCGTTTTCCGAACACTTCCAAGGATCTTGTCCATATCCTCGGTACTCACCAACTCAAACTGATCCAGTTTAACATAGTCCACGGAGGCTCTGGACACTTCTACCCTAGGTTCTGCTATAATGTCAGCATTCAGACCTTCGCTTATACGAGAGGTTTTATCCGCAAAAAAGTCGTTAAACAAGTCACAGCAGGCCTTAGATGGTTCAAGGATCTGGTTCAGGGCGGGAGGAAGCTGGGTTAGCTCCCTGACCACCCTGAACAACTCTGCCGGACGCGACTCAGCGGACGCAATACGGGCACCATAGAACGAATTCTTTGTTGCGCGTATTGCCTCTCTGTAGTCCTCTAACAGTTGGTCTAGGAGAGCCTTGTCGTCTAAGCAAAGGTGTTTCCGCCAACGGTACTCTAGCCGTCGCAGACCCCGCTTCCTCGCCCGGAGATCTTCCGTATACCAGGGCTTACGTTTGGAAGCAGGCCTGAAAGGGCGCTTGGGAGCGATACTGTGTATAGCCCTAGAAAGACCGGTATTCCAAATACCGGTAAGGGCATCAACAGAGTCGCCGTCATTTCCAATCATGAGCCCCTCTAAGGCTTCTTGGAACCTCTCAGGTTCCATCAGCCTTCGAGGGTGGACCATCCTAACAGGTCCACCACCCCCGGGGGGGATCTGGGTAGAGGCCTTGATTTTCACCTCTACCAGGAAGTGATCCGTCCATGACAGGGGGGAAACATTAGCTATTTCCACCCACAGATTCTCCGCCTCCGAACAGAAGACCAAATCGAGAGTATTACCCGCACAATGCGTAGGACCTTGTATCAGCTGGGACAGGCCCATGGCCGCCATGGTCTCCATGAATTCCCGAGCCGCACCGGATGGAACATGGCTGGCCGTGAGGGAGATGTTGAAGTCACCCAGGACAAGAAGCCTGGGCGTCTCCAACATCAGCTCAGCGACCAGCTGTGTCAGCTCTTTAAGGGAGTCCGCTAATGCACGGGGTGGCCGATACACTAACAGAATCCCTAGACTGTCCCTAGCCTTTAGGGTCAGGTAAATACACTCGATATAGGAGGTCTGTCGGATGTGGTTCCTGGAGAGGGACACGGTGTTCCTATGTACCAAGGCCACACCCCCCCCCCCGCCCACCTAACCTGCGCTGGTCCTTCACCGAGTACCCAGCAGGCAGGGCCTGAGCCCACACGGCATCCCCTTCAGGCCCCAGCCAGGTCTCGGTAATGCAAGCCAGGTCACACTTAGAGTCCTCCAGCAGATCCTGGAGGATGTGGGTCTTGTTGTTAAGAGACCTGGCATTGCACAGGAGCAGCAACAGGGTTTGTGGCACGGTTGGAGAGACCCTCAGGTCCTTCAGGCTGGGAGGGGGACCGGAAGGCGAGATAGATATGATGCATCGATCACGCCTTCCCCTGGAACGCAAGTCCCTTCTCCCACCACCATACCTCCCCCTGCCCCACACAACCTCAATTGGAGCTCCGCCCACCAAGATGTTCTGGTAACTTCGAGACTGGATTTCTGCAATGTACTCTACATGGGGCAACCCTTATACCAAACTCGGAAGCTGCAAATGGTACAGAATATGGCAGCCCGGCTGGTCACTGGCGTCTCCAGGACCAGCCACATAACACCTGTGCTAAAAGATCTCCATTGGCTGCCCATTCGCTTCTGAGCTCAATATAAGGCGTTGGTTATTACCTATAAAGCCCTAAATGGCTTGGGCCCAGGATACCTAAAGGACCGCCTCTCTCCGTACATTCCGCCTCGCACCCTCAGAACATCTGGGCAGCAGCTGCTGAAGGTGCCTGGGGCCAGGTTAGCTTCCACTTCGAGAAGGACCTTTTCCACAGCTGCCCCAGCCCTCTGGAACACGCTGCCCACGGAGCTCCGCTCATCTACCACCCTGGCCCAATTTAGGAAGGACCTCAAAACCTTCCTATTCAGACAGGCATTCCCCGATTAAATATCCTTTGGGCCTCCCTCCTCTTCCGTGGCCATGAGGTTGGGCTAAGGGGCTTTTTATTGTTATTTTTAAGGTTGTTGTTGTTATATGTTTTTAACCTTTGTATTTTGACTGCACTTGTTGCATTTTGTAAGCCGCCCTGATCGTCTGGAAGGGCGGGATATAAAAATAAATTTTATTATTATTTATTATGTTATCTCCGGCCCAGGCATCCCCCGCATCCCTATCCTCCCCCCACCCCTCTATGGCTACTAGAGGAGCAGAGGTTAGCCACTACAGGCATCCTCTGCTCCCAGGGCCAATCAAAGCCTCCCACCCCAATAAAGCTGCGCAACTGCGCAGGTACGCAGCAGCGGGGTGCTCCTTAGTCCATGGGCGGCGCTCCCGGGGCGGTGCGCAGATGC
>NC_056525.1:70851290-70862276 GCF_019175285.1 Sceloporus undulatus | reverse complement strand
GGCCCCACGCCCAAAAACTGGCCGCCAAACGCCAAGGCCAGTACACTAAGGTATTTCTTTTCTAATATTGATACATGAGTTTCATCTTGTTTGGCCTGAGATTGTGGAGAAGTTGCTTGAGGTCAGGTGAGACCAATCACTTGCTGGCAGCCCCATATCCACCCTTCCTGGCAAAAGTTCCCGGGAAGTGACTGGGTGGATGAATGATGGAGATTGTAAATAGTTCTTTGAAAGAGGGCTTTATACTTTTAAAGGAAACAATTGTAAGATCAATGTTGAAGAAACTGTCATTAACTGCCAATATCCTACATAATTATCAACCAGTCTTCAATCTCCTGTATTTGAATAAGCAGGTGATATTTCCAAACTTTCTTTTATGAAAATGATTATTTTGATACTTTCTAATTAGACTGAAGCTGGAATCCTCTTATTTCCAACTAGAGTGCTGGCAAGTCAAAATAGTTATATTCAACTGAGTCAATGAGTCTGCTCCAGATGGGACTAAGAACAGGATTTACACATGAAATAGCTTTGTCCACTCTGGTGGATTAGCTAAATCAGGAGCTAGACAGAGTGAACATGTCCTCTGTCCCATGTGGATGGAGTCCCCTTTCTCTTCGTCCCCGACGCTGTCGGGTGTCCTTGGGGCATGAAGCCCCAAGGACACCCCTTTCCAGGCTGCAGAGAAGCAGCCTTTTGCTGCTTCCCCGCAGCCTGGAAAGTGGTGGATCGGGGCCTGAGGGGCTGCTGCTGTGGCAGTTGAGGCCCCGATCCAGTGGGAAAAGGGGCGGGAATAGGCTGCCCCAAAATGGCAGTCTGTAAACCGCCATTGCTACCTAAATAAAAGTTCCAGTAATCAGTAAGTAATAAAATATGGGACTGGGAGTACAGATACTTTTGGATGGAGTTATACTTTTTATAAAGATCAGGTTTACATCTTGGGATTACCCTTGGATTCAGCATTGGTGCTTGGTTTTCAGAGGGCTCTTTGGGAGTGACTTTTCCAACTTTGGCTTATGTGCCAATAGTGCCCGTTCTTGGAGAAGATCTGGCTAAAGTCACTTATGCATTAGTCACTTTCCATTATTGCAACATGTTCTATCTGAGCCTGTCCTTGAAGAGTGATTAAAAACTGCAGGTACAGCAAAATGCAGGAGCCAGATTGTTTCTTCACATGCATTTCACAGGCCATTTTACTGCTCATGTTATAAGAACTGCAGTGCCTTCCAGGTTTTTTAATGGACCCAGTTCAAGGGCATAGAAACCTACAAAGCCCTGAACCATTTGGGATCAGGAGAGCTCCAAAAATTGCCATATGTTACAATTGTCCTCTGAAGCTTTGCTTTATACCCCACTACCAGTAGCTGTTAAATTGGAAAAGCTTTAAAAAGTTACCGTATATACTCAATTAAAAGTTGAGAAATTTATGCCTCAAAATTGACTCTAAAATTTGGGGTAAACTTATATAAGGATCAATACACCAGTAGTGCTTAGAAGGGTCCTAAGGCAAGGAAGCCTGATGCCCCAGTCTCCACTGAACACCAATTCCTTCTCTTTCCAGTCTATTTTGCAAGCCTTTGCTTCCTATTGGAAAAACTCCCCATTTAAATCCACCTGTATCTTGCTCTGGTCTGTTTTGCAAACCTTTGCTTCCTATTGGAAAAACTCCCCATTTAAATTAACTTGTTTCTTTCTCTGGTCTGTTTTGCAAGCCTTTGCTTCCTATGGGAAAACCTCTCCATTTAAAACCACTTGCTTCTCTCTCTGGTCCGTTTTGCAAGCCTTGACCTCCTATGGAAAAAACTCTCCATTTAAAACCACTTGCTATGGTCTGCAGTCCATTTTGCAAGACCTTGCTTCCTATGGAAACAACTCTCCATTTAAATCCACTTGCTTCCTTTCTCAATCGATCTTAAAACCTCTCCTTCAGCACCTGGGAATTGGTTGGGAGAGGTCTAGAGAAGGAGAAGGAGGGACAGAAGTGGTATTTCCCCCACTTCTGAGGTGAAGAATGCCACCCTGTCCTCAGCACTGAGGTAAATTCAAGTGTCAATATATTTGTTTTTTGCACATTAAATGGGAGTAGTGAACCATTTTGTCTTTTACCATAAGCAGCCAAGTGGGACCTGGAAGCTGATGGATTATATATAAGCAATTGCAATATGGTGTACTTGTTTTGTGTTGGAGAAGGACTTTGGAGACCAGGGCCTGAATGCCTGCTCAGCCATGGAAACCCATTTGGTGACCTTGGGCACAACACATTCTTTCATCAGTGGAGAAAAGTAATGCCAGACCTCCTCTGAATAAACATTACCAAAAACAAACAAACAAACAAAAAAACCTTTGCCATAAGACAGAGGCAACTTGAAGGCACGTAACAACAACAAAGCTACAGTACAAGATGCTGAAGTGTACACACAGGAAAGTTGTTTTAGTCCCAAAGAAAGCAGTTTAGGATCCTGAATCCCACCAACCCAGCTTCCACGATCGGCAGTGGCAAGGAATGGATTAGCACAGTTAAAGCTAGTGCACCAGCTGTGCCCATTCCTTGGGATAACTGACTTGGCTGTGGTGACACATACCTTAGCTACATCCCTGTTGGATTATTGTAATAAACTCTATGAGTAGCCTGCCTTTGAAGAGTGTTTGGAAACTTCAACTGGTCCAAAAAGCTGCAGCAAGATTGCCAAGAGGGGCTAATTAGAGGAAACGCACAACTCCCTTGTTGCAACAGCTGCACTGGCTGTTGATCTGTTTCCGGGCATAATTCAAAAAGCTGGTTTTAACCTATAAATCCCTATACATTACAGGGCCAGGCTGTTTGAAGGACTGTATCTTCCTATATGAACCTGCCTGAGCTTTAAGATTTGCAGTGACACACTTCTCTCAATCTCACTGCCTTCACAGGCATGGCTGGTGGGAACAGGGAAGAAAGCCTTCCCTGTGGCAGCTCCCACACTTTGGAACTCCCTTCCTAGGGAAGCTAGGATGGCTGCTTCTTTGTTTTCCTTTTGGTGGCAGGCAAAGACATTTGTTTTCCAGCAAGCCTTTGGAAACTGATTTTAATAAGCAAAAGGGGGCTTTTATGGTGCTATATGGTATTTAATTGGTTTTAATGTAAGATTTAAATTGATTTTAATTCTGTTGTTATTTAATACAGTTTGCATTTCCATCTTAATTTTGTATGTTTTTAACTGAATGTGTTTTATTGTATCATCTCCCTTTTGTAAGCTGCCTTGAGTCCCAACCTGAGAGAAAGGTGGGATATAAAGTAATGGAAAGATGACTGTATATCAAAAATACACATGTATTGCAGCTGCCTTTCTATATATGGTAAGTCTATAAATCATAGAATCATAGAGTTGGAATACCTCTCTTGTTCTCCTCTGTGAGCAACTGTTCACAAAAGATGTTAACTCCGCACTGCTTGGGAAGGGGGCAAGCATAGCCATTTTCATTTGCCAAAAGCTAAAGACTCTGTGTGTGTGTGTGCGCGCGCACACGTGCGCGTGTGCCATGTCCAATGCAAATGTTGAGGGAGAAGAATTGCCAGAGGCCTACTTAAATAACTGTCCTATTTCTGAAAGTATTGCTGACAGAAGATTCATCCAGTTGCAACCCATCCTATTCAGAAGGATGAAAAGACTCTACTGAGGGCACACACCATGCAAATAGCAGCTGAGAATCTCCTATCATGTGGGCAAATGATACAAAGCCTGGCTGCCCTCTCTTGGCTTTGAGTGTGTCACGACTTGCCATGTGAGCCAGTGGAAAAGAGATGGAAAGGGAATGCAACCAGTAGCAGCAGCTTCCTAAAGGAAAGAAGAATAGATGACAGCTGAGACTCAGCCCCCCTGACCCAAAATGCTGCTCTGCGAATAAAAGCAGAAGGCACAGCTGCAGTTTTTTTTCTCTCTCAGACACCCAGAAGGCATTTCACAGGAAGACATTAAGGAAGCAAGCAGGCATCCTTGGGCATGCATGCACATACATGGGGACACTGTATTTTGAGTGGAGTGGGTGGAGTGGGGATGTGACACAGTTTCTGCTGTATAACTATGTATGGTAGGATGGTCACTTATGGAGTGCCAAAGAGGAGGAAAAGTATCATCAACAAAGTGGAAAGAAGACCCCCATTTACTACTAAGTAGGCTTGCAGATTTAGAAATTATTACTAACATTTGAGATAGTGTGGTGTAGTGGTTTGAGTGTTGGACTATTACTGGAGACTAAGGTTCAATCCCCAGCCCAGCCATGAAGCCCACTGGGTGACCTTGGGCATGTCACATGCTCCCAACTTCAGGGGAAGGCAATGGCAAACTTCCTCTGAACAAATCTTGCCCAGGAAACCCCATGATAGGTTTGCTTTAGGGTATCCATAAGTCAGAAACAACTTGAAGGCACACAACAACAAAAACAACAACACTGTAATTTAAATAGAAACACAGCATATCTCACCATAATGGGGGAAATGGGGACTAGGGACTGAAGAGACCGTCCTTTCAGCACCAGATTGGGGCCGCAGCAACTACATGCCATGGCCCTGATCTGGCATTTCCATGGCACAAAAAGGAGCCACAAAAAGTGGCTCCTTTTTGCACCATGTAAAGGGCCCCTTTGCTGCTGCAGTGGCACCTTTTGGCACTGTGTCATTGGGTGCACTGTGTAATGGCAGCATCAGGGCAGCATCAGGGTATGTGTCATGTGTCATGCCACGTCTCCATTCTGGCCTGAGGCCGACGTTTATCACTGGTCTGTTGAGGCTCTCAGTGACCTGTGTGCCTGCTCAGTCTGCAGTTCAGGTATTGATTGTTAATAGGCAACATCCAGGTCCTGTTCTCTTTTCTTATGGTTCTTTAACTTTAAACTAGATTTGGACTTGACAGGTTTTCACACAAGGGACATGTTCAGATAGACACCATGGCCCCTGTAAAACAGAATACATACCTCCCATGAAACATGGTGCTTGCTGGAAGAACAAAATCAACAAAAAGGAGCATAAGAAAAAGACAAGGGTGACTTCCCCCAAAAGCTTACAACTTTAAGACATGGACTGGAGATGGGGAGGCAAGACCACAAAGGCTAGAAAAAAGATAATGATATAAATGTCTCTTAATATTTAAACTTTATTTCTGTTTAGCACAAAGTCATAGGAATGGGCTTTGAGGAGGGAAAGTTGTGGCATCACTTTAAGGGTTTGAGAGAGGATTCCAGGCATGAGGACTAAGTTTGGAAAAGGTGTTATTTTGCACTGCAATTCTCAGAATTTTCTAGCCAGTGTGACCATTGACTATGCTGGCTGGGGGATTGTGGGATGTTCAATTCAAACAGTGTAATGTTTCCAAGTTCTAAGAAGGGGCAGCAAGGGGAATATTAATAACATCAGATCAAGGGAATCAGAATTATATTTTAAGTCAGTAAGTGCTGTGCTGCTTCCTGTCCTCTCACAAGCTGAAGCCCCACTCCATAATGTAACTGAAAATGTATTTATTTATTTTACAGCATCTATTAAAAAATAGAAATGTATAAAATAAGTATGGGTTATATGAAAAAGGTCAGGCAGTACACCTATATTAGGAAGGCTCATAAAAAGAACTTCATCACATACAATCTTCTGAAAGTATTCTGTACTCCTGCAATGAAAAGAATGACCTCCTTAGGAGTCTTCAAATTTGAACATGGCAATAAGCTTTCCAGCATGAAATAGAATTGTAGAATCATAATCCACCAAACCTTTCTACATCTTTCTTCTGTAGCAAGTATTTTGTAACTCTTCTAGTTCTATGCCAAGCATTTTTAGTAGCAATCTACACACTAGTGATCAGTCACACACAGCCCTTTTAAAAATTTCAAAGAGTAGATGTACAAGTCTGTTGCAGCAAAAATCACAAGAAGCACTTACACATTTTATTTAGCATACCATGATAACTTATGTCAGATAAAACTTGTTAGTCTTTAAGTTTCCACAAGAATCATCAAGTTGCCTCAAGTTTCTTTACCTCACGAGCCCCATTCTTGCAGCAATCGTGTGGGGGGAAATGGAAACATTCCATGTTCAGAACCACAATATCACACATATTTTGAATCATGCGACTGGGGCTGCTGCCGCCATTGTACTCTTTTCCTGAGTCCCCTCTAACCCTGCCTCACTGCCTTATTCCCTATTCAGCCTGTCTTTCAGTATTATTTTATTTTTATTCATTTTTCTTTTTAATTCACAGAGTTCTGGAGTTCTGGTACAGTGATGTCAGTAAAAAAGTGTTAAAAAGAAAGAAAGTAAAGAAAACGGGGGAGGTAACTGGGCCGCTTGGGAATAACAAGGGGGAAAGGGACAGGGGGAGAGGAGGGGAGACTGATGCCATGTAACTGGCAATAATGTGACTGCCATGGCACAACATCTTGCACCTGAGCACTTGCGCTGCTGATGGCTCATTGACAGGTTTTCCCAGTCAATGAAAACAGAGACCTAATTGTGTTTGGGGGATGCAAGAGCTATAGGTTAGAGGAGGTGTCATGCAATAACTATCTCCAACATCATTCCCCAACCCCAACGCCACCACCCAGTGTAATTGCAGTTTAAAGGCCACATGTAGTAATTGCCTTTGTTATTTCCCCTTAAAAATTTTGTTGTTCCCTAATCTGGTGCCCTCCAGATTAGTTGACTGAATGGCAATGTGCATAGTCTGATAGCCATATTGGTTGGGACTATTGACAGTTATAGTCCTATACATCTGGAGAGCACCAGATTGGGGGAAAGTGTTCCTAAATTAATCACCTATTATGATAGAACTTCTAATCTAAGCAACTTTGTTCCCAAATGTTTGTACACACTTAATATAACACCCATAGGATAAACAGTTCAGAGGATAAGTCCATCTCCACACAATGTTTCTATACGCCCATTATAAATTCAGGATATTAGTTTATCTAATGACTCAGTGCCAGGTGGACTCTGACTTGGTAGCCCAGGGTTCCATGCTAATCAAGCAATTAGATCAACTTTATATAGAACTATTACAAACATTTGAAGTGGCAGCAATTTATTAACAGAGGTCTATGACATACATACAAACTCACCAAAAAAGAGCAAGCATTGTTTCCAACCCACATATGTCACATTTCCTCTGTGTATCTCATTTTGGTGTTCTGATATCACCCCAACAGAATTGTCAAGAAGTTTTGAAACATGGTTCTAATTGTTTTGAATATGTTTAACTTGAAATCACTAGAAACGTACATTTTCTATATCTAAGCAAACTACTTTCTTTATGGCTCTCCCTCATTTAGGATTTATGTGCCTCATTCCCACTACGTTTTAAACTGGATCGTGATTCGTTTCTATCTGGTTTAAATGAATATGGTTCCCACTTAATCCAAATTGCTGAAGCGATTCGGAAAGGGGGGGGGCATGCTTTTGAACTGTTTAACCTGCATCAAAAAGATGCTGGGTTTTTTACGGGTATTTTGGGCTGAATCGATTTATTTAGAAATAAATCGATTCAGCCCAAGGGGGAACCAGGTGGATTTGAATCCGCCCCAACCATTCCCTGGAAGTTCCCCGGCCTCTCCTTCTCTGCCCTGGCCTCTTGCCTTCTCTGCCCTAGTGGTTTCCCGGCTTCCCCAGCTGCCCCTTCTCCGCCCCAGCCTCTTGCCTTCTCTGCCTCGGCAGTTCCCCGGCTTTCCCAGCCTCTCCTTCTCTGCCCCGGCCTCTTGCCTCCTTCCATCCTGGCACAAAGCAAGTGTGAACTACACTAGGAGCCAAACCAAGTCATAGATTTGGTTTGGAACCCGAATTAAAAAGTAAGTGGGAATGAGGCCATGATTGTTTTCTTACTTTCCCCCTTCAGTATATGAACACTTTATTAAGCAGCAGGATTTACAGTAGATAGGGAGGGTGGGTAGGTGGCTCAAACACATTCAAACATTCCTAATTTGGTAGGGAGAGTCCCAATGAATCCACTGTCATCCCACTTCTCCAGCTGCTTTTTCAATGTCCCCATTTCTCTCTTCTTCTTTCACTTTCTCCCTTTGTCTACATCTCCCTTCAGCTGATGTAAACTGAATGCAAAGTGCAAAAGCAGTTTGTATTCAATTAATTCATCAAGCAGAGGAGCATGAAATCTTGTCCTGCCCAGGAGACCCAGGCAAAAGCATACTGCTGTGGCCTCTTTTGGCTCGTATGTTCTTCCACATTAATAAGTTTTGTCATCTTGACTACACTCTGATGTTAATTGGAACTATGGTCCTAACCTGGCCATAGTTCTCAAAAGTGCTACAAGATTAGGAGTTTAAACAAGATTAAACATTAGGTGGAACTTCCTGACAATAGATGCTGTTCAACAGTGGAACACACTCCCTCGGAGGGTGGTGGAGTCTCATTCTTTGGAGGTCTTTAAACAGAGGCTAGATGGCCACCTGCCAGGGGTACTTAAATTTTGAGTTCCTGCATGGAGGGGGATTGGACTGGATGGCCCTTGGGGTCTCTTCCAAGTGTGTGATTCTGTGATTCTATGATTTGTATGTGTGTGTGTTTGCGTGTTTGAGAAAGAGAATAATATGTTTGAGTTTAATGTGTTTGTGTATTTGTATGTATGTGTGTGTGAGAGGGAGATTGTATAATCTGTGTGTGAAAGAGAATAATGTGGATGAGTATAATGTGATAGGTCATCATAAGTAAAAAATGAATTGAAAACACACAACAGTAACAATAATGTGTAATGAGAGAATATAATCTGTGTGAAAGTGTTTGGGTGAGAAAGACAGAATGTATGTATATATAATTTATGTGTGTCAGAGAGAGAGAGAGAGGAGTATAATCTGTGTGGGGGGAGAGAAAGAAAATAATGTGTGTAAGTAAGATGTGTGTGTGTGTGTGTGTGTGAGAGAGAGAGAGAGAGAGAGAGAGAGAGAGAGAATAATATGTGTGAATATGTTTTGTGTAAGTATGTCTCTGAAAGAGAGAAAGAGTACAGTGGAGCCTCCGCATACGCGGTCTTTTTATAGGCGGCTTTGAGCATAGGCGCTCAAAGCCACCGGCGCGCGCAGGGCGGAAGGGGCGGCGCGTCCCATTCAATTGAATGGGCGCGCGCACCCGTTGCGCCTTGCGCGCCGCCGTGCACGAGCCCCATTGTTTACAATGGGGCTCGAGCATAGGTGGAAATCGCCATACGCAGCGGGATCCGGAACGGATCCCCCGCGTATGGCGAGGTTCCACTGTATAACCTCTTTGTGTGTTTATGTGTGTGTGAGAGAATATAATGAGCGTGAGTATATTTTGTATGTGTAAGGGAGAGTGTATAATTTGTGTGGGTGAATGTGTGTTGTGAGTGCATGAATGAAGGACAGAATGGGAATAATGTGTGTGGGAGTGAATGTATGGTCTGAGTGATTGAATGATTGAGTGAGAGAATTAACTGGAAGAGGGAGAGAGAGAAAGAGAGTTAAATGGGAGAATGTGGTGTGGCTATCTGTGGGAGGAGGGAGACATTGGGGTCATTCACACATAGGGTTTTTTTACCATAATAATACAAATATTCTCACTCACGCATTCCGGTTTTGTTATTCACACTTTGAAATGGCATCCATCTGCATCTCTTTGGAATTTTAGCATGAGCCAGCAGCTGAGGAAGGGGGGAGGTCCACCACTGCTAGTCATGGGCTCATTGTCACAGTCTGGGGAGGGAGAACATGTTCTCCTCTCAGGAAGCCCCCAGAAGCCACCCATAGTAATGGGTGTGCAGGGAAAGAGGAAGAGGAGGAGCCTCTCCTCATGAAGCCAGCTGGCCAGAGCCTCACCCCACCAACAAGTCAATGATGCAAATGTATTCGAAACCCATTCAAATTATGCTTAGTTTAATCCGGGTCTGTTTGCATCGTTATTCACACTTCTGATGATGCAATTCTTTTTGAAAAATTCAGGAAAAAAACCAGTATTGAATACCCTAGAATCATAGAATCATAGAATCGTAGAGTTGGAGGAGACCGCAAGGGCCACCCAGTCCAACCCCCTGCCATGCAGGAAATCCAAATCAAAGCATCCCCGACAGATGGCCATCCAGCCTCTACTTAAAGACCTCCAAGGTAGGAGACTCCATTACACTCCGAGGGAGTTTGTTCAAATAATAATAATAATAATAATAATAATAATAATAATAATAATAATTGTATTTGTATCCCACCCCTCTGAGAAAAATCGGGGCGGCTAACAAAGTTAAAATACAGAACATATAAAACCCCTGGTACCCTCCCCTCGTTAAAAGAGTATTAAATCCAATACAGAATTAAAAAAAACAACATACAAGTTAAAAACTGACCAAAAGGTCAACAACATCACATCAATAAACAGTCAATGTGATCAGCAGTACAGTATCTTATTCCCAGATGTTTTTTAGGCCGGGTTCTCTATTCTGGGAAGGCCTGCCGGAAGAGATCCGTTTTAACAACCTTTTTAAAGCTGTCTAAGGATGTAAGTAGACGGATCTCATCAGGCAGGCCGTGCCACAGTCTGGGGGTGACGATGGAAAATGCCCTCTGGGAGGTAGTCGAAAGCCTAGATTTTTGTGGCTGAATTAGGCGTCTCCCAGAGGAGCAGAGTGTGCGAGGAAGATTGTAGGGGAGAAGGCAGTCCTGAAGATAGTTTGGACCCAAGCCATTTAGGGCTTTAAAGGTGATAACCAACACCTTGTACTGGGTCTGGAAGCTAATGAGCAGCCAGTGGAGGGACCTTAGAACCGGGGTAATATGGTCCCTCCTGGATGTTCCAGAAATTACTCTGGCTGCCATATTCTGTACTAGTTGCAGTTTCCGGACCAAGCACAAGGGTAGCCCCATGTAGAGAGGATTACAGAAGTCTAGACATGAGGTTACCAGCGCGTGCACAACAGAAATAGATTTGGATGTCATTGGCGTACTGATAACACCCAGCTCCATAACCGAATGATCTTGCCCAGCGGCTTCATATAGATGTTAAACAACATCGAGGACAAA
>NC_056525.1:70843526-70851280 GCF_019175285.1 Sceloporus undulatus | reverse complement strand
ATTGTCAAGGAAAAAGCAACATGGGATATACAGTAAGTGAAATAAAACATGTATGTGAGAGTCAGGATGACTCAGCAGAAGCCAATTGAGAACCACACAGGTGTAAATGGTAATACAATTAACAAGTCCTGAATGCCAAGGACAAGAAATGTAAAGTGGATAATTGGACACACCTGACAATTGTTAAGTGGTCAAGGCTGAGATGATGAAATCATTAATTGTAGGATGAACCAAGAGAACCAATGAGAATGGTGTACACGCCTACTGGGTGGAAACAGACAACAGTGGGTGGTACCATGCATTGACTATAATAATGACTATGCATCCCAATGTATTTTGTGGGTTGTAGAGTGAGGAGTAGTGTATTGTTGTATTGGATAGTTTTGGAGCTGTATACAGTAGAATAAAGTAGATCTTTTATTTAAGACTACTGAGTTGTCTGGTGTCTTTGGTGAAGCTACAAGAACCAGCTGGATCCTGAAGAAGGGTGAAGACTTCTGTGGAAGCAAGAGTGAGAAGGCTTGGAGAGTTTGTCAGGGTCTTCAGCCTATTCTCTGTAACTCTTGCTAAGCTATAACCACTGGCCAAAACTGGTCAGCGCGGTGCACAACCAGGTGGTGAGTTCAAGCCACAGGTGAAGAGCTACAACTCCCATCATCCCTGACAAGGGTTATGGGCCCAGATACTGCAGCACCCATCATCCACAGAAGCTGAAAGTTCCAGAGAGTGGAAGACAGTTTTGTGGAAGACAGATCAGAGCAAGCTGTTTGCGCTGCACTGATAAGCTCCGTGAGTAACTCCTCCAGTGTTTTGATTAAGCCCGAAAGGGGTCAGCTGTGCATACTCAGAAGGACTGTGTCAATTGAGTCACTGCACAAATTAAGATGGAGATTTTGAAGTTTAGTAAATTGAATAGATCCAACTACCCCACCTGGAAGATTTATGCCCAGTCCCTACTAATAAAGGAAAGTTTATGGGCCACTGTTGAAGCCGGATTGGCAGCCGATGCTAATGCAGCTGCGAAAGAGAGAGATAGCAAAGCAAAAGCCTGTATTTATTTAATGTTAGAAGAAGATTTAATTAATGACGTAAGAGATAAGGAGATGGCGAGAGATGTTTGGGAAACACTTCAAAGGCTACACACTCCTTCAACTGCCTTTGCAAAAATGCTATGGTCTAAGAGAATTTATAGGCAGAAGATGGCAAAAGGGCAGTGTGTGATAGAACATTTAAAAACTATGCAAGACTTGTTTGTGCAGGCTGAGCTAAGAGGAGTGGAAATTAATAGAGAACAGCAGTGCTATATTTTGTTAGAGTCCCTAGATTCTTCTTGGGACAACATTACTAATGCATTGCAAAACTTACTGGCAGAGGAACTAACGAAAGATTTAGTTGTGGCCAGAATTCTGGAAGAGAACCAGAGGAAACTGTCTGAGAGGAATGACGCTCCAACTTCCAAAAGTGTGCCAAGTGAGCAAGCCAAGCCTGATGTGCGTGGGCTGGACCAAGCAGCTTCTTCGAGGGAGCAAAGGAAATGTTTCTACTGCGAGAAGATTGGACATCTGCAGAGGAACTGTAAACAAAAGGCTGCTGATAGAAGAAGCAAGCAAGAGAGCAGATGGCACGGCCAGAGCCAGAAGCAATTCAAACCGCCATTTTTGAAAGACAATAAGAATAATAATAAGGTGTTTGCGACCATGATTAAGGAAAGACAGAAAGCAAACTCTAAATGGCTTGTAGATTCTGGTGCTTCAACCTCCATGTGTAATGACATTAATTTAATTAGTGATAAGAAGCAGTCAAATGTAAATGCAGTGGTTCTAGCTGACGGGCATGAGCTCACAACTATAAATCAAATGGGAACGGTTTACATTCCAGGGCTAAAAGAAAACTTTAATGATGTTTTGCATGTGAAAGAATTAGAAAACAATTTGTTATCAGTCAGCAGATTAACAGACCGAGACTACATAGTCACTTTTGAAAAGAACTTATGTAAAATAACTTTAAATGGGGAATTGCGTGGCATAGGTTTAAAAAAAAGATAAGCTTTATTTCCTAGAAGAAAATGTTGATAAGTACAAGGTTAAGAATGCTAATACTATTGATAATGTTCCGTTGCACAAAGATTGCATACATGAGCTCCATAGAAAATTTGGCCATGCAAGTTTCAAGAGTTTCAAGAGTTTAATAAGCATGTGTCCAGATTTAAAAGTAGCAGAATGTAAAAATCATTTAGACTGTACTGTTTGTAACCAAGTGAAGGTCAGAGCTTATCCAGTTGCCAAGAAGTCCAAAAGGATTGCTCAAAGACCGTTTCAATTTGTACATGCTGATGTAGCCCAAGCTAATTGTTTGTCACTAGGGGGAAGCAGATATTTCCTGGTAATTGTTGATAGATTTTCAAGATTTGCATATGTAAGAATATTGAAAAATAAGTCAGAAGCTGGGCAAAGTTTGAAAGCATGGGTAAGGATGATTGAAAGAAGATTTGATAGCAGAGTTGGGACAATTGTGACAGATAGAGGTGGAGAAATTTTAAACAACCAGCTGTACAATTAGTTCCAGAAAGTGGGGATAAGACATGAAACCACTAACCCTGCTTGTCCAAGTGAGGATGGTTTAACAGAAAGGAAAATCCAGGACATAAAAAGGATTTCTGCGTGTTTGATGGCAGATGCAGGAGTTGGAGACAGCTTCTGGGGTGAAGCAACCCTGACTGCCATACACATAAGTAATAGGTTGTACCATTCAGAGATAGAAGACATTCCCTACAGGATTTTATATGGGAGAGTGCCAAATTTCAAATACCTAAGAGTTTTTGGACAATTTGCACATGTGTACATACCTGCATGTTTTAGGAGGAAAGGAGAACCCAAAAGCAAAAGGCTAATGTTCCTAGGATATTCAGGGAACAGTTACAAGTTTCTTATGAGAGGAAAAGAGACACAGTACTCCAGGTCTGCAAATTTTGAGAGACATGCTGGCTGGGACAAGCTGCATGCCAACAAGGAAGTGTTCTTGAGGTTAGGTAGCTCAAGTGAGCAGCAAGCGCAGACTGAACCAACTTCAGGAAACGGAGGGGTTTCAGTCAAGCCAGAAGCCTCTACTAGCAGTAGTGGTAGTACCTCAGATGGGGAGACACAAACAAGACCAGTAACCACTAGAATGACAGAAGACAAAAGGTTTAGCAGAAAGACAACAACTTCTAGTGCAGACAGTGATGAGGAAAGAGGCAGAACGACAGAATTCATGCCCAGGCGTAGTCACAGAGTTAGGAAGTCACCAGATAGGTTTGTTGTGATGCAGGCAAGAACTTGTACAGTGGAAGAAGAGCCTGAGAGCTTTGAAGAGTTAGAAACCTTTTCTAGGGAAGAACAGGAAAGATGGTGTGATGCAATGGAAAGTGAATTTAGTTGCTTGGTGAACAAAAATGTGTTTGAGATTGTGGATAGACCTAAGGATAGGCAAGTGATAGGTTGCAAATGGGTGTATAAGAGAAAGGAAATGCCTGATGGAAGCATTAAGTACAAAGCTAGATTAGTAGCTAAGGGTTTTGCACAACAGCAATATGAGAATTTTGACAAGACTTATTCTCCAACAGCAAAGCCAGAAAGTTTGAGAATGGTGTTAGCTGTAGCAGCAAGAAGGAATTTAATTGTTGAGCATTTTGATTTTGAAACAGCTTATCTAAATGCAAATTTAGATGAAGAAATTTTTATGGAACAGCCACAAGGGTTTGAGGAGAATGAAAGTCAGAAAGTTTATAGATTGAAGAAGGCATTGTATGGTTTAAAACAAAGTGCCAGAGCTTGGAATTTGTGCATCAATGATGAGTTGGTTAAGTTAGGATACAAGAGAAGCGTGGCAGATGCTTGTGTATATACAAAAGGAGACATAGTGCTAGTAATTTATGTGGATGACTTGTGCGTGGCAGCAAAGTCTGAACAGGAAATAGAATCAGTCAAGAGAGAGTTGTCAGAAAAGTTTGTTTTGAAGGATTTAGGTTTGTTGAAGTCTTATTTAGGCATTAATGTTGAGTGGACACAAGAAGGACATTGTTTGTTAAGTCAGAGGAAGAAGATTGAGAACTTGATTGAAAAGTGTGGTCTACAGAGTGCTAAAATAGTTAAAGCTCCAATGACAACTGGTTTCGTTTCTGAACCAACAATCAGAGATTTTGAGGACAAGACATTTTTCAGGAGCATCATAGGATCACTACAATTCATTTCTTGCCACACTAGACCAGACATTGCGTTTGCCGTTAACACTTTGTCCAGAAGACTTTGTGATCCTCGGGTTGAGGATTGGACAGCTGTGAAACACTTGCTGAGATACTTAAAAGGGACATTAGACAAGAAGTTAGACATAAGAAGCAGTAATGCAGATTTAGATTGTTTTGTAGACAGTTCATTTGCATCAGAATTAGGAGACAAGAAGTCAGTAACAGGAATGATCATCAAATATAGTGAAAGTCTAATAGTTTGGAGAAGTAGAAAACAAACAAACGTAGCGCTAAGTACTTCTGAAGCAGAATGTGCAGCTTTGAACGAAATAGTGAACGAGGTACAGTGGATTGAACAATTGTTAAATGACCTAAACGAAAATTTCAGAGTTCCAGTAAAAATTCAGGAAGATTCACAATCATGTATAGCGATGGCTGAAACAGAAAGTTTGAAGAACAGAACCAAATATGTGGGTGTAAGGTACCAAAATGTAAGAGACATGGTTCAAAAAGGAGAAATAGAGTTGAAATACATAGAGACACAAAATAACATAGTAGATTTGTTTACAAAAGCACTAACAGTGGAAAAACATGAAAGGTTGACAGAAATGGTTGGAATGACATTGTAAGCCACATACAATATTTTATTTCGGAGGGGATTGTCAAGGAAAAAGCAACATGGGATATACAGTAAGTGAAATAAAACATGTATGTGAGAGTCAGGATGACTCAGCAGAAGCCAATTGAGAACCACACAGGTGTAAATGGTAATACAATTAACAAGTCCTGAATGCCAAGGACAAGAAATGTAAAGTGGATAATTGGACACACCTGACAATTGTTAAGTGGTCAAGGCTGAGATGATGAAATCATTAATTGTAGGATGAACCAAGAGAACCAATGAGAATGGTGTACACGCCTACTGGGTGGAAACAGACAACAGTGGGTGGTACCATGCATTGACTATAATAATGACTATGCATCCCAATGTATTTTGTGGGTTGTAGAGTGGATTGTAAGGAACAGAGTATTGTTGTGTTGGATAGTTTGGAGCTGTATATAGTAGAATAAAGTAGATCTTTTATAGAAGACTACTGAGTTGTCTGGTGTCTTGGGTGAAGCTACAAGAACCAGCTGGATCCTGAAGAAGGGTGAAGACTTCTGTGGAAGCAAGAGTGAGAAGGCTTGGAGAGTTTGTCAGGGTCTTCAGCCTATTCTCTGTAACTCTTGCTAAACTATAACCACTGGGCAAAACTGGTCAGCGCGGTGCACAACCAGGTGGTGAGTTCAAGCCAGAGGTGAAGAGCTACAACTCCCATCATCCCTGTGGGACACCACAGGTGTGCTCCCTTGTTGAACAGCCCTTACTGTCAGGAAGTTCCTCCTGATGTTGAGGTGGAATATCTTTTCCTGGAACTTGCATCCATTGCTCCGGGTCCTGTTCTCTGGAGCAGCAGAAAACAAGCTTGCTCCCTCCTCAATATGACATCCCTTCAAATATTTAAACAGGGCTATCATATCACTTCTTAACCTTCTCTTCTCCAGGCTAAACATACCCAGCTCCCTAAGTCGTTCCTCATAGGGCATGGTTTCCAGACCTTTCATCATTTTAGTTGCCCTCCTTTGGACACATGGCTCCAGTTTCTCAATGTCCTTTTTAAATTGTGGTGCCCAGAACTGGACACAGTATGCCAGGTGGGGCCTGACCAAGGCAGAATAGAATGGCACTATTACTTCTCTTGATCTAGACACTATACTTCTATTGATGCAGCCTAAAATCGCGTTGGCCTTGTTAGCTGCCGCATCGCACTGACAACTCATGTTCAGCTTATGGTCTACTTGGACTCCTAGATCCCTTTCACACGTAGTTTCATTCAGCCAGGTGTCCCCCATCCTATATCTGTGCATTTCATTTTTCCGCCCTAAGTGCAGTACCTTACATTTCTCCCTGTTGAATTTCATTTTGTTAGCTTTGGCCCAGTTTTCTAGTCTGTTCAGGTCATTTTGAATCTTGATCCTGTCCTCTGGATTATTAGCTACTCCTCCTAATTTGGTGTCATCTGAAAATTTGATAAGTATACCCCCAATTTTGTCCTCCAAGTCATTGATAAAGATGTTGAATAGCACTGGGTTTTTTGGTAGCCTCCCCACCTGAATTAGGTGCATTCAGGATGTGTATGAACAACAGGGATACAACCCAAATTCTACCTGGTTTGCTTTCATTGTGTGAATAGGACCATTGCGAATGTTCTGAATGGAATTTAGGTGCCTGAGCTGGTGTACTTATGTGGGAGACTGGCAATTAATGGATTGTACTCACCCTTTCCATCCCTATAGCTTTAAATCAATGAACCTTATTTCCAAAAATTCCACACTAGTATTGGCCAGCTACAAACCTCTTGATTTTTTTTAAAAAAAAAATTTTTTATGAAAATGGTCTTTAGGAAAGCTGCCTGCAGAAAATTGAGCATAAGTCTTCTCTATTGGTTTACTCTTTTTGAAATCATTTTAGAATCATAGAATCATAGAATTGGAAGAGACCACAAGGGCCATCCAGTCCAACCCCCTGGTATGCAGGAAATCTCAATCAAAGCATCCCCGACAGATGGCCATCCAGCCTCTGCTTAAAGACCTCCAAAGAAGTAGACTCCACCACACTCCGAGGGAGTATGTTCCACTGTCGAACAGCCCTTACTGTCAGGAAGTTCCTTCTAATGTTCAGGTGGAATATCTTTTCCTGGAGCTTGCATCCATTGTTATGGGTCCTGTTCTCTGGAGCAGCAGAAAACAAGCTTGCTCCCTCCTCAATATGACATCCCTTCAAATATTTAAACAGGGCTATCATATCACCTCTTAACCTTCTTTTCTCCAGGCTAAACATCCTCAGCTCCCTAAGTTGACCCTTCACCATTTTAGTCGCCCTCCTTTGGACACGCTCCAGTTTCTCAATGTCCTTTTTGAATTGTGGTGCCCAGAACTGGAGATAATATTCCAGGTTGGGCCTGACCAAAGCAGAATATAGTGGCACTATTCTGTTGATCTAGACACTATACTTTTATTTATGCAGATCTTGATGATCTGCAAAAGGCTACATCTTATCTAGAAGAAGAACAGCTAATGTAATGATAAAATAAAATAGAATTCTAGAACAGCCTTAAGTGCTTGGAGAGCTAGGCAAGGTAATGGACTTAATATTCATCCTTCTTCTGTTGTTTGTTTTAAAAGACTAGTGGGATCATTTTATGATTCTGCTGCTATCTTTCCCACCACCACAGCTGCATGCAGAATAATTTCATTGCTAAAAGACTGTGTATGGCTTACAGTTATATTTTTAAAATTTGATTATTATTACAGATTATTCATGGTTGTGGAACTAAGTAAATGCAAAGATATGCATTTATACACAACTCAAGCCTTGCATATTTTTGGTAGTTGGAGCATTTAAGAAAAACTTTAAAATCATTTGTATCATTTGCATTTATAGAGGGAGTGGGGGAATCATAACACTAAGTCCATGGTGTGCATTATATAA
>NC_056525.1:70812745-70843516 GCF_019175285.1 Sceloporus undulatus | reverse complement strand
TAATAATAATAATAATAATAATAATAATAATAATAATAATAATAATAATAGGATTTATTTATATGCCACCCAATCACTGGGAATCTGGGTGGCTTACAACAGAGGAGATAATAGACAATTCCCTGCCCTCATGCTTACAATCTAAAAAGACACGGCACAAAAGGAAAAGGGAATGGTGGGGGGAGGGGATCAGATCCAGCATTCTTCTCTCCCTCTGAGGCCTGGACTAAAGCAGATGGACTGGAGGAAGGGCTCTTCTTCTTCAGGCTAGCCCTGGTGGAGCTGGGCCTGCCTGGTCAACTCCCTCATAGGCCGGAAGATGACAGTTATGGAGGGAGGAGTCTCTTCTTCCAGGCTAGCCCTGATGGAGCTGGGCCTGCCTGGTCAACTCCCTCATAGACCGGAAGAGCGCTCAGTGATCTTTTCCCACTTCCTTCTTCCTCCCACACCATAGTGCTGCAAAACTGTGCTTTGACTGACATAAGGGGCATTTTGAGCCCTTACCTCTAGGGGACGCTTGGAGACATCCAGGATCAGATCCTCTGCTGATGGAGCTACTGGGGTAGGCAGAGTGGAGATTTGCATTTTGTAGTGTCTATTGTTGTGATGCAGGGGTGCACAAGGGCATGTGCTGTTCGGGTCTTGTTGACTCCCTCCATGTGTGCATGTATAGAGACAAGTGATACCTTCCCTAGCACTGTTCCTGATAGCACGGGGATAGCAGATTTTCCAGGGGGTATTTCCCATTTTATGTTGTTTTGCTTCTACTTGTGAATTTCCCCCTTCTTTCCTGGGATGAGCACATGTTGGATACGGCAGCAGTTTCACAAGTTTGTATCTTCTCTTGGCATGGGTATATGATTGGACTGTGAAAGAGAACAGCTTTTGGCATCTACATAACATTGCATAACACTTGCCAGGCATTGATATTAGGTGGAATCTTCCCAACCTACTCATAGCACTCAGGCAACAAATTAACAGCTATATGAATGTACCAAAAATGATTTCTCATACTGAGTCAGAACAGTAGTCCATCTAGGCAAATATTGTTTTCTCTAACTGGTGGCAGCAATTCAAAATTGCAAGCAAGTTATTTCTCAGTGCTGCTGCTTAGGAGAAAGAGGAAGGGGATGGTGGTGGTGATGATGAAGATGACCACCACGGCTGCCTTTGCCATTGCAACCACAACTGCCATTATTAGCTTTTTTTGTTCCACCTTTCTCACAGAATCAGAACTCAAGCTTTTTTTTTTAAGGCAAGTGGAGCTATGCTATATATATATATATATATATATATATATATATACACACACACACACACACACACACACATACAGAGAGAGAGAGAGAGAGAGAGAGAGAGAGAGGTTAAAATCATGGGTGGAAAATAGAAAAAATAGATACAGAGAGGTTTTTCTTCCTTCCTTCTAGTAATACTGGAACTAAAGAGAGGAATTTTTCAATGGAAGATATACAAGATAAATGAAAGGATTACTTCTTCATAGTGCATATTTAAACTGTGGGATTCACTACAGCAAGATGTAACTGTAGCCACCAATCTGGCTGGCTTTTAAAGGGTCTGTGGGCTGGACAAATTCATGGGGGCTTCTAGCAATGTCTTTCTTTCTCCTTGCCTGTCTCTCTCCTTCTCTATATACATACCCTTCAGGAACAGAGGGAGCATGTCTTTGTAGACCAATTGGTGGGATGCACAAATGGTGCCATTGCACTCATTTCTTCATGTGGATGTTGCCTACTGGGGGACCTAGCTTGCCACTGTGAGAACAGAATGATGAACTCAGTAGGACTATGGTCTGATCCAGCATGGCTCTTTTTAAGTTCTTCAAGATCTTTATGTGAGGGGCAAGTAAAATATGGTCATACAGACATTGCTGGACACAAGTTCCATGAGGTCTAGGCAGCATAACCATTGGAGAATAATGCTACAGGCAGTCCATCAGCTTCTGGAGCATAGCATTTTAGGTGGACATAGGAAATATGGATCCTGGGACAGACTGTATTCAACAAATGTGGCCTCCTCTTCCAGCATCTCCCCATGGGAGAAGGTGCAAACATTTGACTTGCTGTCCTACAGCGAAGCTTTTCCTAATCTGGTACTCTCCAGATGTGTCATTAACCATACTGAATAAGGATGAAATGTCTTGTAATCCAGCAATCTGGACAGAGGAAACCATGTTGGCAAAGGCTGTTACAGATACTTACCTGGAATATATGATCCATTTCGGTTCCATGGAATAAATCAGACGTGGCAAGGTCTAGGATGGCGTTGCTGGCCTAGGGTGGCATTGTCAGCCTAGTCCTCAACAACTATGTCCCAGTGCCAAGAAACTGAAGTTCAGTTTTCCTATCTCTTCTGTATCTCTTTGCGCTTCTTCTGCCACTTCTCCATTCAAAACATTTAGGGGCATTTGCCTGGGATTTTTTAACAGCAAGAGCTGCAGTAACAACTGACAACCCTGCTACATAAGGGGAATAAAAATCTTTCCTGGTTCTGCTCCTTTCTTTTTCTTTATGTTGCTTTTAAAAATAAAAGATATCAAGATGGTTTGCAAGATAAACTCAATACATTTTTTTTAAAAAAACTCAGAATCCAACGTTCAGTAAAAATATACTACTGATGCTAAAGATGCCACCCTTCAAGTCACAAGATATCTTTCTGCTAAATGTGCTACATGTAGACAGGCCTCTAATAGCAACCACACTCAAGGTGCTGGTATATATGGAAGAAAATATCCCAAAAGTCCCAAGATGTCCAGGATCTTAAATCAATGACACAATCCTAAACCTTGGTCAGTAGCAAATAGGCAGCCACTGCCATATGTCACCATATGTGCAATATGCATACAGTAGGTTGGCCACCTCAGAGAGTGGTGGAATCTCCTTCTTTGGAGGTCTTTAAACAGAGGCTGGATGGCCATCTGTCGGGGGTGCTTTGATTGTGAGTTCCTGCATGGCAGGGGGTTGAACTGGATGGCCCTTGTGTCCTCTTCCAACTCCATGAGTCTATGATTCTATTAAGCTTCATGGCTGTTGAATTTTGCACTAGTTGCAGCTTCCAAACCAGCCTTAAGGGCAGCCCTGGACCAAATGTTTTGTAGTCTTTCAGTCCAGTGATTACTAATGTGTGTGTCACAGTGGCCAATCTCTCTTTATCCAGAAACAGATGCTCCTAGACACTGAGGTCACCTTCCCTCCAATGATAAAGATGAATAAATGAGCACTCTGAGTTATCAACCTGTTCCTTTTGGGGAGTGCAGTCCATTTAGGTGATCCTGTGCTCACAACTCAGATTCAACACATGATGTCCATTTTCTCGGGAGTTGTCTGCCCACTCACCCATTTTGTTCACTTATTTAAAGTGAGCATAATGTGCCATCCCAACTGTTCTTATTCTTCCACATGTGTCATCAGATGTATCACCATATCCCTCCTTGCAGTTTATCTAAACAGCATCCATCTTGTTGCCAGTGGGAAGTTACAATCTGTCCCATGCTCCCTCTCCTCCAAGCAGTGCTAGTCATACACAACCAGTTAGTTTATCTAAGGGTTCTGTTCAGCAAGATTACCCAGGATTCTAGGACACAAATCCTCCATGCTAAATAAAGTCGCCATTGCCAAGATAAAAGGAAAGACATGAATAATTCACATCACAGTCTTTTTTATCCAGCCCTGCTGTAAATATTTCAATAGTTCTGTGCTAAGGCATGATTAGTTCTGTGCTAAGGCATGGATACACAGTTTGTAAGTGAATAAAGAGGAAGGAGTCTTCTGCAACAACAAATCAGAAGTACAATGTCTTTCATTACCTTCTTCCACACTCCTCATTTTCAGGGGATTCCAAAAATAATGCATTCCAGATAAACAGCTTCTTTAACAGAGTGTTACTAATGTGATTCACCAGTCACTTGATTTTCCCATGCTTTTATTTTTGATAAGTGAAAAGGTGATTGTTGGGAGCAGCAAGATGCAAGGATGCAATGGGAAGCAAAGTTCAAGACAGGACTTGCATCAGGACTTTGGCTTGGCTAAACAAAGCTGATATAGATCCTCACTAATAAATATCTGCTTTGAGAGAGCAGCCCTTCTAGAGACATGTACAATTATAGCACTGCTGTCCTTGTTTTGAAAGCTAAGGGAGCAATTCTAAGTGGGAAGAGAGAGTGATGTAGTGAAAACCCCTGCCAGCTTGTAGCAACTCAGGTGGGAGGTGTATGTGAATTCTTCCTGTGACTTCATTAGTGGTTCTTTATTTATTTTTTCCCTTTTCCTCTCCATTCTTCTCAGCAGAAAGGGGAATATAATCATGCCAGCTCCAGACTGGCACAGTTGAAGGGTCTGATCCTGGGGTCCCTCAGGGGGAGAAAAGAGGCTTTGGAGCCAACAGATTTAAGGCTGCCTCTAACATAACCTCAAATCTACCATCATTCCTTTCCCCATAGAATTTCCTGTGAGTGTCTCATGGGCCTCCACAGCAGATGGTTCTTCCTAATACTAGCAAAACATACTGTTATCCCCTCTAAATATGCTGGAACCTGGGAGTTTATGACTTTTCACTGCTTTCTGACTTATGCATTGTGGTGAATGAAGACATAAAGAGATAGATGAGAAATTATAGATGTGTGTATGAATCAATGCACACGTGTTAAGTATATATGTATGAGGGGTACCTGTCTCTGTCATTCACCAGAACACAATAGTTAGTTTTCTGCCATTCATTTTGCTTGTCAAAAATATAAAGAGCAGTGTAATGTAAACAAAAGTTACCTGTGGACTGAAATATCTTGATGTACTGATATAAAAACATACACAACTTCACTTTCATATACATCTACAGGATTCATGCATCTGCTACCTACCACAAATAATAACCAGTTCATTTCTCAGAAGCTTTGAAATCCAGTGACACATATTTTTCACTGTGATCAAAATATGACTACATCCTCTGTTGGTACAATTTGGGAAAGAAATTTAAGGTCCACAAATGTTCAGTACATCTGTGCATTTCCATCTCTCCAAATTCAACATCCATTTTTCAAAGGCATGGAATAAAAAAACTTTTAGAAGGTCTTAAATCAGAAACTGCAAAATATAATTTCAAAATCTGTGCTGTGTTCAGATTAAAAATGAGATGTCAATTCACATATCAAAGCTGAAATTAAGAATATTTTATACCAGGGTATTTGAGGCTCATCCGAGGCATAATTAAGAAACAGGGTGTTTGTAATGAAGAAGTCTAAGTTCATGAGATGACCATAAAGTACAGAACAGACATACCCATAGAACAGCTATCTGGGTGAGAATACAGTGCTAACACTTCTGAGAGATTAATACTGATGCAAGACTCACTAGACTGGAAAAACTGAATACAAGAAATATTATTGCTAAAAAAGGTGAAACTCCCAAAGTATCAATCTATCCACAATGAAATACATGAAATGGAGGCACACATGTATCCAGTAGATAATGAACAACTCACATCTTTTCAGTCCTGATCATACTACACTGAGGCTGTATTTCCACTTACTATTTAAGTCAGTTCACAATTCACTTTCACATCGGATTGATGAATCGATTTAATGCAAGTGTCATTCCCACTATGAAACAGGATCATTTTAATCCTCACTGCTTTTAGTTTTTTCTAGACATGATTATTGTACCCACTAGAATTTGCACCACGCGATCCATTCCATTTTTTTTCAAAATGCCATTAAAGTTAATCACATCGCCACATCATTGGTGACCTGGCCAGGCATCATTTTGGTGACATAGCCATGCCTAATTTCAGTGACATGAAAGGATCTTTTAATAATAAAATAATAAATTGTTTATTTATTAACCACTTTCCCAAGATCAAAGCGGTGTACAGTAAATAAAAACAGTACAACAATTCACGTATTAAAAATACACATTAAAACGAATTAAATCCAAAAGCATAGTTAAAAACATACAGTAATAATGTTAAAATCGTGAATATCAATACGTCAGAGTCAATAGGGGAAAGATAATCTTAGAAGGAATTGGGAGGGTAGGCTTGTAGGAAGAGGTGGGTTTTTAATGCCTTTTTAAAGGCTTCTACTGTTCCACTAAGGCGGATCCCTTCAGGTAAGGCATTCCACAGAGAAGGCACTACTGCCGTAAAGGCCCTTTGTTGAGTAGTCGCCAGTCTCACCTTAGGGTGATTGAGTAACAGTTTTCCTGTAGTCCAGACAGGGACATAGTTGGCGTATCAGCCGAAGCTGATACCAAGCACTCCTGGCCATCGCATCTACTTGAGATGATAAATGTAGGGATGGATCCAGGAGTACTCCCAAACTATGCACTTTGTCCTTTAGGGGAAGTTTAATCCCATGAAGGACAGGATGGCAAATTTCCCTGCCCGGGCTAGGGGAACCTATCATGAGTACTCCTGTTTTCTCTGGATTCAGTCTGAGTTTGTTTTAACTCATCCAGCCCATTAATGCCCGCAGGCAGGCGTCGAGAGGAGAGATGCCATCCTTAGTCACTGTATCAGTCAGAGACATGGAGAGATAGATTTGGGTGTCATCAGCGTACTGATAACACCGTGCTCCATGGCTCCGGATGATCTCTCCCAGTGGCTTCATGTAAATGTTAAATAGCATGGGGGACAGAATGGCGCCCTGAGGGATGCCCGATGTAAGCTCTCTTTTATGAGAGCAGCTGTCCCCCAGCCTCACCATCTGGAACCTTCCTGAGAGATAGGACCGGAACCACTGGAGCACAGTGCCCCCGATACCCAATTCTCTCAGGCGTTCCAGAAGGATACCATGGTCGATGGTATCAAAGGCTGCTGAGATGTCCAAGAGCACCAACAGAGTTATATCTCCTCTGTCAGTTGCCAGATGGAGGTCATTGACTAAGGCGACCATGGCAGTCTCAACTCCGTAGCCCAGAGTTTTGTGGTGCCCCCCTCCATAAATACTTTCCTTGTTTCTGATCACTTTTTGCCTCCTGGTCTGCCAGCAAGAGTCATTACAGTATAGGGAAACCCTTGCTTAATTAGGTGGAAAGCTCTTGCTCAATTAAGTGCCTCAATGGGACGATGGGAGATTACATTACTGATTCAGCAGTTTTTAAAAAAATAAAAACAAAACAAAAACACACCAGATCCCCCTCCCACACACAACAGATCCCTTTAAAAAGAAAAGCAAAAAAATGAACTTTTACAGTGGAGAAAGGATCATGGCTAGATTCAGAACAAATCGATCATTGAAAAGATGGAAAATTAAAACAAAAACAAAAACACCACACATGCAGATAGACAAAGAGGCAGATTTCAAGCAGCCGAAGGCTGGATGGATGAAACCCCCTGCCAACCCCTCTGCCATACTCCAGTGAGATGCGATTCTGATCTGAAGGTTGTTCTCACTTGTTGAGTACACTTGTCATTCAGTTCTTCTCAAAAGAACCTATTGAAAAGTAGTGTCAAATAAGACAGGGACGTAGCCGGGGGGGGTTCTTGGGGTCTGGACCCCCCCTTCCATTAGAAAAATGAATGGTGTGTGCTGCTGCGCTGCTGCACCCAAGCCCCATTATAATGGTGGCACTTAGTCTGGACCCCTCCCTTCCTAAAATCCTAGCTATGTCCCTGAATAAGAGGAGGTTTTCTGCATTTACCCCACTTTTAAGGACCTCTATTGGATCAGAATCTGATCAAAATCAACTTCAAGTGGGAATGACGAACATATAACCCAGTTAGTAATTCAATTTAAATCATAGTGGGAATGAACCCTGAGGCAAGAGATTAAAATAAACATCATCCAGACTTCCTCCATTATATAGCCACTAAAGGCAGGATAGCCATCAGGTTCCAAATGGTTGATTTAACTGTGCAGTGTTATTCAGTACTCTGAATTATCAGCAGTCTATATCTTGTTGAAACACATTACTCATGTATCTTGCCATGACATTGCTAGTAAAACATGACATAACATTGCTTGAAGGGATGTTTCAATATCTTATTGGAAGTATTGTCCTAGGTCTCCATAAATCATACAGTAAAAATCATCTCAACAATTCATTGCTGAATATTATCTCCAAAAGGTTTTGCTTTACTAACATTGGTAGCCATTGATGTACTCTGCTGAATATTTAGTCACTCCTGGGGCAGCCTGCTACTATACTCCTCTCCCAATCCTTCCTCATTCTCTCCAGAAAACTGTGAGAAACACACATTCTCGCTGTAATGGGTGGGCAACTGTAGTGCCTGTGGGAGCCAGTTTACTGTCTCAGCACCTTTTGGAGGCCATACAGACTGCCTAAACAATTAAAAAATAAAAAATTAAAAACTAGAAGTAGCCAAAAGTCCATTTCTAGGTGGCTTTTTAAAATTTAAAAAGCACATGAAGTCCTTGCACCCTATTCAAAAGTCATATTGCTGCTCCTGGATGCTTCTAGGAGAGGAAATTCATCTCTTTTTTGTTGATGGACAGAAAAAGGGCAGATGAGGGAGTTTGGAGGAGTCACAAGCCACAAAAATGGTTTCAGGAGCTGCACATTGCCCATCCTGTGTGTGACTGGAGGGGGGGATACAAAGGCTGACAGGACCATTTGTTACACTGGTCTGAAAATGACATGAATGTGCCACTAGGAGGAACTGGAGCAGAGATTACTACAGTTCAAGTGGTAGGTGCATGGGTCAGTATTTGGTGAGCTGTTCATCATGGGAAGTTTGATGCAAGGTGCATAGTAGGTGAAGTCAGCCAGCAGTGCATCATGGCCAATATTACCTATAAAGCCCTAAATGGCTTAGGCCCAGGATACCTAAAGGACCGCCTCTCCCCGTACATTCCGCCTCGCACCCTCAGAACGTCTGGGCAACAACTACTGAAGGTGCCTGGGGCTAGATTATCCTCCACCACACGGAGGACATTTTCCACCGCTGCCCCAGCCCTTTGGAATACGCTGCCCACTGAGCTCCGCTCGACTACCACCCTGGCCCAATTCAGGAAGGACCTGAAAACCTTCCTGTTCCAACAGGCATTCCCCGACTAAAAATCCTGTGGGCCTCCCTCCTCTTTCGTGGCCAAGAGGTTGGGCTAATGGGGCATTTTAGCCTGTTATGTATTTATTTTATTTTAATTATTGTTTGGAAGCCGCCCTGATCTTGGGAAGGAGCGGGATACAAATAAAAACTTTATTATTTATTATTATTTTATTATTATGATGCAACAGGTACTGGATATGAAACCAGGTAGGTTTCATTGGTGGCATGACTGTCACATGACTTCCAAGAAGACCACCTATATAAGGGAGAAGGTGATTATTTCCGTGGTTGGGTTGTTATGGTCAGTGGTTGGCGAAGCAATTTGTTAGTTTGTACAGCTATGAGTATTCAAGATGGCTGTCTGATACTCTTTGCAAATAGTTTGCAACAAAGATTTGAAAAGCCCTCATGTTGAGTGAAGTCTCGCTGTCTGGAGAATTATTTCTTCAGGCTGCAAGGTAAAGCAGCAGCCTGTGTGGGGAAGGAAATTTGCTGTGCAGCCACAAGCCTTGTAGAATCTTCACTCTTCGCAGACTTTCTTCTAGGTGTCCTGCCTATGTGCATCTTACTCTGTGTGTGGGCATAAGGGACATAACTCATCCCTCTACACCCCAACAAAGACTAGCATGCCAGAATGCATACACGTCTACTGAAAATCAAGACATCTTCACAAAATCTGAGAAAGTTACTTTTTTGCACCACAGTTCCCTAAACTCCTAGCCAGCAGGACCAGTGCTGGTTGCAGTGTTCTGGGATCCATGGTAAAATTAACATTTCCCAGCTCTTTTTCTTTATGACAGCTATTAAGGGTGTGTGTGTGTGTGTGTGTGTGTGTGTGTGTGTAGCTTTTAAGAGCAATGGTCTGCCACTAACATGATCTGAAAACATCTTCTTGCTCCAAAGTAATGAGCCTGGCTCCCACTGTTTGTGCCTCCCATTGATGCTTAACTTGTATTGAAACCAATTATTATCTCCAACACATGGTAAATATATTTCTGAATTATACTACTGGTGTGTGTGTATGTGTATGTGTCGTGGTGCTCCTTGGTTTCTTGCTCCTTACCTGAAGAATTGTCTTGCATATAGAAAATGGGTTGTGTGTCTATCTGTCTTTATCTGTGTATATTCATATGTACAAAAATGGAGAGATTTTAATGGAAAGGTCACACAATGAGGTGAGTCCCCAAACCCAGCTGGAAACCCAGCCCTTTCCATGAACAAGTCAAATGGATCCAAAGCTGAATCTCATTCCACCATTGGTGGCAAGATGATGTTGCCTCTGTTACCTAAGGCAGGATGATAATTTAGGAGCATAAGCCAGGCTATAGACAGCTTTATCCTGTAACACAGAGGAAAGGCCAGGGGATCAGGAGTAACAACTAGGAGGTTGCCACTGCTCCCCAGGACATACCCTCTGACATTTCACAGATGTGGCCAAGTAACATCAACAGTGTGGTGAAAAGCTATTATGAAAAGCTATGGAATTCTCATAAAGACTGACAAGGTGGAAAGGGGATGATTCTGGGATTCTCCCTGCCAAAATGAGACAGTTGGACAATGCATAAGCATCTGCTCCTTGAGATGACCATCTCACCCCTGAAGATAGAGACAAGAAGTGATACCTATGGAATATTCTGCCTCATCATGAACCAAACTGACTTGTTTCTCTACATGCATTGTCTTGGGTGAGAAGGGGTAGTCTTTACATTTCTGCCTCAGGCTGCAAAATGTCTTAGCGAGAGACCCTGCATGTCACATTAAAATAAAATAACTCTCTGGATCTTACAAATCCTACTATGTAGATATTTCACTTTCTCCTTTCCAGGATTTCAGCCCTTGGATGGGTTCATGCTCCTTGAAATCAAAAGAAAACTGAATTTAGCCTACAGGCAAGGACATGATTATGGCCATTTGTTTTACATATGTTTAGTTGTTGTTGTTGTTGTTGTTGTTGTTGTTCTGTGCCTTCAAGTTGTTTCTGACTTATGGTGACCCTGAGGCAACTCTATCACTGGGGGTTCTTGGCAAGAGTTGTTCACAGGAAGTTTGCAATTGCTTTTCCCTGAGGGTGAGAGCATGTGACCTACCCAATGTCGCCCAATGGGTTTCATGGCTGAGCAGGGACCATAGTCTCCAGAGCTGTAGTCCAACACTCAAACCACTGTTATACTGATTTACTTTACATTTATATATTTATTTTACACCTTTCCCAATTAAAGCTCAGGATAAAAGAATGAAACCAAATTAAATCAGATCAATTAAAATCCTACTGCATTCTTACATCCTGGGCTAAGGTCCCATTGTTCTCAATTGTCATCATTAGTCATGCTGCTTTGTAACAAACCAGAACATCACTGACAAATCGAGATGTAATGGGTCATAACAATGAATCACCACAGTAAAAGAATTCACAGGAGAGCTGGCTTTATTTTGAACACCAAAGTTAGTGCAGAAATATTATTTAATACCATTCTTTGAAATTTTGCCCCTTGGGGATTGCCTGAGAGTATGGTGCTTATTCATGAAGGTGGTGTAAGTAATTTGGGGAAAAAGAATTAAATTCACATGAAGTCATTCCTGTCTGAATGTGACAATCAGGTTTGAGGTACAGTGGTACCTCGGGATACGAAATGCGCGGGTTACGAAATTTCCGGGTTACGAAAAAAAACCCATTGAAAAAAACTGTTCCGGGTTACGAAGGTTATTTCGGGTTACGAAAATTTTTTTGGTGCTTTTCGGCGCTTTTTCGCACGAAATCGCGGCTTTTCCCCATTAGCGCCTATGGCATTTCGGCTTGCGAATGCTTTTCGGGTTACGAAAGCGGCGGCGGAACGAATTAATTTCGTAACCCGAGGGAGCACTGTACATATGCCTGGAGTAAGGTCACACACAACCTGATGACCTTCCTGTTCTCTTCTCCCCTAATTTGTGCATACTTCAGTTGCAGCTGCTTTTGACAGCATTTGGTGTAAGTTTATTTTGTGTGTGTTTGTGTGTGTTTTACTGTTTTTGATTTGATCTTCAGAGTAGGAAAATGCAACACTGGGGACTTATGGCGTAGAATATTGTATAAACCCTGTTGGTACAGTGGTTAAATACCGGTACTGCAGCCACAAGGTTGTGAGTTCAATCCCAGGCAGGGCTCCAGGGTCCACTTAGCCTTCCATTGTTTCGTAGGTAAGTAAAATGAGTACCCAGCTTGTTGGGGGCAATTAGCTTACACATGGTAAACTACTTAGGGAGTGCTAATTCACTGATAAGTGGTATAGAACTGTACTTGTTATTGCTATAAATAAATAAGGGGCTCAACAGACTGCCCCTTTGGAGAGGCCTGCAGCCGCCCCTTTCCCCGCCTGATTGGGGCTACAGCAACTATATGCCGCAGCCCCAATCTCACCTTTCCATGGAGCAAAAAGAAGCTGCAAAAAGAAGCTCTTTTTTGCACTGCACAACGGGTGCACTTGCCGTGCCGGCGGCAACTGTTCTCCACTTCTTTGACACAGCTTGTGTAAATACCACCAAAGACGCAGCATGATGCCACCCGCCATCTGGTCAGGCGGGTGGCATGGGGGCAGCGTGGGGGCAGAGTCGGGATGGCTGGTGTGCAGTCACCACACTCCCACTCTGCCCCCACACCAGCTCTTTATGCAGGTCTGTAGAGGGCCTAAGGGGCATCTAATCCAACTTCCTGCCATGGAGGGATATACAATTAAAGCACTCTTGAAAGATGCCCATCAAGTCACCTTTTGAAGAGCTCCAAAGATGGAGAATCTACCACACCCCGAGGCAATCTGTTTACTGTTGATCAGCTCTTACAATAAAAAAAAGAGATTCTTCCTAATTTTTTGTGGGTTTTTCGGACTATGAGGCCATGTTCTAGAAGAGTTTCTTCCTGATGTTTCACCAGCCTCTGTGGTTGGCATCTTCAGATCTCCAGGCAAGCATTCTCTGAAGATGCCAGCCACAGATGCTGGTGAAACGTCAGGAAGAAACTCTTCTAGAACATGGTCACATTACCTGAAAAACCCACAAAAAACTATGGATGCTGGCCATGAAAGCCTTCGACTTCACATTCTTCCTAATGTTTAAGTAGAATCTCTGTTATAATTTGAATCTATTTATTCATGTTCTAATTTCTGGACCAAAAGAAAACAAGTTCACTCCATCTTCTACATAGCATCCCTTTAGATATTTAAAAACAACTATCATGTTACCTTTCAGTCTTTTCTTCTCCAAGACAAACATATCCAGATCCCCAGGTCATTTCCCATCATGTTTGGTTTGCATTACTGTAAAGTTTTTGTGAATACACACACACACACACACACACACACACACACACGTAGTCTAACAATAGGCACAGTTTTACCACTGCTCTGAAATCTGATATGCAGCAAACAGCATCTTTACATCTCCAGGTACTTTTAATACCCCCCCCCCCACTCCCCAGAAAGCAAGCCTATGCTTTACTTTTGCTTTGTCTCCATATTCTTAAACTCCAGTTTCATCTCTTTTCTCACACAGAAAGCTAAAAATACCTCTAACTGAAACCACCCCTAAATTATATCATCATTACTAGGACAGAGAAAAAAGAGTATGATATAGTTTAATGTTATTCAAAGTGGTGTCTGTTGATCAGTGCTGGTCCATGAACCATCAGCTGCTTGTCCCTGGCAAGTTTCCAGGAAAGAAACAAAACAATAGTCACAAATATGATACCTTTGCATGTTGGGGGAGGGGGGATTTTTGGTCACTTTCACCAAACAACTTGAGAGACACTATTCTAGAGAACATTTTAGCTACTTCCTGCTTATTGAAGAAACATCTTCGCATACTGGTGTATAGGGAATTTGTTGCCCTCCAGTTACTTCCAGAGTATTTGTAATGTGAGATCATAGTGTACCTTACAGACAGAGAAATGAATATGCACAAGCAGAAGATGAACAACAGCCAGTCACATCCCACCCACCCATCCCCACCCAGGTTCTGGCAGAGAAATAAAGCAGACATCATTTTCTTTGTAAAAACATATGATAATAACGGTTTGTGTGTCCAGGGATGAGGTCTGCTCCATATGAAATACAGCCACAAATGCAGATACATGGAGAAAAATGGTCACAAATTTTATTGATTACAGCTGCAGATAGAGTTGCCCTATGCATGGGTCCAGAACTTGGCATTGAAGAACCTAGTGTTGATCGATATCCCGAATCCAAGACCCAAGCTGACCACCTTACACAAAATTGTGACAAACATAAATCTTACAGATACATAAATAAAAACAAACACCATGAGCATGATAGGAAAAAAAACCCACATGTAACAGTGAGTACTTCCAATTCAAATAAGAAAAAGAGGGTGGGTCTGAAAAGAACTGTCTGGCAGGCAAGCAGTGGGCTTCTTATAAACCTGCTTGCTTGACTGTAGTGAAGCCTACTTGCTTATTCCAACCAAAAGCCCCCCCAGGCAATAGGTTCAACCTGGAGGTTTTCATATACTGGCTGCTGGTTACCGCATTCCTGCTGTGCAGCATGGGCTGCATCCACACTGCCAAAATAATCCATTTAGACAGCACTTTAAGTGCCATAGCTCAATGCTATGGAATTCTGCTCTAGTGTCACAACAAACATTTCCCAGAATTCCATAGCATTGAGTCATGGCAAATAAAGTCTGTCAAACTGGATTATTTTGGTAGTGCAGATGCAGGCATAAAAGGAAGCAGGTATCCCACATGGCAGGGGCCATCAATGTTCCACACCACCTCGGGACCGCAAATGAAACCATGGGTAAGTCTCAGAGCTCACTTCATGACATCTTGTGTCAAGAGGCTTTATTCTATGGAGAATAAAGGGGAGAAAGCGTCATGCTCCCTTTTTTTTATTACCATTGTACAATTGCACATTATTGGAATAGCAACCAAACAGTAACGGGAGATGATCACACCTAAACCAAAAATGATGCGGTCCCACTTTAATTACAGAAGAATAGTGCTTTTAGTGTACATACCTGAAGCATTATAATTCCATTTTTGCAGTCTCTGCACACGTGCAGAAAAGACCTTGCTGAATCGTTGCATTTTTTCCCTGAGTCATAGATGTGATTTCGCACTTCCGGTTTACCTCTATTGCTGACTTTCAGTATCCAAGTCCTTATACAGTGTTGTTGAGGGACGGAGGATATTTTTGTGATTATTTTGGAGATGGATACTTTGGAGTTATTGGTATGTGTCCTCACACTAACGGTGAATTGTCTGGAAAGGTGGATGAGGAGGGAGAGAGAGAGAGGCACCTCCGAATAGCAAGCCAGGAATGAAAGGCAATTGCACAATTGCGGAATTAAAGTGCTTTGTAAGTACACACCTGTGCTGATAACATTTTGTTTGCGCTTTTGAGATGTTATTAACAATTTAAATTGTTAATACAATCTGACAGGAACATGAAACTTTGATAACTTGTTGACAACGCGATCATTTCGATGTTGTGTGATCATCTCCTCAATTGCGCAATGGTAACAGAAAAAAATGGGAGCATGACACTTTCTCCCCTGTGTGATAAACTCCTATGTTCAAACATGGAGGAAAGACAGAAGTGCAAACTACAAAACGGAGGATGAATAAACTCACATGAACTGATTCAGGAAAGGAGAGACCAATAAACAGGAAATGACATGAATACATACTGGATCTATAAACTGTTAGAGACATCAGACTATAGTCATGAATACAGGCATGCTAAGTTTGCTACCTCTAATAGCGAGTACAACTCTTATCAACCCACCGTCCAGTCTTGATTGTGGGGGATGATGTGAGTTCAAGAGCCTTATCGCATTATTAAACAAAACCGGCAAGCAAACAAAAAGACGTGTGTGGTTTTTTTCCTCCCTCCACATGACTCTTGTTCTCTTCAGTTGTGAAAGCATGTGGGAGAACATTGTTGCCACTATGAAATACATCGAATTGCCATTCGGTGCAAATGACCCTCATTCCCATTTGAAACCAGTTCCTGTCAAAATCTGATAGAATCCTGTCGCGAAGCAAAGGCAAAAAACATGGTGTTTCCAGAGAGTACTTTGAAAGAGGTTCTTTTCAGAAAAATCGATTCTGAAGCAAGTTCCATAAGTGGGAATGACAGATCAGAATCGATTCATTCTGAAGAGGAGGGACAAATGGCAGAGTGGTGTTTACCATCCCTCCTCAGTCTTTGACAAATCCACTATTTCCTCTCCTCTCAGGGCTGCTGTTGTACTTTTTTTGTTTGTTTTTTAAAAAAATTTGGCCACATATTCAATTGATTGCTTTTACAACTATTTGCAAAGGCATGTAGTTCCTAAAGCAATCTATCACATTTTCAGTTGAATGTATTTTTTTTTAAAAAAAGACCCATGCCATGCTTGGCTTGGGCGATTCAAGCATAGCAGGGGTCCTGGGGGGGGTCCTGGGGGTCTCTGGAGAGAACCCCTGGTGGTCTCCCTCACCCCTGCCATGCTTGGATCGAGCAATCCAAGCATGGCACGGGTTCAGAGACGATCCCTGGGGGTTCTCCTTCACCCCTACCATGCTTGGTCAAGTGATACAAGCATCACATGGGTCTGGTGGGGCATGGATGGCACAGATCCGGGGGGGGGGGTAGAGGTCTACCTCGCCCCTGACATGTTTGGATTGACCCATGCAAGCATGGCACAGGTCCAGGGGTGCGCCTGGGGGCTCTCCCTTACCCGTGCCATGCTTGGTTTGAGTGATCCAAGCATGGCATGGGTCTGGGGGTCTCCCTCGCTCCTGCCATGCTTGTATCAAGCGATCCAAGCATGGCACAGGTCCGGAGAGAACCCTTGGGGGGTCTACCTTGATCCTGCCATGCTTGGATCAAGCCCGTGGGTCCTCCTTCTCCAGGACATGCGATGTGTCTGATGATTTATGTATCATGGTTAATGACATCACAGGGGATGATCATCATAACATCATCCTTGTAACATCACCAGCCCCTCCACCTCAGCAATGCAAGAAGTTGTCCCTAGGTTTCAGATGTTGGTGCAAAAATCTCAGGGCCTGGGAAAATCCTGACCTGACAACCCTATGGCAAAATGAAGATTGTTTAATTACTTTTTTTGAAAGAGTAACGCCCCATTCCCACTGGGCTATACATTGAATCAAGTATCGGATTATAGGGGCATCGTTTCCATTTGAACTTGCGTTCGATCCTTGTTTAAGGAAAATCATTCCCATTTGAATCCACGTTCGATCCAACTTTGAGTGATTTCTCTAGCTGAAACCTGCATCAGCGGTGGATAACTCAGGTTATTCTTACACTACTTTTCCAGAGGGGTTTTTTTTTTGCAGCTGCCGTGTCGGATCTGCGGCAAATTAATGGGAGCAACAAGGGTGTCCAAATTGGGGGAGGAGCAATGTTCAAGGGGCTGTCCCGGGAGTGTCACCAGCATTGTTCTCTTTCCTGGCATTCTTGGCGCCATTTCCCCCGTTCGCGTTGCCTTTCCCCGGTGGTGTGTAAAATTTTTTTTAAAAAAAGAAGAAAGTTAAACTGGGTTTTTTGGAGAGGGAGGAAAAAAGAAAGGAAAGAGGAGAAGGTACTGTATATGGAGAAAGGGAGGCTGGTGAAAACTTTTTGTGAGTGGAAAAAAGAGAGAAAGAGAGAAAAACCCAAAACCTTGGATGTGGCTCCTGCATCCAGCCTTGTTTCCTTTTTTGAGCCAGAAAAGGGGTGGCTGGCTGCTGCATATTGGGGTGGTTTGAAGAAGAAGGGTTCCCTGCTTGAGAGGAGACCTATGAAGGCCAGGAGCCTCCTCACTCATGCTCTCCTCAGCTTTGTGGGGGCTTACTGGGAAGGGAATGCTTTCTCCCAAAACCTCCTAAGGCAGGAATGCTGTACCTGAGGCTCTTGATTGCGAGGAGCCCCATCAGGTTGCAAGTGGGCGCCTCTTTCTGCCTTGGAAAACCCCGAGGCTCCCTAAGCAGCCCCCCAAAAAATTAAAGGGAGGAACGCTAAGAAATACAACTCCCTCTGTAGTTTTTTGTGGTTTTTCGGGCTATGTGGCCATGTTCTAGCAGAGTTTCTTTCTGACGTTTCGCCAGCATTTGTGGCTGGCATCCTCAGAGAATGCTTTGCCTGGAAAAACTGGGTGTATATATACTGTGTGAGCCTGGGAAAGCAGGAGTTATTTGCCTGTGTATTGTTCTGTGTTGATGGCTGGCCTCAGCCTGGGAGGCTAATGCAAACGAGGATTAATGTCTGCTAATTGGTGATCAATTATCTGCTGGGAAAGCCCCTGACTCTGAATGGTTTCCCATTTGCATTTGCTGAGTCCTTATTTTGCTATTCCTCAGGACTGGTAGCCAAATTTTATTCACTTTAAGGGTTTCTTCTTTCCAGTTGAAATTATCCAGATGTTTGTGGATCTCAATGGTTTCCCTGTGCATCCTGACATGGTAGTGGTTGGCATGGTCCAGAACTTCAGTGTTTTCAAACAGTATTTTATGCCCAGGATGGTTTGTGGCATATTCTGCTACTGCTGATTTTTCTGGCTGACCCAGTCTGCAGTGTCTCTCGTGTTCCTTGATTCTTGTTTGCACACTGTGTTTGGTGGTCTGAACATGGCTGTTCAGATACTTTTGGACTCCAAATCCCATCAGCTTTAGCATCATGGTTCATAGTAAGGGTTCATAGAAGTCAACAATGTATGGAAGTCAACAAGTTGTCCACCCTAATTCATGATGTCTGAGGATGATGCGAGTTGAAGTGCTACGCATCTGGAGAGAACAAAGCAAGTAATACTACCCCAATTACACTACACATTGAAAACCTGGGCCTTCTTGAAGCATCTTAGTTTACAGCAGTGCTTCTCAATTATTTTCTGTCATGCCCCCCCCCTAGAAAGAAGAAAACATTTCGCACCCCCCACGCGCCCCACTATTTGAGAAGTACTGGTTTACAGGAGGATTCCTATTTCATTAGATAATTTGCAGTGTCAGGAATCTGCATGGTATCGCATAGGAGTAGTTTTAAAATGATCAAACTAGCCCCTTTGTTTTAATTTGTTTTAAAACAGCCTTTGTATAAATTAAGAACATAATACTTGATATATGTCTCTCTGTCCGCTAGAGGTCGCCACATACCCATCTAATTTAGAAAACATATGCAATGGTGTGATATTGCCCAGCATGTACCTAACAGCCACGACTTCATTAATTACACATTAATTACTGTGACTGTCTGGCTTAATTATTATTTTTCTCCTTAAAAGAGTAGAGAGAAAAGTCTGATGCTTTGCTGCAACACATAGCTTGTTTGACCAGCAACACTGTGATCCTGTGACAGGAAAGTTAGGTCAAGGTGTACTCAAGGAGCTTGCAAAAGATACCTTCTTGACTATATTTCCCAGGATCCACAAACATCATCCCTGCATCTGATTTCTGGGTTAGAAAGCAACCTGATGCAAATAATTACATTGGCATGGGGATAGCCAGGATGACAGCAGGAGGGTACAAGAAAGAGAGCCAAAGTCACAACAAAGTCTTCTGGAAGAGTCAGGAAAGTCCAATGTATAGAAAATATCTGCTGAGAGCCCAGGCTCAAACAGGCAAAGTAAAACAGGAATCCAATTATGTAATATCCCCAATAAGAATATGAGAACTGGTAACAGCAAATACTCAGATTACAGCGAGACAAGTATCAGCATTTCACTCAATTACATCTTTTTTTAAGATGACCTTCTGATGAGTGTAGTCATGAATACAGACATTTTAAAATATACATATAAAAGAATCTGAGCTAAAGTAAAGGCTGCAGAGTTGGAACCCTAAATACAGTAACTCAAATTCTGAAAAAAGACTAAATCTAAATGTTAGTTTCAACTACAGTCTTGTGTCATATCTACAGAAATTTGGTCAATACCTGTAAATGTTTCTGTAGGAGCCACTGAATCAAGCAGTTCTGCTCTAGTTGGGATTAACAATTGGATCTGAATATTTGGGCACACTACAAATTAATAAGTCATGGAAAGTCCTCCATTACTCTAGTTTGGACGCAAAACATAATTTGTGAGGGACTCATTCTTTCTAAATAGACAGATGTGTAGTATGTGGGTGGCAAGTGTTCCTAGATCAGGGTTGAGAGTCATGTGGACTTTCAGATGTTCTTGGACTGCATGCCCCAGTATTCCTCACCACTAACTATGCTGGCTAGGGCTCATGAGAGTTACAGTCCCAAAACATATACAAGGTCAAACCTATCCTAGGTAGAACATTTCATCTGGATTCCAAGATAGCTTCTATAACCCACAGATTCTGCCTTTCACAAGTTCTGATGTGGTCAGAAACTGGCTGCTTCTGGAATATAAAGAGCTGGATACTGGATACATATTATTTAGAGTACTTATACCCCACTCTTCAGCCACAAAGGCTCTCAGAACATGTTACAGGGTGTTAATTTGACAGTTCCCTGCTCTCAGGCTTACAGTCTAAAAAGACATGACACAAAAGGATAAGGAGATGGCAGTAGGGAAGGAGATCATGTTTTACAGAAACTGCTTCTTCTTCTCTTCCCCCAAGGCCAGGGAGGGAGCAGTTAAGGAGGATGGAGGGCCTTTCATTCTGGCCCTAAACATGGTGGAGCTGTGCCTGCCTCTCTTTTTCTCCCTCTTAGGCAAGGGTGGTAACATTTAATGTCCAGATTAAGCTCCTGCATTAAACTCTAGTTTGAGGCTGTCTTTGAAGACAGTCCAGAAAATTTACTTGATAGAATGTAATGCCCTGACTGTTGACAGGTAAATGTCAGCACAATCAGTCACATTTATATTATAGCCCCATTCACACATACCCTTTCTCCAAGGTATGCAGAAGTTCTTCTACAGATCCTTTCCCAATCTGTCTATGACTTGAAAATTAATGTGTGAAGAAATGGAATGGAATATCTTGGAAGAGCACATTCCTGGTCCTGAAAAATCATATTGCAGCATTCTGTTGCCAGTTCGTCTTGTCCTTTTCCACTGCCTGCCTGCAAGCAGTAATATTATTTTCTGTCTCCTGTGCAGTGGCATCACTAGGGTTGGCCTCAACTGGTGCAGTAACTCATGGTGTCAATGTCAGCCCCCACCCATTCAGTTTAATCTCATCCCATACCACAACATACAGAATCCTTAGTAATGTTTTTTGTACTAATGTTGCTCAAAAATCATAATTCCTGTATATCACTGAATATAATGGCAACATGAAGTCAAAGGCTTTCATGGCCAGCATCCATAGGTTTTTGTGGATTTTTCGGGCGCTGTGGCCATGTTCTAGAAGAGTTTGTTTCTGACATTTCGCCAGCATCTGTGGCTGCCACTGGTGAAATATCAGAAACAAACTCTTCTAGAACATGGTCAGATAGCCTGAAAAACCCACAAAAATCTATAAAGGTAATAGTTAAACTAGCAACATTATATATATATATATATATATATATATATATATATATATATATATATGTTAGAATCATAGAGTTGGAAGAGACCGCAAGGGCCATCCAGTCCAACCCCCTGCCATGCAGGAAATCCAAATCAAGCACCCCCAGCAGATGGCCATCTAGCCTCTGCTTAAAGACCTCCAAGGAAGGAAATTCCACTACACTCCAAGGAAGGAGTGTGTTCCACTGTCGAACAGCCCTTACTGTCAGAAAGTTCTTCCTAATGTTGAGGAGGAATCTCTTTTCCTGTAGCTTGCATCCATTGTTCCGGGTCCTGTTCTCTGGAGCAGCAGAAAACAAGCTTGCTCCCTCCTCAATATGACATCCTTTCAAATATTTAAACAGGGCTATCATAGCACCTCTTAACCTTCTCTTCTCCAGGCTAAACATCCCCAGCTGCCTGAGTCGTTCCTCATAGGACATGGTTTCCAGACCTTTCACCATTTTAGTCGCCCTCCTCTGGACACACTCCAGTTTCTCAATGTCCTTTTTGAATTGTGGTGCCTAGAACTGGACACAATATTCCAGGTGGGGCCTGACCAGAGCAGAATACAGTGGCACTATTACTTCTCTTGATCTAGACACTATACTTTTATTGATGAAGCCTAAAATTGCATTGGCCTTTTTAGCTGCCGCATCGCACTGTTGATTCATGTTCAACTTGTGGTCTACTTGGACTCCCAGATCCCTTTCACATGTAGTTTCATTCAGCCATGTGTCCCCCATCCTATATCTGTGCATTTCATTTTTCTGCCCTAAGTGCAGTACCTTACATTTCTCCGTGTTGAATTTCATTTTATTAGTTTTGGCCCAGTTTTCTAGTCTATTCAGATCATTTTGAATGTTGATCCTGTCCTCTGGAGTATTAGCTACTCCTCCTAATTTGGTGTCATCTGCAAATTTGATAAGTATGCTCCCAATTCTTTCATCCAAGTCATTGATAAAGATGTTGAATAACACTGGGCCCAGGACAGAGCCCTGTGGGACCCCACTGGTCACTTCTCTCCAGGATGAAAAGGAGCCATTGTTGAGCACCCTTTGGGTTCGGCTGGTCAACCAATTACAGATCCATTTAACAGTTACTTTGTCTAGCCAACATTTTACAAGCTTGTTTGCAAGAATGTCATGGGAAACCTTGTCAAAGGCCTTAGTGAAATCAAGATATACTATATCCACAGCATTCCCTTTATCTAACAAGCTGGTAATTTTATCAAAGAAAGAGATCAGATTTGTCTGGCATGACTTGTTTCTCTGAAACCCATGTTGACTGTTTGTGATTATGGCATTGCCTTCTAGATGTTCACAGACTCTCTTTTTAATGATCTGCTCCAGAATCTTTCCTGGTATTGATGTCAGACTAACTGGACGATAATTGTTGGGATCCTCTTTTTTCCCCTTTTTGAAGATGGGGACAACGTTTGCCCTCCTCCAGTCTGCTGGGATTTCTCCTGTTTTCCAGGCTCTGATATTACATTTGCCAGTTCTTTTAATATCCTTGGATGTAGTTCATCTGGTCCTGGAGACTTAAATTCATTTAGATTAACAAGGTATTCCTCTACTATCTCTTTACTTATTCTGTGCTGAAATTCCCCTATTCTGTCCTCTGCTCCATTATCCTCAGGTTGAGCACCTTTTGCCTTTTCTGAGAAGACTGAGGCAAAGAAGGTGTTGAGTAATTCTGCATTTTCTCTGTCTTCTGTTAGCATTTTGCCATCTTCTCCACGCAGTGGCCCTACCGTTTCCTTCTTCTTCCTTTTGCTGTGGACATATCCAAAAAAGCCCTTTTTATTGTTCTTAACCTCTCTAGCAAGCCTGAGCTCATTCTGCGCTTTAGCTTTTCTGACTTTATCCCTACACATGCCTGCTATTTCTTTGAATTCCTTTTTTGTGATTTCTCCCGTTTTCCATTTCTTATACATCTTCCGTTTCAAACTTAGCTCGGTTGAAAGTTCCTTAGTCATCCATCCTGGTTTCTTGAGACACCTCCGATTTTCCTTTCTCACTGAAACTGTTTGAAATTGTGCCTTCAGTATCTCTCTTTTGAGAAACTCCCATCTGTCCTGAACTCCCTTCCCTTTTAGTATTTCTGACCATGGGATCACCCTCAATACTTCTCTACGTTTACTGAAATCCACACTCCTAAAGTCTAGAATGCATGTTTGACTATGCCTGGCTTCTCCTTTCCATTGTATAACAAACTCCAGGAGAACATGGTCACTTCCACCTAATGATCCCACCACTTGTACCCCATTAACCAAGTCATCCTTGTTGGTTAGGATCAGATCCAAAATAGCTGACCCCCTTGTTGTCTCTTCCACCTTTTGGACCATGAAATTGTCTTCCAGGCAAGTGAGGAATTTGCTAGGCCTTGAGGATTTTGCTGAGTTTGACTTCCAGCAAATATCAGGATAGTTGAAATCGCCCATCACTACTACATCTCTCTTTTCTGACTGTGTGGTCATCTGTTCTAGAAAGATATCATCCAATTCCTCAGTCTGACTTGGGGGTCTGTAGTAGACTCCCATCGTAACATCTTTGTTGTTTCCCTCCCCTTTGATTCTTATCCAGATGCTCTCCACCTGGCTTCCATGATTGATGTCCAGGATCTCTTCACTGGTGTAAATATCACTGACATATAGTGCTATTCCTCCTCCTTTCCTGTTTGGCCTATTTCTCTTAAAAAGGTTATACCCCTCTATTTCCACATTCCAATCATGAGACTCATCCCACCAGGTTTCAGTGAAGCCTATTATATCATATTTGCTTTGTTGTACTAGGAGTTCAAGTTCATCTTGCTTATTTCCCATGCTCTGTGCATTAATGTAGAGACATCGCAGACCACGGGTCCCATTTACTTGCTGCTTGTGCAAGTTTTTTTGCCTCTCACTGTTGGGTCCTTGCACTTTTTTTCTTGTTTCCTCTATGACTGTTTGACTATTTTCTCCAGCCCTTTCGCCTTCCTTAATATTGTCTCCCTTCCCCACGGAACTCAGTTTAAAGCCCTCCTGATCAAGTTCTTGAGACTGTTGGCAGAAGAATCCAACTGGCGTGAGATGCAACCCGTCCGTTGCAAGAAGTCCCTCCTCATGGAACCGTAGCCCATGATCAAAGAATCTCGGTGGCACCATCTGCGAAGCCAGTTGTTCACATTCACTATTTTCCTCTCCCTTCCTGGACCGTGCACTTCAACTGGCAGAAGAGACGAGATGACAACCTGTACATCCATTCCTTTCAGCTTCCTACCAAGCGCCTCGTAATCCCTTTTGATGTTCTGCAGGCGGTGTCTTGCAGTATCATTGGTTCCCACGTGGACCAAGAGGAAGGGGTATTGGTCAGTAGGCTTGACCAGTCTTGTCAGCCTCTCTGTCACATCACGAATCTTTGCCCCTGGAAGACAACACACCTCTTGAGACATCTTATCAGGCCTACAAATTACTGCTTCTGTACCCCTCAGCAAGGAGTCCCCCACTACGATCACACGCCTCCTACAAGGTTTAGCAGCGGCTGTTTCCTTGGGTGGGACTCTCAGGCTTGCCTGCTCTGTCCCTGAAGTCTGTCCATGCTGCTCTTCTTCATCCTCCTTGATAAGGGAAAGAGCTTCGAATCGATTCTCTAGCTGCAAGCTCCCCGAACAATCCCTTCTTGGCCTACTTCTCTGTGTGACATTCCTCCAACTGTCTGCCTCCTGTGTATGTGAAGTGACCTCCTTGGCTCCAGCATCCTCCTCTGCGTGGTATTCATCCAGGATTGTTAGTTCTGTTGTGTCCAGGAAATCCTCCTGCTCCCTAATATGCTGAAGTGTAGCTACTCTGGACTCCAACTGCTGCACTTTCTCCTCCAAGAGGGCTACCAACTTGCACTTGGGGGCATGTGAAGTTCTCCACTTCTGTAGGCAAGAAGACAAGCATTCCACAAGTGTTGCAGGTGACTGCCGTGGTTCTGTCAGTGTCCATACTGAAAAGTCTTAGGAAATTACTGGAAAGGGACTGTGGGCTTCCTCCTGAAAAAAAGAATCCCCCAGAAAAGACCAACATTTAAGCTCTTGATGTTTCAACAATTTGTGGCAGCGAGCTCAATCAACTCTGCCTCTGCTGTAGATTTCAATGGCTGCCCAGCTACCTCTCTCCTCCTCCTCTCTGTAGCAGGAACCTTTAAAATATAATACTATATGCACAGCCTACATGTTTTTCATGTACATACTTTCATACAGTTACAATGAGAATCTGGTAAGGTGAGATGTTTTTTAAAGAAAAATTTAAAAGAATAAAGATTTTTTAAAAATTTAAAAGTCCTTTCTCCTCTCACTGAGCCTCGTCCCACTCATGCCATCTCTTCATTTTTTAAAAAAAGGTATGCATGGAAATGCCACAGCCTTTTTCTGCCAAAAGGCAGATATTTAGAGAGCAGTGGTGTCATCACCCATTTAGGGTGTCACCTGGTGTGGTTAGCACCCCCGCATGCAAAGTGATGCCCCTGCTCTTGTCAGCACAAGCTATTCAAAAGTATCTGATAATGGTCAAAAGACATTAGCCATTAATTCCTTTTTTAAAAGTTGACATTGAATATTGAATATTGGTATCAATTATATAAGATTTCATTCATATGGAAATCTCAGTCTGCAACTTTTTTGCAGGACATTTTGGCCCGTTACAGACGAGCACCCTAGGACGGACTCAGTCCGTGCTAGGGTTAGAAAGGGATGTCTCTTCCAGACGCCCCTAACCCTAGCACGGACTGAGTCCATACAAAATGGCGGCGGCCGTTCCACACAGCCACCGCCATTACGACATCACGACCGCGCTGCCTCCAAATGAGGTGATGCGGATGTGACGTCTTTGCGCCACGCGAGGGCGCCTAGAGCGCTCTTTTCGCGGCGTAAGAAGGAGCTCCGAAACAGAGCTCCTTCTGGGGTTTACGTCGCTGGGCGCAGCCTTTACATGGCTGCGCCCAGCGACACAGAGGAGAAAGGGGCCAAGCGGCCGTCGCCGGGTGTCCTTGGGGCTTGAAGCCCCAAGGACACCCCTTTCCCCGTGGCTTGCAAAGTGGCGGATCGGGGCCTCGGAGGCTGCTGGTCTGGCAGCCGAGGCCACGATACAGCGGGGAAAGGGGTGGGTGCAGGTCGCCCCAAACGGGTTGTCTGTAACCCGTCATTCTCTTTTAAGCCTTTTCTTAACTGAAACCTGTGAGCAGCAGAAGAGCTTTCCTCATTACTGGTAAGTAATACCTTGATGACAGCAAGGCAATTCCACACTAGGTTCTTAGGCAGGAAACTGGAGTGATGTAGCAAGATCACAAGAAGTTTACAAGATGGTCCTTCAGCAAGAACTTTGTAATTATTAATGGTACCGTATCAGTTTGGGAGAGATGGTTTCTCTTCAGGGTTACAGCTCGGTCTAGTATTAATTACTATATTTTGAAATTAATCAGGGGATGGAGAAGAGGAAAGAAGATTTAGTTTCTCTGATGACACCAAGCTGGGAGGATAGCATGGCAGTTTTTTTTTTAAAAAAATGAGAGAATTAAGACTGAAATGATGTTTCAGAGAGATTTATGCTTCATAAATGGGGATCCATAATGCACGTTTAGTGCAATGGAAGGGGGAAATAGCAAAATACAGTAGTGACAGCTCTGAAAGAAAGGGACAGGAACCTGCTGCAACCCTCCATGTATTGTTGTACTGCATTTCCCATCATCTCGAACTATGGACCATGCAAACTGAGGTTGATGGGAACTGAAATCCAACAGCTACTGGAAAACCGTGTTTTCTACCCTTGTCACAATGAATACATGAAAAGAGAAAGATTTTCTATCTGACAGTACTACAGAATAATTCATCTCCTGTCTGACATTCAGGTAAGCTGTAGCCAGACTACTGCCTATCTATTCAATATCCCACTTTACTCCCAGCATGGGACACAATGTGCTTCAGTACCAGTCAGCATAAGCAGTCACCATGTAGCTGGGGACGATGGGAGTTGTAGCACGTCTGGAGGGTCCCAGACATTAAAACTGGCTCTTGGTCTGAGTCCTTATGCAGTTTAAACCTTGGTAATAATCCCAAGGAACATGACACAATTAGCTAAATGAATGTTGAAAATCTATCCCTTCCCACCATCAGTACAAGGGGCTGACCTACTCTGGCCATCCTTTCGCCATGATCAGTTTGCAGTGCTGACCCCAATCAAATAACAGATTTTAGTTTCTAACACTGATCACATGACACTGGCAGGCACAGCACAAGGGCAGTGAGGGTGAAACCGGGTCAGACTGTGACTCACCATTGCAGCAGTATCTAGACAATCAGACAAAACATCATAGCCCCTGGCAGCTATATGTCTAAAGCCTTCTACACTTTGATCAAATCTACTGTTTAATTGTTGTAAGATATTATAGAATTTTGCAAAGCATTCCACAAAACTTACTAGTCCACAACAGTTTGTACCAGCCTGTAAGTTCACATAGTTGCTGAATCTTCATTATAAAAGGAGAAATAACCTTGCCTGTTAGGCTGATCAAGAGCTGGGGTGTATGGCTAAGTGAGTGAATGATCGTAACCTCCTTTTCTAATGCCCCTGCCCTGCTTTACCTTGCCTCCAAGCGAACTTTATATGTGTCAGGGACGTAGCCAAGGGGGGGATCTTGGGGTCCGGACACCCCCTTCCATTAGGAAAATGAATGGTGTGTGCTGCTGTGCCGCCGCACCCAAGCCCCATTATAATGGTGGCACTAAGGCGGGGTACAGACCGCCGCCGGCTAGTCCGTGTGGGAGCCGGAGCCTCCACACGGCGCGGCTCCCCTGCGGACTGAAAAAGAAGCTCCAAAATGGAGCTTCTTTTCGAGTCGTGTTTGCGACGTAGCGAGGCGCCAGGGGCGCACTCGCTACGTCACAAGGGATGCGACGCGTACGGACGCTCAGCGTCCGATACGCAAAGATGGCGCCGGCCATGTAGAAGGGCTGGCGCCATCTTGTACGGACGGAGTCCGTACTAGGCCCAGGGGCGTCTAAAAGAGACGCCCCTTTTTAAAAATGGGACGTCCTCCAGACGTCCCAAATGGCGGTATAGAAAGCCCCTTAGTCTGGACCCACCCTTCCTAAAATCCTGGCTATGTCCCTGTATGTGTGTATATTTGTCTTCAAATTACCTATCAATGTATGACAACCCCATAAATTTCATAGGGTGTTCTTAGGCAAGGAATACTCAGAGGTGGTTTTTCTAGTTTCATGCTTTGAAATATAGCCTACAGCACTTGGTATTCATTGGCGGTTTCCCATCCAAGTACTAACCAGGGCTGACCCTGCTTAGCTTCCAAGATCAGATGAAATCTAGTGCCTTTGGAGTATTTAGACCCATAGGTACATATACCCTGACATTAAACGTCTCTGGGATTTCTCTCTCCATATATGATTGGAGACTAAGTTGCAGAATTTAAAGCATAATTTTCTTGCGTGGGAAATTAATGTTATGGTCATCACTTACCTTTCCTTGATTCTCTTTTCAATCTATAGTTGCTGCAGTCTTTTGTATCTTCTTTTTGTGGATGGGGATGTATATTGAACATTTCCAGTCTTTTGGCCACCATTTTGTTTTCCATATTTGTTGGCATATTTAAGTTAACATTACAATTGTTTCTGTCTGTGTAGATTGTAGCAGTTCAACTGGAATAACATCTGTTCCTGTTTATTTATTCTTTCCAATATCTCTTATTACAGCTTCCACTTCTTTTTCCAGCATTTGGCCTGCAACATGGCCACATAGCCCGAAAAACCCACAAAAAAAATTGGGCTTCATCTTCGTATGATTCTTCATCCTATGTGTCATGTAGTTTTACATCTCTCTTATATAGCTCTTCTGTGTATTGCATCCAATGTCTTTTTTCTTCTTCTTGATCTTGTAGTATGTTCCTCTTCTTATCATAGAGCACCACAGCCTTCAGTTTGAACTTCTCTTTGAGTTCCCTTTTCTTATGGAAGAGATCTCTTGTTCTTTCTTTTTTGTTGTTACCGTCTATTTTTCTTCATTGGTTATTATAATAGTTCTCTTTATCCTTTCACACTAGCCTACTGAACAGGTGCATTCATGATGAAATATAATGGTACAATATAACTCAGAACAAATCACCTGTCTGGATAAGCCCATAGTGTGAACTCAATGGCTTTCAAATTGCACATATTACTTCACTAAATATAGTTCAGATATATTGATGTCCAGTTTTGGGCACCAAAGTTCAAGAAGGATATTGACAAGCCAGAGTGGGTCCAGAGGAGTGTGACCAAAATGATGAAAGGTCAGGAAGCCGTGCCCTATGAGGAGCAGCTTAGGGAGCTGGGTATGTTTAGCCTGGGGAAGAGAAGGTTAAGAGGTGACCTTATAGCCATTTTTAAATATTTGAAGGGATATCATATTGAAGATGGAGAAAGCTTGTTTCCTGCTGCTTCAGTTACTAGGACACAAAGCAACAGATGCAAACTACAGGAAAAGAGATTTCAGCTAAACATTAATAAGAAGAACTTCCTGGCAGTAAGAGATGATTGACAGCAGAATGTGCTGCCTCAGAATGTAGTAGACTCTTCTCCTTATTGAGGTTTTTTTAAAAGAGGCTGGATTGCCATCTATCTAGGGTTCTTTGACTGTGTATGGGGAGTTGGAGTGGATGACACTTGTGGTCTCTACCAACTCTATGATTCCATTATTCTATATGGGTGTTGTTGGCAGTTTGAGCTGAGGATACACCATGTGGGGGAGGCTTGGCATGTTAGGATTAACCCAGGTCCTGAAATTTTGGGACTAAAACCTGAGACCTAGGGGTTGAACCTTTTTGATGTCACATGGGGCTGGCCATGGGGATGTTACAGACCAGAGAAGAGGGTCTAGGTCTGGTAACCTTAATGTGGAAGTTGGAAACAGAGGCCAAAAATGGTCAAACTGTGGAGTTCATTACCAAAAGATGTAGTGATGGCTGTCAACTTAGTGACTTTAAAAGAGAACAAAACCATGGATGGTGGAGGTATCAATGGCTCCTGGTCATGATGGCTATATCTTATCCCTAGTACAAGAGGTAGCCTCTCTCTGTATATTAATTGCCGGGGGGTCATAAGTGGAAGGCATGGGTATGCTGTTCCATTTCTGTCCTTTTTAAAAACATCCCAAAGGCAATGGGTTGTGTGAATAGAATGATGGACTAGACAGTCCATCACTCTGTGGTTTCACCAAGCATAGCTAATTACTTGCTAATTAGCTTACTTGCTGTTCACCGCTATGATCTTTGGAATAGCAGTATATAAATAAAACAA
>NC_056525.1:70716016-70812735 GCF_019175285.1 Sceloporus undulatus | reverse complement strand
ATTATTATTATTATTATTATTATTATTATTATTATTATTATTATTATTATGCCATTCTGATTCCCCTCTGGCTCCAACACATTTATGCTGGTTATTCAAATAGAACTACAGAGAAAGGAAGGTACATGCATACAGGGAAGTTTTTTTTAACAAGAATTCAATTTACCTTGAACTGAAAACAAAAACGTAGAAAATTGAAAAATTAAATAGCGCTAAAAATATATGTGTGTGTGTGTGCGTGTGTGTGTGTGTGTGTGCATACACACCTTTAAATTGACTGTTGACTTATGGTGACCCCATTAATTTCAAAGGGTTTTCTTTGGCAAGGTATACACAGAGGTGGTTTTGCCAGTTCCTTCTTTTGAAATACAGGTTAGAAGCACCTGGCATTCGCTGGCAGTCTCCGATCAAAGTACTAACCAGAGCTGACTGTTAAGCTTCCAAGATTAGATGGGATCTGGTGTCTTTAAGGTATTTAGCCAGAATCTAAATGCGACAAGGTTTTGTGACTCTTCTAATTCAACCTGAGCCTAAAAAGAGCAAGCAGTTCTCATTCTCCCAGAGGGTAATAAACCTATGAGGGGAAATGCAATTGCTCCTGCCTTCCTCCCCTTTTGTGTGTATGTATGGTTAGACTGCTGGAAAAGCCATTGAAACTGCAAGTTAAACATTCTGGTTTTCTTTGACCAAGTAGTGTAGCAAGTTGCACCACCTTACTCAGAGAAATTGTTTAACCTAATCTAACCTATCTGGCTGAGAAACACAATGCAAGGCTCTTGGCAGCCATCTCTTACCAGGATTTGTAGCTGGCTCTCTTGACCAGATGGCAGGCAGGGCATGGTCACAGCCACTAAACAGGGAAAACATCATCCTAGGAAGCTTTTGTTTCTTCCAGGGATTATTCTGTACTGGGGAGACTCTGCATGCTAATCTGCCCTAGTGTCAGTAGTATGTATAGATGGGTGATCCCAACTGTCACCCTACATATATTACAGCTGGTAAAACCCTGTTTTCTCTTGCTTCTGGTGTGTGAAGCTACAGAAAGGATGGATAACTGCATGGAGCCAGAAGCCATTCCCTCCCAGATCACCCAAAACCATACCCTCCCCACAGCAAATGCAAACACTTCTGTTTTTTTTCTCTGCAGATCCTTTCAAAATGGCATCAGGAAGCGATGCTGTGTCACTGCAGAGGAAAGCAGGTAGTTCAAGGTTCAAACTTGGGGGTGCTTGTGGAGATATTTTTGTGTTTTCACCAATTTAGGGGCTTTCTCTGTGAATCTGGAGCAAAATTGCCTGCAAATTATATTCATTTAAAAAAAAAATTGGGGTGGGGGCATTTGGGGACAGGTAGAGGCTTCAGAGACCATAAAAGTGGGACCCTACTGGTTTGACATAATTTCTTATCAAACTTCCCCCCTAGATAGTACTTTGGCAATCCATGGTCATGTGATCCATTTTCCACAATGCGAAACACCACCTTCCAGGAGGTAGGTAATCGTTGTTGCTAACCGTGTCCCAAAATTGGCTGCTGTGTGAATATGGACACAGCAGTCAGCTTCAGGAACATATTGGCAGCTGTGATTGCTGTTTTGCCTCCCCTCTCCTGAACCACATTCACACAGTAGCCCAGTACTTCATGAGGAAGAGGAGGGACAAGTGACTGTGGTTGTCGGAATGTGCACACAACAGCCAGCTTCAGGAAGCTGTTGGCAACCACAATCACTGTAAGAGTGAGTGGTGTGAAAGGGAGAGGAGCAGAATCCCACCCACTCACATCCCATGACTGCCTGAGAAAATGAACTGCAGTGGAAGGGACCTATCGCACCAAGACATAGTGGTGTCTTTGGGGGTGCTGGGGGTGCAAACCACACTGGGTGACATCTTAGAGGAGGGGTGACACTGGTTACTCCCTTCTCCTGCTGTGGGGGTGGGGTACTGCTGCCAGGGCCATCACTTTTTCTCTGCTGCCATGGCTCTCAAGGAAGGAAATGTGCATCCCCCTCCCTCCTTCCCCACTGTCCTGGAGCTCTGGGCTGAGCAAGACAAGATAATGGGAAAGGCATGAGGGGTGTGTGCCTGCTCATCCCCTGTTGCTTTGACTCATTCACCTAAGTCAACCAAAGCAGCGAGGAGGAAGGGGTGAATGTGTATGCACACATCCTTCCAGCTTTCCCCATTGCCTTGTTTGGTTTGCCACAGCTGGTCAAGGCACCAGGGAAGGGGAGGCGAGCATATACACTCCCCTCCCACCTTTCCCATTGCCTTGGCTGGCTCACCCCAGTCGGCCAAGGCACCAGGAAAGGAGGGGAGATGCATGCACACCTCCCACCTTCTCCACTGTCTAGGTTGGCTTGCCCAAGCTGGTGAAGGTACTGGGGAGGGAGGGACAAGTGCATACGCACCCCACCCCAGTGTCTCACTTGTCTAGCAGTCCATTTGGGCAGCTGGTGCCCTCTCAACAGCCCCAGGTACCTACGCCAGGTGACACCAACACTAGAAAAACAACGGCCAAGGCAGTCATGGAATAACAGATTAAAAGTCTATTGATGAGTTTTGCCTGTCAGTGAAAATGTTCACTACAGTCACTAATGGAATGCAAGGCAACAGCAGGATGGACATGATGATGGGTGATAAGTACCAGCCAAAGATGCTTTTATCCTGTTAAAAATTTTCTTTTTCTGGCCTTGTGTGATGAAGTCCAGGGACTTCTTGTATAACCAAGGAGCTGAGAGCTCATAACTGACCCCCAAACTATATGATTAATATATGTTGTAAAGGTGGAAAGGAAACAGTTGCTGACCATGCAACTTGTTTCAATTTGCACAGCATAACTTATTTCAATCATGTTGCTGCAACTTGCGAAGTCTGCAGGAGATCTGTATATTTATTTAGTTAGCTAGCTTCTTCCCTTCTCCTCTGTGACATCATCAGGGCCCCTCAGAATGGTTATCACCAGGGGTCATCCCTAGGTCTCAAGTTTTGGCCTGGAAATTTCAGGGCTTGTGGTAACCCTGAAATGTCAGCCTTAACATACATAACAAGGAACCTGAGGGTTTGCCTAAAGTTGGAGATTGTTTCAAGTAATGTCTAGATTATATATTTTTCAACAATGGATTGTGGGACAATTGTTTGTTTCTTTATTCCAGTAATCCTCAGGAGAATCCTGAATGAATCCTGAAGCTATATTAGCACCTGATGAAGTCTAATTTGAATGTCTGAAGCTTCATCCCACATCCCATTTTAAGACTAATTAAATACAGTGTCCATGGCTTGACCATCAACTACTTTTCCCTTCTCTCTTCTTCATTTGATTTGTTTGTCATCTTGCTAGATAAAGACTTGGAAAGAACTCAGAAGCTTGCATGTCATTTTGTTATCTTTAAACTGGCTTAATGTTTTGCCCTAATATGTCTAACAGAGATGCTTGGGGATGTTAGGAGTGTATGGGGGAGTTGTTTTGTGTGTGTGTGTGTTTTAGGAGACATCGGTCATATTTTAAAGCTATAATCTTTACACTTTTATTATGAGAAGCAAGACTGCAACTGCATGCATATTTTCTTTAATTCCAGTGAAATGTGCTTAGGACCCAGCTGTATATCTCACTGGAACTTACAAGATTTACTTCTGAGTAAATAAATATACATACGATTAGGTTGTTAGGGTGAGGCTCCTGTTAATCATTTTGATGCAAATAGAAATCTGGGGTGATATGCACACTGTAAAACATAAAATTAAATCCAAGAGTATCTTGGGTAGGATTGTGTCTAAATGGAGATTTTATTATACAGGTGTACATCTTATTTCTAGAGCTGAGCTGAATCCACAAGGGATTGGTATCATATTATATTTATGCTGGCTTAGCCCCCTTGACTTCAATTCACCTCTCTTCAGTGCAATTATTCTGGTTTAAGTAATTTGTGGATCACATTGCGTGTCACTTAAGCACACAAGAACACCCAGTCTCTGTTTGAGGCTGCTACATTTTGAGAACAATTCCTTTTAAAGCCTATGACAACAAGAGGATAAGATTTCACCCATGTATAGTATTTCTGAATCTGAGTCTTAGCCAAGGCAAACTCTAATGCTTATCTTTGTATCCAAGATAACAAGCAGACACCTGTCACATCTGGTACAACTGGAGATCTCATCACTTTTCCTATGCTTTTTATTGCCCCTCCAACAGGCAGCTGAGTTGTATTTGAGGTAAGCCATTGAATATTTCCATCACATTTACATTTTAAAGAAGAGAGTCTTTGTGGGGGAAAGATGTGGCAGAAATGTTTACAGATCATAGGAGACAATGTACAGCAGGTGTACTAAAACAATCGACTGTATAATTACATTGTCTGTATGTGCTTTCAAGTCACCTGTTGACTTCATGGCAACCCCATTAATTTCATAGGGTTTTTTTCGGCAAGGAATACTCAGAGGTGGTTTTGCCAGTTCCTTCCTGTGAAATATAGCACCTGATATTCACAGGCGGTCTCCCATCCAAGTACTATCTAGAGCTGACCATCCTTAGCTTCCAAGACCAAACAGGATTGGGTGCTTTTAGGGTATTTAGGCAACTTTAGAGGGAATAAATCCAAGAGTTTATTATGGTGTACTTTATGTTATTTAGATTAAGTACCTTAAAACATTTCTGGACTTCAACAGTTCAGAAAAAGCTGTCTCAGCCAGGATTTAAAAATAGCTTTCATTTTCTTTTTGTCAGATGTGAATGATCTTATTGCCAGTGTTTACTGATTACTTTGCTTTACAAGGCTTTGCATAATTTGCATTTCATTTGAAAATAGTTGGAAGTTATTCAGTTATAGTGTTGGAGAGTATTTGTTCAAGCAAAGAATGAAATATGAAGGATATTATTTCTTGCCCTGTGGTGAAAAGAGCCTGGGGAAAAAGGAGTCTGGAGCAAAATGTTTTATCCAACTGTCTCAGTACTATAAGTATTCCTTCTATCACAGTGTTTTCTCTAAGAACAGGCATGCCAGGGTCTGTAGTGTCAGAGGCTGCTCTGTTGTACCCTGTGTACTTTATGGGCCAGTGTTTTGCAGAACATCCTGAACCTCTTAGAGCTCTAGTTCCCACTGCCTCTTGCACACCATGAAGCCCCAGTTTAGAGGACTGGCACAAGTAATGACTGGGGCAGAGGCTGGAAGAAAGAATGAAAATTACCTCCTTCACCAGCCTCTGCAATAGAAGCCTCCACTGGATCAAAAGCCCTTCTGAGGACAAAAGAAGCCCATGCGTTTGTGGATAGGACACTTAGAATCAAAGTGCTATAACAATTATGATGGTTGTGGTTGTGGTTGTTTTTATTATTATTATTATTATTATTAATCAAAATATGTTTACAAGTTCAGAGAGACTGTGGGGCTCAGATTTAACTGACAAGGTACTGGTTAGTAATCTCTGTCTTCAGCATTACTGTCTGAATGATCCATCTCAGTGTGGGAAATTCTTGCCCGTATATTAAGATGCCACAGCAAAATGTAGTCCATTTGTATGTAAGGTGAGCAGAGACAAAGGAGGCAAGATTAATCTGTACTTTAACAGTTGTGTAGAAGAGGAATTTTTTTAGATGCTCCCATCTATGAAATAATATTGCAAGGGAGGGGAAACAACTGTAATGAGCAAAGATACAGAAGCCTTGTCCCCATTACAATATTCCTCAGTACTCTTATCTATAGGAAAAGTATCTATTTACTTACTTAAAACTACTGTATACAACTTTTACAGCTTGGAAGAGCTGAACCCTTTTGGATGACAACCCCCAGAATCAAATAGATGGCTATGACATGTTGGGAGCTGTAGTATATATAAAAAAGTAAACTTTCACATATTAAAGTAAATTCCCAATTAGAGTACATTTCCCACAGCAGGATCTCTGGAGCAGTCATGGTGTATCTGTTGCAAGACCCTATGGAGGACTGAGGCATGTGTGATCTATGGGTTCCATGATGTCCCTTGTGAAGCAACAATATGCTGCATGTTTCAGGGTAAGACTTATGAGGATCAGACTGTGTTTCAGAGAAGTGTGATTTCCTAAGCACTATCATGGTTTCTCAGAACACAGTTTGAAAATCACCACATAATAGATGCATTAGGAAGAACATCCTGACAGGAAAACTTGTTTGGAATGCACTACCTGAGAAGATGGTGGACTCTCCATCACTGGAGGTCTTTAAGCGGAGGTTTGGTAGCCATCTCCCAGGAGTCCCTTAGATATTTATTCTTGCATTGGATGGCTTTGGAATAGCCCTTGGGGTCTGTTTCAAATCTATGATCTGCCTTGAACCCCATCCTGAAAGAAAGATGGGATATAAATTGAATGAATGAATGAATGAATGAACGAACGAATGAATAAATAAATAAATAAATAATGCTCCTATGGCATCTCTAATCATCTTGCATCTGGCTACCCTCTAAAATAATGGCCCAGACCAATTATCATTTTAAAGCTTTCTATAGAAAAATTATTGTAGTATAAGATTATTATTTTTAAAATCTGTGATTGCACATTGAAAATCCAACTTGTAGAATATACAAAGAATACTAAGCATGCTAAGTGCAATGCTAGTGCTTTCCAAAAGCAAACAAAAACACTTCTCTTGTCTAGATCTGACTTGTGTGGTACAGCAATTAGAACAGTAATTAGACTATCAAGTGTCATAGAACAGAAAATGACAAAAGATCAGAGGATGCTCACATAGATGTATGCTGTAGGGATACATCAATATCAATCAACTAACCTACCATCAAATTTTCTATATAGGGATCTTTTCAGCTAGAATTGTTTATTTAAATGACACTAATTCCAAATAATGATTTTTGCTGGTATTATTGGTCTTTGACAAGACCTTGTATACGTGCCAGCAAAGAAACTGGTTATTAATAACACATGCATGTGATGAACAAAAACGTTTTTCCATATTGTAGCTGTTGCATTCTTCCCCAAGCTAGGCAAGTTATTTTGGCATAGAAGAGAGAAAGTCTGGCAAAGACCTTTCCCCCATCTTTGGCAGTAAAAACAACACAACAACCAAATTAAAAAAAAAAAACTAACATTTTGCTGACTTTTCTTGACAACCGGAATCTGCTGTCTGAAAATTCATGCTACTGTACCAGACACAGCTTTCTTAATGAGGGCCTGGGTTGCCTGCTCATTTTAGTAGCTACCAATTGGCTAGCTTTTTTTTTTTTAAGTATGAGTCTACTCATTTGGACTTGGCTCCCCCAAAAATCATTGTAGAGTTCATATTAATTGGATGTTATTAGTAATTAAATAGGCCTAAATACCCTAAACACCAGATCCTAGCTGATCATGGAAGCTAAGCAGCATCAGCCCTGGCTTGTACATGAGTGGGAGACCACCAAAGTACAGTGCTCCCTCGGGTTACGAATTTAATTCGTTCCGCCGCTCCGTTCGTAACCCGAGTAATTTCGCAACCCGAAAAGGGCTTTCCGTTAGCGCTGGAAAGCCGCGCGTTTGAATTTCGCGCCGAAAAAAAATTCATAACCCGAAAAAAACATTGTAACCCAGAACAGTTTTTTCCAATCTAACTTTTTCGTAACCCGGAAATTTCGTAACGCGATCAATTCGTATCCCGGGGTACCACTGTATACCAGATGTTGTAGACTATATTTTGGAGGAAGGAACTGGCAAAACTACTTCTAAATGTTCTTTGCCTAAGAAACCTGTGAAATGCATGACGTTAGTATAAATCGATAGGCGTCTTGAAGGCACCTACACACAGTAATTAAATGCTTTGCCATTGCCTTGCATTCCCTTCTCTTACTTGTAATGTGTATTCAAGTCAAGTCTGACTTACAAATACTCTATCCTAGAATTTTCTTGGTAAATTTTATTTTGACATTGTGAGTTGCCCAAAGTCATCTAGTAGGTTTTTGTGGCTGAACAGAAATTCAAACTCTGGTCTCTCAGAATTCTAATCCAGCACTCAAACCAGTACACCACACTGGTTCTTTAGTGCTACATAGGAAATAACTTTGCAACCTTGTTTAATCTTCATCCCATCAGTACCATAGTTTACAAATTTTACTTTCCTGGATTACAGGTTCCACAATTATATCAGCTAGAGAATTCTGGCATTTTTGTGTGTGCAAAAAATAACTTTACCAGGTTCTGTCCGGGATTTCTAACTAAAATAATCTCTCAAGGCATGTCAGTCAATGCTCTTCTTCCGTTATGTGTTGACCTGCTGTTTTTCACTGACAAATTTCTGACGTATTTAAAACAGATATTAAAAAACACAGTTCTAAAGGTTACCAGTCTGTTCTGAGTCAGTAGATGAGAGAAAGGTGACAGCAGATTTAGGATCTTGTGCCCAGGATTGGGAGGAGAGACAAAATTCATGCAAGGCTGTTTGAATGTCTGATAGTTTAAACTAGGTTCCACCCCCGATCCATGCTGCCAGCCCAGGACATATTACTCACACTGTAATAAGGCTTATTGTACTACTTAGACACTGAACCTTGCCCTCATATATTCTCTTGTCCTAATAATGCCTGTAGAAAATCATGCCATTCTGCTGCATGACATGATATAGCATAGGAAAAGTATTTTAACTTTTTAAACCCATTATAACTTGTTACATTGTTTCAGATGCTTTTAGTCTGCTAAAATTACTTTATTGTTTCCATCATCATCATCATCATCATCATCAGTCTTCCAGATGCTATTTACTGAATGGTAATTTGGGCCATCAGTGACTCTGACCCCATACAGACAGGCCAAAATAAAACTGCTTCGGGTCACTTTGGAGGTTTGCTGCTTAAATGATGCATGCGTCCTAAGAGTCCGGAAGTCACGCCAAAACCACGCTCCAGTCCGGCTTTGGCATGGCTTCCGGACTCTTAGGATGCACACATCATTTAAACAACAGATCTCTAAAATGACCCGAAGCAGCTTTATTTTGGCCTGTCTGTATGGGCCCTCAGATTTTGTTCAAAAATCTAAGAATCACTGTCTTTTCATAATGGTGGAATTGCATGCCAGTTTGGGACTTATTCTATACAAATTTTGTGCAATTTTTGGTAAAGAAAATAGCATTTTCTACACAGAAAATAATATTTCTACTCAGAAGTATTACTTTCTGCATAGAAAATGGTGTATTTGAAGACCTACTCTGCACAGAATTCTCATATAGTTTTTTTTCTGCAGAAAACAGCCTATTTGAATGTTATGCTGAGTAAGTCCTGAACTGTGAAGAGTCTCATCATTTTAGGAGTCTCTTCATGGGGGGTTGCTTAATACATTCTTCAACCATTTAAAAAAAATATTTTCAAATCTTATTTTCATCCCAAGAAAACACAATAAGCTGATAGTAGCAAGGATAGTAGCATTGCTACTGGTAGAATATCCAAAATCAGATAGGCTTTTCCCTAAAAATGTCCCCACCCTTAAAAACCACCATTAAATATGGTGCAATGCCCACCTAAAAAACAAATCTCATACTGGATCAGTCATGGCCTAGATCAACAAGGACCATGTCAGATGTTGGTAATGGACATCAGACATCTTTTCCTAGGCAAGCTGGACAAAATGCTGTGAAACTACTGGAAGGCCATATGCAGTAGAAGATACTGACAAAAGCAGAAAATTGTTGTTGTGGCACAACTGGCGCAGTGGTTAAATGCCTGTACTGCAGCCACTCACTCAAAACCATAAGGTTGCGAGTTCAATACCAGGGAAAAGGCTCAAGCTTGACTCAGACTTGCATCCTTCTGAGGTCGCTAAAATGAGTACCCAGATTGTTGGGGGCAATTAGCTTACACTTTGTAAACTGCTTAGAGAGTGCTTGTGCACTCAAACGTACTTGCTATTGCTGTTGTTGTTAATGATGATGGTGAGGGGGGAGGGTAATTTTTATAGCCCTCCCAATATCTAAGGAACTCAGAGCTGCAAACAATGAAATCAATTACAAGAGCTTAAAATTTTTTAAAGAAGTAATAATAACTGAAATAGACTAAAGCATGTGGTTTTAAACTGCTTAAATTGACTTTATATGTACAGCCTGAGATCTTGTGATATAGAGTGGGGTAGAAGAACAGACAGATAGAGAAGACAGTCCCAGGAGGCAGGGAAGAGCCAAACCTGACTAGAATTCTATTGTGGGAAATTAATGTCAGAGGTTAGTGCTGCTTGTAACATTAGCACCCTGTTGCCCACCGCTATTAGATTAACCTGGGCAGGCGCTGTCACCTGTCTTCCCATAGAGGTTGCTTCTCCTGGGGTCTGATCAAAACTGGCCAGATCTTTGTTGTCAATTTTGCCTCAAGTAGGGAATCATCCTACCAGATCTGGATGCCTCAGTAGAATTTGCTGCCAGTGCTAGAAATAAATGGGGGAAGAAGAATTGTTGTGAATCTCATGGATGCAGAGAGGATTTCACCAGTTCTGACCCCTAGATAACTTTGTAGTCCTGCACAACAGGACTGTAGTCCAGCAGAACAAATTTGTCTCCCCCTCCTCATGGGTGGAATATTTTAAAAGAAATTCCTCTATGTCTGTGTATCTGACATAATCAGAGATGGTACCTAGAAAAAGAGAACTTCTTACCATTCTGCTTCATGTGATAAGACAGCATCCCTGTTAAAGATCTCTGAGCAATGTACTAAAATATTTGCAATGAAACAGGGTTTTTCTAGGGCATGTCATTGTAAAATCACATGCAGTTCCACTTAACTGACATCAGGCTCTAATGGCTTCTGGTTTTTAGCTGGTTTTTATATGTGGAAATTCTGCCTTTTATCTTTGATCCCTGATCTCTCTCGTTATTAAATTACAGGCTGACCCGGTTAATCCACAGTTGATTAATACGCACTGAATGTCTGGGTATCAGAAAGATTTCATCTGTCTCATGGCATGTACTGTGTGTACCAGGTTATTTTTTAATCTGATTTTTTATTTATAAAGCAAAAAATCTGAATAAAGTATGCACACTGGGGAGGGATTAAACATGTCTGGCTGTCACTGTTCACACAACAAGACAATCCTCTGTGCCTGAGACTTCAGGTTGAAACTCCTTTGGCAGGTTTTCCAGTACTGGGTGAGAATCCGATTCTCAGTAAGGCTCTTTTGTGATGTTCTGGCAGCACAAGAAGGCTAAGAGCCAGTTCATCTGTTCTTAAAAGATCATGTGTTTCTAGTCAAGAAGGAGCTACAATCTTATATGAATGCCTTCCTCAAATGCTGTACTGCTTCTACAAACTGGTTTATAGTTTCCAACAGGACTAGATTGATGGTGGGTTAGGTTGTATGCCTTATTGTGTTGCTTGCAGCTAAAACTTTGCTTCGGATTCAAGCTCCACACAGATATTAATAATGGCATGTAAAGCTCTCATATACTGCATTAAAATAAGTAATTGTGGTTTCATGTGTGCACAGCAATCTCTCCCTTCACAGCCTTGCATTCTCTCAGAAATTAGAGGTACTAGATAGTATGACAAAAATATTCCTACACTGACAGTCAGGTTATATGCATAAGGCAGTTCCTGCAGCGACCCTACTGTGTTTCTCTGGAAGTCTAGAAATAGTAACCCCAGGGTCTGCATCACTTGTAGAATCAGAATAATGCTTCAGGTGGGGGCATCTGTTTTATTTTAATGTAGTATATGGGAGCTTACAGAAACAGTAATGGACCTTCAGTTTATTAAACATGTTATGTACATCTTGGCAGGCTTCTAGTCACAGGCCTGCAGCAATGTTTCTCCTAGACCTGTAATAGCGAACCTATGGCTCATGTGCCCTCTCTGGCACATGATGCCATTTCTGAGGTCACACAGATAGATGAGAGACAGCTAAAGGTATGGGAGGGTGTAGGAAAGAAGAGGAACAGATTCAGGCCTCTTTCGTCTCTTTTCCTCGCTCTTCCAGGCCTTCAGCTGCCTTGAGATGTTAGCATTTCGCTGTCTCTGGGGAGGAAGCTGAAGACCTGGGAGCACGGGAGGAATAGGAGAAAGAGAAGTGCGCCCGTTCCTCTTCTTCCCCCCCCCCCCCCTCCTGGGTCTTCAACTGTCTCTGGGGAAGTCCTGCCCCCGGAAGATGGAAGTCCCACCCCTGGAAGTCCCATCCCCCTGGCACTGGATAACAACTGGTGTGGGAATGCCTTTGAGTTTGGGCACTCGGTCACTAAAAGTTTCACCATCACTCTCCTAGATTGAAGGAAAAAACAAGGGGGGGGGGGAGAAAAGAATTTTGGAAGCTAGATTGTTGTAATAGAAGATTGAACAGTTCATTCTCTGACTGGATGTATCACATGTATGGGGAGGGGCAGGGAGGAACAGAGTTGAGATGCCAGCATGGTGTAGTAGTTTGAACATTGGACTACAACCTTGGAGACCAGGGTTCAAATCCCTGCTTGGCCATGGAAACCCACTTGGTGACCTTGGGCAAGTCATTCTCAGCCTCAGAGAAAGGCAAAGAGAAACCCTCTCTGGGCAAATCTTGCCAAGAAAACCCCATGATAAATTCACTTTAGGATTACCATAAGTTAGAAACAACTTCAAGGCACACATCATTAACAACAACAACAAGGGTTAGACAACAACAAGGGGCTCTTCCATTATTTTTGTTAGACTGCTGTGCCTGACATACATCATTGTTAGATAAGCTGTCTAGGGCTGATGGTAATGGACCACACATTCTCCATCTTAAGTTAGTAAACCCTCACACCAACATGAATATTGAAAGAGGCATTGTAAATTATTCCTCCTGACGTTAGCTTCAGAATTGGATGTTCTAATTACCAAAATTAGATGTCTTCCTATCAGTATCCTTTCCCCATGAGCATATTCATTCTTATGAACTCTCACAAACCATCACCATGGTATACATAGGGCACACACATATGCTCTGTGGACATTGTCTGACACATATGAGGACAGCATTCCCAGTTGCATGATGCAACTAAATGAGAACTCAGGAAAGATGGGTGGGCAAGCAGGTTAGGTGGATAGAGGGAGCCACACATCAGGAATCTTACCTCTTGGGATTTCCACTTCTCCCACATAAACATACATGAAGAAAAAACGTGGTTTTGTATGCTTCAGATTTGTCGACTTCAAATTTATGAGCTGGCACAGAATCAGTGTGAGGCAAGATGAAATCCTTGGGTATACTGTGGGCGAAATGATGAAAGCTAGATCACAACTCAGAGATCCTGGCCAGACTTAAAATGTCTTGAGGTCATTAGAAAGAAGGAAGCTGTTGTCTCCCAAACCATTTTTTTGCTGGTCCTTCACTCAATCAATGTTTTTACTTGTTCTGCATGAGGTTTAATACTGCTATGCCATAATCCACAACCTTAGAGTGCATCCATTCTACAAACATTTGGACATTAGAATGAAGTGCACTATAAAGACTGAATGTTGTTTGAAGTTCCAGTTGTATAACATCCATAAATATAAAAAAAAATCAAATGAATATCAAAATTAAGTGGGATGTGCCTCTTGAAGACACTATAAACTGCTTGTTGAAGTCAGATCAAGTTTCCATCTAGGTTAGCATTGTCTCTTGACCTATCAGATGTCTCTGGGAAGATTGCAAACAGATTATAATGGGAAGAATATCTCATCTGTCCTCAGCATCTGGTGATAGAGAGATAGTTCTATAAGCAAAGGTTTCGTGTTTGGTTTTTGTTTTTCACCTTCATGGCTTATAGTTATTAATAGGTCTATCATTCATGAACAAATATTTCTTCCAAACCAGCTAAACCAACGAACATCATTACACTTCGCAGTAACGAATTCCATATGATCACTATGCACTGCGTGTAGTGCTTTCTTTTATGTGTCCTGAATTGAGGCAGCACTCCATGTTTGGCCTCAGGCATCAAATTGGGTTTTCCTCTGTTCTCTATGGTTACTTGGGTTTTGATAGGCATTCAGTATTTTCATTGAGCTGTCTAAACAAATACTATCCAGTAGTTGTATTGTTGTTGACACAGAGGAACAGTAAACTACTGAACTACAAAGGCATTGCTTGTAAACCGCTGACAGGCTTGATGGAATCCACTGAAGTTTTATTGAAAGATCTTCATTGTCCTTTTAATAAATGAAGCATAATCTGTCTTGCTTCTTTACACAAGCTCTTTCAGGGATGAAATAATTGCGCACTTCATCATTAAACAAATGTGTTGCCTGCACCCTCAAACAGAAAAAGTAAAGTAAACTAAAAAGTATACTAAAATGTTTTTCATTAACTAAAGCAAGAAACACTGTGCTATAGCTAGAAACTATAGCTAGAAACACTGTGGATTTTGTAAATTCCTTCCTTCCAAATATGTTATCAATATTGTGCATGGTCCAGCAAAGTTAAGCACTCTGCTGATTCATGTATAATCATTTGAAAGAAAGAGAACCATGTGGATCACTTTTAGCTCATAAGAGGAAAGGTATAGATAAATATTGTGTCAAATAGATTCTGGATTCCAGTTTTTTCAAGGTGAAATGATGGCAGAAGTTAGTAAAACATGAAGAAAAGAGGTTATACAAATACATTTACTATGCCTTCCTGCCCAGGAGCAAGGCAGGGGTCTTATTTTCAATTCATTAAGTGTGTGTATTTTGTCTACAAAATCCATCTTTTTGTTCTTTAAATAGAATTCAGAATGATTTAACAACTTCAGATAAATTCAAATTCTCACCCCCTCCAAATGAAGATTAAGGAGCACCTTCAATAAGCAGCAATAAGAAAAACATAGCAGCAAATCATGAAAAAACTGTCCCCAATACAAAAGTAAAAAAGAATAGAAACCATCAAGTACAATCTGCACCATCCCCTTCTGAAAAACCAGGGGTTAGCTTAGGCCCCATTATAGACAGACCAAAATAAAGCTGCTTTAGGTAACTTTGGAGGTATGTTGTTTAAATGATACATGCGTCCTAAGAGTCTGGAAGCCACGCTCCAGTCCTAAGGACTGGAACATGGTTTTGGCACAGCTTCTGGAGTATTAGGATGCATGCATCATTCAAACAACATACCTCCAAAGTGACTCAAAGCAGCTTTATTTTGGTCTGTCTGTATAGGCCCTTAGATATCTTTTTAAAAAAACGTTCATTGATAGGGGTAGGTAGATCCTCCTAAGAACAGTAGTCCTTCCTTCACCCCATATATCTTTTTTATTCCTTCTTTCCTTTTTCCTTCCAGTTCATGTTAAATGTCCTGGGAAATCAATAAAATCTGTTTGCAAAGAAAAAAAAATAGGGAGCTGAATTTCTCATAACAATCACGGAGGTAAAAAAAGAAATACAGTTATATTTATAGTTGTAGTACAATCTAAAAGTTTTTACAATTAGAGCTTAATAATGGTTTTTGTGACTTGATTGTTATTGTATTTGCTGGTCAATGACCGAATAAACTTTTACATACATACTGGCCTTTTTCAAGGTCTCATTTGTAGCTGCAAAAATACTAGAGCCAAGGGAAAAGTTACATTTTGGGACTATAGCTATAAAAATCCCACAAGAGCTGGGAGAGTGGTTGTCCAGAAAAGTAACTTTTCCAAGCTTTGGAAAATACCAATAACCTTTGCATTTAATTCATTTTGTACATTTAAAATAATGCAGCTTAATTTTATGATCATCTGTCATATGCAATAAAAGAGGTATCATATTTCTTTCTATGCAGGACTGGTGTGTTATGATAATTTCGAAGAAATCACTGAACACTGGAAAGCAGTGTATCAGTTTAAGTAAAGCCTTACTTTGTTTTGTTTCATTTTGTTAAAAGGAATAAAATCCTAGCTTGTGGAACTCACTGCTACAGGATACCATTGAGACAAATAACTTAATAGGATTAAAGAAAAATAAATGGTGACTAAGTGGATAAATAGTGAGCTAATCCACAGATTCATTATAGAAGCTTGTGCCATTATTTATTTATTTAGAAAGGATATAAGCCCAGAGTGTTATGGCTTGAGCCCTCACTGGTAACAGAAAGGCAATCAAAAGCTGATTTGGAGGAGAGATTATCTCCTCAACATCCACCTGCAGGATTTCTTCACACCTTTTCCTGAGACAGCTGGCAGTTTGACACAAAATCCTGGACTAAAATGATCAACTGGTTGGATTCAGAGTTGCTCAGGCTGCCCCAGAGTGAATGCAAGTGCACCCTCGTTAAAGGATCCTGCTACCCTTGGCATCTGAGGCAAAAGGTAGGTACATCACCCTTCATTTTCTCTTTTCCCCCTTTTATGCTCCATTCATATTTATTTATGAGATGGGACCCAAAGCCAAATCTAATTAAGTCTCTCTCTCTCCAGATAGCAATAATTATTCTTTGCTTTTGTTCTTCTCATTTAAAAAATGGTCTCTAGACTGAAATAAGAGAGCCAGCATGGCATAGTGGTTTGAACTTTGGACTATGACTCTGGAAACCAGGATTTGATTCCCAGCTCAGCCATGAAACCACTTGGTGACCTTGGGTAAGTCAAGTGCTCTCAGCCTCAGAGGAAAGAATTGGCAAACCTTCTCTGAGCAAATCTTGCCAAGAAAACCCTGTGATAGATTCGCTTTAGGGTTGCCATAAATCAGAAACAACTTGGTGCACAACAAGAAGGTTGAAATGCTGTATACTTTTTCAGAAATGAGAGGTCAGAGGCTAGGATGCTCTGCCTTCACCTGGTATCTTCTCCTTTGTGAAATTTGGAGCAGTATCAGGGATGAGCAGTAATATGATATCTGAGCAAAAGGCCTCAAAGTGACCTAGTGTCAATTTGAAGAATGCTCCACATATTACACTGGTCAGGTATATCTGTAAACCACTTTGCATATACACCTGAGAAAGTAATGTGCGTATGTGAGAGGCATGCAAGATGGTTATCCTTCTCAACACCACTACAACTATGTGTGTTGTGCAGGTATATATGTCAAGGCAAATGGGGTCGGCTGTTGTTTCTGACCGTTTGTGTGTTTGCAATAGCAAATACATTTCTCACTGGATGTTGTGTTAAATGTCCTTGACAGGTTTCTTTTCCTGCCATCCTCATGAAAGGTTTACTGGGTCTTTACTACTCTGAAGCATCAGGAAGAGAAGGATGCAGCCACTGGCCTTCCCAGCAACCCACTCTTCATCTTACTATCAGCCAAAATATTAGCCTAGGCAACCTCATTTCCTCACATCCATTTCCTTTGCCTCTTCCCTACTTCTTCCAGCCCATAATTCATGTACAGTATCTCTAACCTTTGAAATTTTGAGTATAAATGCCTTGGGCAGGGACCCTTTTTTTTTTTTTTTTGCTTGTATTGCTTTTACAATATTTTATTCTATGGGAGCATTCACGCTTACATTTTTGGCCTGAGGAGATCCAGATCTCCACACTGATGCAATCCTGGATTGGTGTTCCCACTACATTTTACATTATCGAATCTCACCATTCACACTTGCCACTGTTTTGGTTTAAAATGGACATGCCTCCATTTCTGGAAATGATACAGCACAATTCAAATCAATTCAGTAACATACTCACACTACCAAAGATATGGATCGTTGCAGCTCTTTAAAAAAAGATGTGGGAAAATACCTGGTACTGTATCGAATATACCAGGCTAAGTGGGTTCTTCAGTAACCCCCTCCCCTGCCAACTGCACTGAGTGCAATCGGGGTGAATGTGAACGCCACAAAAATAACGTGGTTTCACACCGGGTTATTTTGATAGTGTAAATTGGGCCTTTGTTGGTGCTATGGCATAATTTGTGCTTCTAAGAAGGAGAGAATGAACAATAAGATGTGGTTCTAATCTTCCAATAGTTTCTCACTGATCAGCCTTCTGCAGTTTATTGTTTTTTAAGATTAGTATCCAAAAGGGTGTCCAGGTGTTAGCAGAATGAAGACTGCTGGTAAAATGGATTTCTCCTCTTCCTGCAGCCTCCTCCCTTCACATGCCCCACAAATCTGCTCCAAAAAAATTGAGGAACACTGAAGGAGATGGAGTACAAGGGGGGTTCAGGGAAAGGAGAGGAAGCAGAAATCCCACAGCATGGGTGGAAGCCCACTAGGATGTTGCCCTCAGCAATTCACTCACAACCCATAAAGTTACGAGTTCAATACCAGCAAAAGGGCTCAAGCTCGACTCAGGTGTGCATCCTTCTGAGGTCACTAAAATGAGTACCCAGATTGTGAGGGGCAATTAGCTTACACTTTGTAAACTGCTTAGGGAGTGCTTACGTGCACTGATAAGTGGTATAGAAATGTACTTGCTATTGCTATTGCTCAGCCTTACCCCGCACCTGCCATATGAGGATACAGCTGATCCTGGGTGGTTTGGAGAGTTATTTATTTAATTAGATTTTGTTGTTGTATGCCTTCCACTTGTTTCCAACTTTTAGCGACCCTCAGGCAAATCTATCATGAGTTTTTCTTGGCAAGATTGATTCAGTGTGAATTTGTCTTTGCTTTCATCTGAGGCTGAGAGAGAGTGACTTGTTCAAGGTGATCCAGTGGGTTTTCCTGGTTGAGTGGGGATTCAAACTTTGGTCTTCAAAGTTATAGTCCGATGTTCAACCCACACCACTACACTGGCTCCCATATAATTAGCGATATACCACCAAATCTTGTATTCATAGAGACCTAATGGTTCCTGATTCCTGATCACACACACACACACACACACACACACGTTACAGACTTTGAATACTTGAAATGTCATATAAAAATGCTGATCAACATTACATAAAGAATATATGAGTTCTTCATGTGTGTCCTAGATTATCTTGTCTGGCATGTGGGGAGCCAAAACTGGAGCTCTTCTGATTACAGCAGGTGGGACGAAAAGGTGAATGAGAGGACCAGCTGTACAATACAGCAGGAGGTACATGAAACTGTCATCCAGTCTCAGTGCCTCAGAACATTTAATAAATAGAGATTATCCCTGGATCAGGAATGGATAAAAATAATGCCATAATGAAACCATACAGTGTAACAAAACCAAATCAGTACTTGGAACCACAATGCCCAGAATCCTCTAGCTAGCATGGCCAATGGCCATGCCACCTGAGTGATTCTGAGAACTGTAGCACCAAGTACTTTTTGCAATCTGTGCACAAAATCCTCATTCAAAATCTCAGTTCAACACTGACATGCCCCTCCTTCTACCCAAGTTTGTAACAACTGCATTGTGACTCAGCTCCAGGATAATGATGTAGGCTACCAATTTTCAAACCTGGGCAGCTTTTTTTTTCTGGACCAGAACTCTTCATGGGAGACAAGGAAATTCTCTTGCTCTTCATCTTCATGAGAAATCTGTTCTGGACTACAGGGATATCAAATATTGCATCCGTGATGATTCTATAAGCAGTTTAGGGAGATGATATGGGATGGGATGGTATAAGAGAAAAGGTGGCCCCGAGGTTGCTTGATCTTACCTGCCACATTTTTTGTGAAGTGAAGCTTCTTCATCAACATTTTTCCAAGACAGGTTTGCTGTATACCAGACTTCTCCACTTCTCTCCCTGAAACCAGCTGGGCAGTAAGATAAAAAGTCTTCTTTCTTTTCCTTTTTCAATGAGAAAAAACACCAGAGGGAGACAAAACCTCTTGGATCTGGACTACAGCACTATGTGTTCCCCCACAACCTCCTCCTAGGTGCCAGACATCGGATGTAAAGTTAACAAAACAGAAGGAGAAATCTACTGTCTACTTGCTGTCTTTATCCTATTTCAGAAGAGCTACTCAAGGGCCGATATGAATTAATGTATTTCCCCCTCTACATTTTTAAAAATTAAATCTTTTCATGTGACAGAGGAAATGGGGGGTCTCAGCCTTGTACTGGTAAGTCCTGGGGATAAATATCTTCCATACGGTTACTTCTTTTAAGAACATCTTGATTAGGCAACAGAAGTAGGTGGAAAGAAAAAGATACATTATCCCATCTCTTTGGATACTGCTTTTCTTTCCTTCCTTCTTTCTTTTTTTGCTTTGCATATAACAGTCCTTGATAAAACCCAAGAATTCTCCTTCTTATCTAAAGCTTAACCAGTTTTATGTAACTGTATTTTGGTATGAGACAAGGGCGAGGACAGTTGGGCATTGTGTGTGTGTGTGTGTGTGTGTGTGTGTGGAGAATGTACAACATAAATATACTAATTTGCAAAGAGAATGTGATGGAAAATACCCTACCTCCTAAAATGACCTTTATCTTTATTTCCAGCGGAGGATTTAAGATAAAGGGTATTAGTTAATCAGATCCTGGGAAACAGATGTTAGGTGATTTATAGAGAGGAGTAAATGAAACAACTTTGCATTTAAAATCAGCACGGAAAACTCACTAACATAGTGCATATTTCTTTTGTGGCTTTGCAAAGACATTGTTCATTTGATTTCTGAAAGAAATGCCAACAAATATCCCCACACTGTGGGCTGGTGTTAGGACACTGCCAGGAGGAGCTCCTGGCTTTGTTTATTAAGATTTTGCTTTTAGCCAGGAGTAAAGCTTTACAGTTAAATAATGAATTTATTTACTTTAGCAACAGAGGAAATGCGGTGAGAAATAAGAGGGCAGCTGGGCAAAGGAGCTATTGGAGCAAGTTTTTCTCTGATGCATTGATTTGAGACACCCTGTACAGTATTGTACAGTACTGATCCATGCTGATCCTCTGATAATATGCCGAATAGGTGCACATGGCACAGGGACACAATGGCATGGGATTTTCTCCAGGGTAAACTTTACCGAAATGAATGGGAGTAATGCAAGATCATGACCCCTTCCCCTCTAGTGTCTATTAATGCCACTGCGGTGTCCTTTTTTCTACAGTTAGCAAGAAGCAGAATGAAAATAGATCTTCCACATAGTACTTAATATAGTGCTGTATTATCCACCAGAGTCCAGCTCCATGGTACAAAATGCAAGTCAATCCCATTCAGCAAAGGTCCTCAGCAATGTTACTTTGGAGTTTCCTTCTCATAGGTTCCTCTCATATTAGTACTTCCTGTTCTGTGATGTTCAGAGGATTGGTCCATGATTTTTTCTTTAATTATTCCATTTCTAATTCCCTGTGACATGATGTGTGACATCATGGGGATAATAATGGGATTCTTTGCATTGTTTGATAAGCTGTGCATATGTGTTTATTTATATGTTTATAGTGGCCCTCATATCATGAGATCTCAGTTCAAAGTATAGTACAATTAAAATCAGTATTACCAGATTAAACCATTTAAAGCAACAAAAATAATGTAAATATACTAAAACATATTAAACTATTTGACAAGCTAACAGGAGGTTTAAATGTTTAAAACAATTCAAAAACATGCATAAAGACAGAACACATGGGGAAGAAAGTTGCTAAGTAAAGGAGTCAAAAGGATATTTGTCATTAATCTTTTAAGTTTCACTAAAAAAGATGAAAGTAAATGGAAAGAAATAGGTCTCTTTAAATTAAATAATTATATGCACTTAATAGCCTCAGCAGTGCATTGCACTCAGATAGACCATTGCTGAAACTCTATTTAACTTACAAAAATGGTTTCAAGTTAGATCCAAGAAAACAAGACAACCCCCCCCCAAAAAAAAACAACAACAACAGGAGGACAGAAAAAGGACTGGACAACAGCACTTCATTTTTTTCACAAAAACTTGAGTCAGAAAGGCTGTGAGTTCTAGGGAAAGAGGATAGTGTGGAAACAACCCATGAGCTGTGTTCTCCGCATAGCATTCATTCATTTTTAAGGGTCATGAGAAAGAGATTTAAGTATGTTGTCTGTATAACATGAAACGTACTCTTCCACAATTTTGTCTCCCAATTATGAATTATTTTAACTTTGTACTAAAATTGGAAAAAATGAATTCAGTCTTTCAAAATGCACTGGAAAGAAGCTGTTCTGATCAGATATGCCCTGTGCTGCCTTCCCTTTGGCAGTGAAGTAAAGCATTGGGAAGTTAACCTTTATTGTGAAGATTACCCCTGCAGTGTCCTTCTGCCTTAGAAAGCTCCTGAATATTCCCTGATATTTATTTATTTATGACATACAGATGACTGGAAAAAACATGAAGGCTGTTTGCTCACCCATGTAGAAAAAGGTGGTTTTATTGCTTTAATGAGCTAAATATTTTTGCCATTGCTGTTTCATTGAACAAAGTCACCTGCAAATGCTTCAAGCCAGAAATTTAGTATCATATATGGGGCTTTACTGGCCACGAGTCTATTTGTGCTGGAAATTATCTGCCTTTTCTATTCTCAAGCAATGGCATATCATATTACTATCTTGAGTTTGTTCATTTAGCTATCCTACTACCAATTAGAATTAGCATAGATGGTGGCAGCTAGAAACTGAAACTAATACATGAAGATAAGGCTCACCAGTAATTTGTACCTACAGACTGAACAAGCCCTGCTTTCTCCCATTAAGAGGAATGAAAATGTCATGGCTAATTTGGTGTTGTATTGAAGCACCACAGTTGTCATAAAGTACACAAATAATTAGGCATACTAAGTGAGACAAGGTAATAAGAGCCCTGCCAAGTATGCATACGGCCACCAAGTGATTGTTTTCAATGGCAACAGCTTTCAGTGTCTTTTGGCATGTATTTTGGGATCTTGAAAGTTTCAGAGCCAATATGACATCAGTTCAAACAGCAACAAGAACAAATATAGTGAAATAAATGATAAATTTAAATGATTCTGATAGGCAAACCAACATTTGCATGAATAAACATTTGATTTCTTTTCTACACTCTGTCCTGAAATAATGAAACGGGTAAATGGCACAAATTGTGATTAAAAACCAAACCAAACCAAACATGTTATGAGAACAGCAATCAATATCCAGTTTTTGTTCGAAGGGATCTGTATATTAACTACAAAAACAACTCTTACAGCACAGCTACAGTGTGCAGTCATTCCCTTTTTTGTCTCCTATCCTGCATAAACAGTTACAAGCAGAACCAATCCTGTGAAAGTTTCAGTTACAATTTTTTATGCATTGCATCAACTGGACCAGATTTACTTGTCTCGAAAACCCCATTGAAGCTCTCTTGGTTCTCACAGAGCTAGTTTGCAGTGCCAGGAGCTCCCTCTGGTGGCTTCAACATAGCTTTATACAAATGCACCTTCTCTAAATGCTGAATTGAAAGGTAAAGGCATCACGGCCACTGCATTCAGTAAGGTGAAATTTTATTATTACGGTCGATGACCAGCCTAAAACAATATAAAAGAGTACAATATTATACAATGTCCAATGGGAAAAAACCCAATGCAAACAGTACAGTACAAATAGAATAGGAATACAGCTTGGATGCTATAAATTCAAGTAACCATATTGGGTGAAATTCCTTCAAATACTAGATGAAATCGATAGAATAAAAAATTAAGACACCATTTTTCATCTACAAGCTATTGCAGCAATGCAAAAACTTGCTACCTTGGTTGTAATCCCTGGCTGCTCATCGGCCAGAAGGTAATCAATGTAAAATACATCAGGTTTACCTGGTATTTTTTGTAAAATTGGTGCTATAAAACAATGCTGTAGATCCCAGTAAAAGGTGCAATACAATAAAAACATGCCCCACTGTTTCTACCTCCCCAGATCCACAAGGGCATAAACGTTCACCGAATGGTTTGTTATTATATCTTCCTGCAAGTAAGTTCAATGGAAGTACATTAAATCTGGCCAGAATAAAGGCTTTCCTATAATTTGGATTTGTTAGATTGTTCAAATATGCAGCAAGGACAAAGCCTCTCCCACTGTCTTTAAAAGCTGAGTGTAAAGAGGCTGCACTTATATGATTTTGTAGTTCAGTGTCCCGTATGCGCTGGCGAATGTTCTCTTTGGCCTTTGCATACCCCATGGCTAGAATAACAGACTGTGAGAAGCCCAGGGATTGCACTTTTTCCTCGACCAGCATTTTCCATCTTGACTGAAATATATCATTAAATGGCTTCCTCAAGCAGCAGACGTTGTGCCTTGAAAAGTCAGGAAATAACTAATTATTAATTTATTATTGCGTTTGTTTTTACTGTCTGGGATAGGAAGAAGTGCTTCTGAAATGTTCTGCCATAAAATCACATAGCTGGATTGAGGTACTATGGACCATCCCTCAAAGTGAGGAGGCACTTTTCTATTCCACTTCAAGTAGCAAAATGTCATGGGCTGGGCCTGCTTATATGCTTTTTTAAAAAATGGTAAGAAGAAATGAGGCTACTAGATGCTATCATGACAACAGGGAATGGGCCTCATAATAAGTGACCAACTTTGAAGGGCCCTTTCACACTACACAGTTATAGCACTATGATTCCATTTACACTGCTATGGAATTCTGGAATATGTAGTCTGGTGAGGCACTAGAACTCTCTGGCCGAGAGTTCTAAATACCCCTCCCTAAGGAGCTGCAACTAGCAATAGCAGCTTCATATATATACGGCTCCATACCACCTAAGCAGTGTCTAAGCGGTTTACAACTGTAAGCTAATGGCCCCCAACAAGCTGGGTACTCATTTTAGCGACCTTGGAAGGATGCAAGCCTGACTCAAGCCTGAGCCCTTGGCTGGAATTGAACTCACCACCTTATGATTTGTGAGTGAGTGGCTGCAGTACAAGCAATTAACCACTGCACCACCAGGGCTCCTGGTAAAGTCTGAGATGTAATGATCATTATAAATACACATTTGTCTCTGTGTTTCTTTGCTTGCTTGTTTAATTTATATCCCACCTTTCGTGCAACAAGGAACAAGGCTGCTAATGAAAAATAACAATTACTATTTATTGCACTTACTGTTATCCTGCCTTCCTCTGAAAATGGGATCCAAGGTGGCTTACAATATTACACTAATAATTAGTAATATGAACATGTATCAGCTTCAGAGGAAGGCAAAGGTGAACCCCTCTGAACAAATCTTGCAAAGAAAGTTCTGTGATAGGTTCATCTTAGGGTTGCCAGAAGTCAGAAACAACTTGAAGGCACACGACAACAATAACATTTGTAACACCCTTTTCATCAAAGAGCAGAACAGCAGACATATATAATCATATCTAAAACAATAAAACAAACTCTATCATGTACCAAAGGTAATATCCTCACCATCAGTTGCTTCATGTCAGCAGCTTTAGGCACACTCCAGCAGCTTAATCTAGTGAATTAAAGAGGAAAATCTTCAGACCTTTACAAAAATGGATAAGATCCTGCTCTAGCCAGAGATACAAAGGAAGACAGTTCCATGTGTAGAACCAGGCTCTAAAAGGCTTGCAGCCTTGAGAGATTTGTATGCGTTGGTGGAACAACAATATCCATTCAGAACTGTGAAGCAACGTTAGAAAATAGATTAATGAGTTCTCCTCAATTCTATACTAGGTAGATTTAAAATATAGGCTATTTAAAGACATAGGATGTTAGTGCTACAAAGTAAAATATATTGTGTAACTAGAACAAAGTCTAATGGTTTAAGTTACAGGAAGGTAGCGTTCAATTGAACATTAGAAGGAATTTGTTGACAATAAGAACATTATTTTCATTGCATTTTTTATCAGATTGATCTGCCTAAGAATCCAAAATAATTTGATGGGCTTTGGATACTATACAACTTGAGTGGTGGACACTAGAGGAAGAGAGAGTTTGATTTTTGTGTGAGATGGTTTTAAAGCCTCTGCCTCTCTTTCCCACCCAGCAGGAACCAGGGCTTTCTGATTCATTATTTAGGTGATCGTTTATTACTTGTTTAGATATCTATATTCTTTCCTATATCACCATATCTCAGGGCAGGGTAGAGACAAAATTAATTTGAAACAGTAAGGCATAATTTGAACAATTTAATGCAGTCTAAATGCTTATAAGACAATTTAAGCAACTTAAAACCATGTAAGATCCATTTCTTCCAAATGGCGTGAAGCCAGATGATGATGCTGGGAGACTCGGAGGGACTGAGCCTTGCAGAATTGTGCTGTACTGTCTATATGTATTTTGTTTATTTGCAGTTTTTAATAGCTATATTTTTAAAACTTGTTTTAATCTTACGAATAGTTTAAGGATATTTTTAACTTTTGTAGTTGGTATGTTTTACCTATGTTTCTTTTAACTATTTTTAACAGATATTTTGAATCCCAGACTGGGAAAAAGTCAGGATGTAAATAAATATAATAACCACAGGAGAAACATTAACAACAACAAATTATGTAGAAGAGGAACTTTAGCTGGTGTAGCTTGTTAACTGGATGAATGAAAAGCAACACCTGCTGAAAATTTCCTCTTCTATACAACCATTAAAGATACAGGATCCCTCTCCCCTTTTCAGTCTGCTAGAACTATACAACAAGGTCTCAGATATTGGCCCTGAAATCTCAGGGAATGAAATGCTGCTGACTGAGCAACTCTAGCCTGTATCTCTTTATAAAATTCATAACAAACTACAGGAGAACATGGTCACTCACACCTAAGGATGCCACTACTTCCACCCTATTAACCAGATTGCCACTTAGAGAGCATGTGTGTGTGGCAGCTGATTTTGGATGTAATGAAGGGGAAATAAATACTTATTTTTGTTGTTCTATTTTTTATTTTTACTTCCAGCAAGAAGCAATTCTAGGCTTTTCTAGCCAAGTTGCCAAATAGTTTGACCAATCTTGGGTAGGATAGCATGTACCTTGAACTTATGGAGTGGGATGTAGTGGTATGCCACCTCAGGTAGCTAAGTGTCTTGGACAGGTTCTGCTTAACATGATCTGAATAAGGATATCAGTTTTCAGAGAACTAAACTACAAAACAGAGTATGGATGGAAAGAATATTGGAAAATATTTTTTAAATAGTCAAAAAGCATGTTTTTTCAAGTGTTGAGGAAACCTTAATGAGAAGGATCCTGAACTGACGATATTCTTCACATTTTAGGATTTATTTTGCACAAAATTCACATATGGTGGTTTTGTGCAGAAAATTGCATTTTCTCCACAGGAAATAGCATTCCTGTGTAGGAAATAGCATTCATCCACAAGAAAATGCTGTTTTCTGTGTACAATGCCCATGTGCAAATTTTGTGCAAAATAACTCCCCAGTTGTGAATATTGTTCAAAAACTGTGTGGTTTTCAAAGACTTTCTCAGCACGGGAACAAAATTGCTAAAGTTATTTGTTGCTTCATTCAAGAAGAAAATTAGTGAAAAATTAAATCCCTAGCAGAGAGAACAACTGAACTGGCCCATGCTCAGGGTATAGCTATAGATCTCAACATTTCTCTGAACAAAAGACAGCATCCCAAGAGCTTGGAAGTAACTCTGGAGTTGCTTCTTTTGGTTTACTGATGATTTAAAATCTATGGCTATCCCCCTAGAATAGGCAGTGCGCCTTTCCTAGTTATTTGTAATTAATTCCTTTTTTCAGTAACAAAAATATAACTGCACTTGCATTATCATTGCAATTTAACAAGGGATAACTTAATCCTTTGTACATTGAAACTGTAGCTTTTTAAAAACCAACAGTCTTGTGGCACCTTAAACACTAACCAAATTTATTTGGTCTAAGCTTTCAGGGATTGCTGTTCATTTCCTCTGATCTTAAGCCAAATCAAATTTACTAGTCCTTAAAATGCCACAAGACTCTTTGTTGTCTTTGTTGTGACACTCTAACTCTTGAAGTTGTAACTTTTTAGTTACTTCTTTGATTATGACAATGCACCCTCTCTAAATGGTAGAGGTGCAATATCACATGGGCTGCATGTTGGTTTGTGCTGTTCCACATGTGTATTGTGGGTGTTGAGACAATACTGAGTTTGACAAAACATAGAGCAGCTTGTAGCATTCATATTTCTACATTTTTATTGAAAATTATGTTTTAAATATGGTTTGAATATTTTAAGTTTTGAATAATCTTGTTTTAATAATACTCTTTAATCCTTTTTTAAATTTAGTAAATTAATGTTTTAGTTTCATCTTTTAAAATTATTGTAAGCCACCTTGAGTCCTATCTAGGGAGAAATGCACGATATAAATTAAATATATATTTAAAGAAATAACTAAATATTTTTAGTTACTTTTAAGAAATAAGAAAGTATAACTATACTGGTAATTAACTATTGTTTTCACCTTCCAGCTGTAATAGGAACTCAGGTGGGTTACAGACCGCCGAAATGCGGCGGTCTGCCGCCACCGCCAGTTTGCCACCGCCGCCGGTTGCAGCGTCTGGGAACCGCAGCAGCCAAATTGCGCGGTTCCCGGATGCTGCACAGAAGGAGCACGAAAATCGCGCTCCTTTCTGGGTCCCGGAAGAGGCGCCACGAGGCGCTAGTCCCGCACTCACGGCATCACTTCTGGGGCGCGACGTGCGGACGCAGAGCGTCTGTTACGTCAAGATGGCGGCGGCCGTGTGGAATGGTTGCCGCCATTTGTTATGGACTCAGTCCGTGCTAGGGTTAGGGGCATCTGGAAGAGACGCCCCTTTCTAAGCCTAGCACGGACTGAGTCCATCCTAGGGTGCCCGTTTATAACGGGCCTCAGATTACTTTTTAAATTATTTTTTCCATCTTCAGGCAACCTTACACATTTCAGAATGCTTAAGTTATATTTCTCCTTAGCACAAGCAATATAGCTTTAGGAATTCCCCTTGATTTTTATTTGCTAATTAGTAAAAGGAAGAAAAAAACTTTGATAGGCTAGTTCTGGCTATTGGCAAGACACATAACAAAAATTAAAGGGTGGATTTTTATCACTACCATGTTTAGACTGAATAAGCATGACATAGCGGTTTGAACACTGGACTATGACTCTGGAGACCAAGGTTTGATTCCCAGCTTGGCCATGACACCCGCTGGATGACCCTGGGCAATTCATGCTCTCTCAGCCTCAGGGGAAGTCAATGGCAAACCTCCTCTGACAATTTTTGCCAGGAAAAACCCATGATAGCGTCACCTTAGGGTTGCTATAAGTTGGAAATTACTTGAAGGTACACATTACACGCAAACACATGCTTAGACTGCCAGCTAAATGTCTTGTACTTTGGACAAAGTACCGAATCAATAATAAAGCAGCCTTCTCCCACATAATGCCCTTTACATAGTCTGATACAAGGATGATATAACTGAAATGAACAACAACAACAACAACAACAACAACAACAAACAATCAAATCCAGTCACTGGATAGATCTAGGGCTTGTCTACACCTGTGAAAAAGCACAATACTCACCCTTCACACTTCTGCCCTTAACTCAACTTTGATCTGAATTAAATAAAGTTGGGGGATGTCCTGGTGTTTCCTGGAAACCCTGGAGTGACCTTGGTTTCTTTTTAGCATGTAGACAGCTGGATCAGTCCAATTCGCCCAATCCAGTTGTTCACACACCAAGAGCCATGCTGTCCCCCTCCCTTCTGCTGAGCAGTGCAGGGAAATAGAATGGTCTGTTCTGGAACCACTGCCAACACTTTCTTATAAATGCGCGCTGCAGGTAAAGCAGTGGTCAGCATTGTGGTCAGTCCAGGGCCAGTCCAGGGCATAATGCTCCAGACTGGCACCAGAATAAATGGCCAGTGTAGACACACCCTGAGTTAGCTAAATATAGACATTTTTGAAATTACTGGGAGGACTTAATCATATACTTTATATACTCACGTATAAGTCTAGAAGTTGACCCAAAAAACCTGAGTCGACTTATCCACGGGTCAGTGTAAGTACTTATTTAACGCTTATTTAAAAGAAGGAACCATCTCCTGATGAAAAGCAAGAGTATAATCTGTCCTGGAAGCACTGACCCTCTCTACTCTCTCATTCATCCAGTCTTAAGAGTAAGCACAAAGAGTTATGTCTGCTGGAATTTTGTAAGTTCTTTGACATTGTTTTGCTTTGCTTCAACCTTTAGATCCTTTGCTATATGCTCCTAAGTTTGACCCTTGACTTATCCACAGGTCATATCAAAATCCATAATTTTGGCCCCAAAATTTATCTTTAACTTTACATGGGGTTGACTTATAATCGAGTATATATGGTGTCTTTGATTTTAGTGTCTTCGAAGTGAAACTAATGGAATCTAGATCCCTATGAGCCAGCTTGAATTCTAAGATCTTCAGTGGAAGGCTTTCTCTTGGTTCCCCTAGTTTCACAGATATGAATAGTGCAGACACAGGAGAGAGCCTTCTCAGTGCCTGTTCCTTGGCTGTGGAACTCCCTCCCAAGGGCAGTTTGGTTAGTTCCCTCCTTGATCTTTTTCAACCAGCAGGTTAAGATCTTTTTATTTAGGCAGGCCTTTAACTGGTTTTAATCACATAGCAGTGTTCAAAAGCATGTGCTTCTGTTTTCATATTGTATGTTTTCAATCATACTTTAAATATATTTTAAAACAGTTTTTAACTACCATATATACTTGATTGTAAGTCGACCTTATGTATAAGTCAAGGGCAGGTTTTGGGGGGAGAATTATGGATTTTCATATGACCTATGGATAAGTCGAGGGTAAAAGTTGTAATGTAAGAATGTAATAAAGGACTTTTTGCAAAGAAAACAATGCCAAAGAATTTACAAAATCCCAGCAGGTATACTGTTTGTGCTCACCCTAAAGACTAGATGGATGAGTGGGGTTGGTGCTTCTTTTAGGTGTTCTGAAGAGGGATTACGTTCTCACCTTTCACCAGAGGGGTGTGTATGAGTTAAAGTACAGTACATTCACATGTTGACCCAGGTTTTTTTTTTTTTTTTTTTGGTTAAGGCATCTTTGGGGGGTAAGGCATCTTCAAAGAAAGTACTTCCATATTGCTCTAGAAGTTATGCATAATCATTACACAAGCTTGCCTTTGTATGACAAAGGATTAGTAATTTAGGAGAACATTATCACATTCTGTGTCTTCATGTGCAGAACTTTATTATTATTATTCTAGGACTGAATTCCAGTTTTGGAAAAGTCTTAGAGGCTACATTCCAGAGACTGAAAGAGGTTAAATGTGAAATATGTGGGAGCCAACTTTACTTGCTTGCTTATTTACATGAAAGCACAAGCCAGCCATATATATGTTTACTCAGATGTTTGCCAGATATGTTTTTTTAAAAAAAAAATAAGCAGTTCTGATATGTCTACACTGTAAAAAAAATGTAGGTGTAGCTATTCAGAAGTCAGCAATACAAATTGCAAAAACACATCCTTCCCCACAGCAGAATGCATGTCTAGTCAGAATTAGGGAAATTCCCAGCTCAGTTCTATGAATATCAGGTTGGATAAGGAAGTCCCCCCTCCCCTGGTTTTCATAGCAAAAACATCATTGTAAATTGTTAACTCTTTAAAAAAGAGAGAAGACAAGAGAAGACATTGTAGCCAGATTGGTTTCACCAAAGGTTGCAGGAATACCTTGGTTTTTTCCTCCTGCCATGCTTCCCCTGAAGCTTTTTTGGAAGCAGCTAAACCACATAAATCATAGAGAAAGACAGAATTAAGGAGAGAACACTTCACAAAACAGCTTGTTACAAAAAGGTTTACTGAGTTTAAAAGAAAGAGCAGATGGCAACTTATGAACTAACACACAAGGGGAAACAAAAGGGAAGGAAATGGCAAGTAGGGAGGCCAGGCAGATAAGATCAGGGAGCACGGTGTAGAGACCCAGGAAGGCTTCACAGGCTAGACTGAGCCCTTTGGTGAGTTAGGAGTTTATCCCACGAAGGAGATCGGGAGTTTATCCCGTGAATATCCTGGAAAAATTGTGTAATCACGCGAAACGATCTCACATGACGTCACACAAACCTGCCTTTAAAGTGATCACAAAGAAGCATTAATGCACATTTTTTTTCTTTAAGTATTTCAGCAACAATGCATTTCCAATATCACTTTATTTGCAAAATTGTGTGTGATAATCGTTCATGCAATTACTTGCCATTTTTGCTTTATTTGCAGGATGCTTTAAATGCACTTTAATCTCTCTTTAATGCCGAAATGCCCCAGTGTGATAAATTCCTTAGTTAGGTCTACAAGCCAAAGAATCCTTCCCCTATTATATTCTAAAAGCTAGTTTTCTTCCTCTAAGTTCTGGCAAACAATAAGTGAGAGAATGCTTGCTTATTACCAGAGATTTTGGTACAATACTACTTAAACATTTTCCTTAGTATATCTGGAAATAAGGATACAGACTTTTTGAAAAGATGGTGATGAAGTATCTTGGCTTCTTTAAAATGGCACTAGAAAAATGGCTAGACCTAAGCCAGGCAGTGATAGCTTTCTTCTCTGAAGCTCAAATATGCTATTAGAGAAGGCACAATTAGAAGCATGACATTTTATAACTGACATCCCAGAATTATTGAGTGATCTGACTGCAGCTGTGCATTTGTTAATTTTATTATGGATATGAGAAAATATTCAAAAGGTGGTTAAAAAGCATGTTTTTCTAATACTGGGAAAGGAGAGTAGTAGACTGATGACAATCTTGCACTTTGAGACTTATTGATACTTATTCTGTGCAAAATTTGCACATGAGGGTTTTGCAGGAATTACAAATAGTATTTTTCTGTGCAGACAATAATATTTCCACACAAACGTCTGTTTTCAGTACAAAACAACCATGTAAAATTTTTGCACAAAATAAATCCCAAGCTCCAAATAATAATTGAAAACAACATCCACTTTAAAGATTTTCTTACAATGGGAAGAAATGGTTAAAATTGATTGTTGCTTCCTTTGAGGAAAAAAATTAGTGAAGAATTACATCACTATCAAAGAATGAATCCATGCCAATTTTTGGGGAAAAAATCCAGGTGTGTTCTCTTAATACCGGGGTGGCAATCATCAAAACAGAATATGGAGAAACAGAATGGTTCCCAATTGGTAAGGAGGTGGTCAGACAAGGCTGCATTCTTACTTCTCATGGGAAAATACAATGCCTCCAGCGTTAGGAAAATTTGCAAGAAAGATGTTGAGAGTGCACAGGACAACAACACTTTACAGTTATTGCACAAAAATAGTGAAGAAATATCCTTCATGGATGAATTTTATGTCATATTTGTTGGAACAATGGATTTGAAAAAAGACTAATTGAGACAAGGTACTATAAAAAGGCTTTATCTAAAAGGGTAACAAATAATATATATAACAGAATCATACAAAACCCATATATTCAAAAGATACAAAATAAAGCACAGTAGTAATGGCAAACATAATAATAACAAATAGCAAATGATTATACAAACTATATAATACAATCAAATAACAGAAGTATAATGCAACAGAAAAGAAGGCTGAGAATAGAGTGAGCAAAAGAGGGAGAGGTTCACTACAAAGCTAGCCTTATTAGGGCTCAAAAGTTGATTAGAGTTATGCATATACAGCTGTAGGTCATCCGTGTTCTCAGTAGTTCTCCATTAACCCTGTAATGGTTTTTAACCCTATAATGGCTCAAGTGTAGAGCTTGTTACTATTCCAACAATGTTCAGGGCCCAAAATTGTGGATGGGAGAAACTAGAGTACTAATCTGACTGCCTAGAGTTTATTTGCTATTCTATACATTCTTAAGGCTAAAGGGGAAATGCATTTTAACAGTGGAATGTTTAGATTTTCAAGCATGGGTAGGAGCTCTCCAGTTGTTGTTTGTAACTCCTAACAGCCCCAGACAGCATAGCCAATGGAGAAGAATGCCAAAAATTGCAACATCTGGGTAACCACAGTATTCCCATCCCATCTCTAAAGCTTTAAAACAAATTATTGTAACATGGTGTAAATCAAACTTGAAGGAACTGTGCTTGTCACTGTCAAGATTCATACTGAATAATACTGCAATATCAAATTCCAAAATCAGATTTTGAAAACCATAGATGTTTACATAAGAGTGCAGAGTCACAACTGATGCTAAAAATCACACAACTACAATGTTCTTATATAGCACTAAGTATATAAAACAGGTAATAATAACAAATGTTAATATATAATATAAATAACAGTGAATGGAAAATCAAAATATTACATGTAAGTATTAATAAAGAATGACACATACTAATAAGAAAACAAAAACAATACCAAAGAACCAAAATATAATAATCAAGTTGTAAATCAAGTTCAGCAACACAGCAGCAGCAGTTACCAAAGACAGAGTCATTATAATAACAAAAAGTAGGTAGCCCAAGAGGTCTGCAGATAATATGCCCTGTTTTAACATTCTGTTTATTAGAAGAGCTGTGACTTCCTATCATATATACAGTATAACCAATATGTATATATCATATATATTTGTGTATGTCAACCTCATGTATAAGTCATGGGCAGGTTCGGGGGGGGGGCAAAATTAGGGATTTTGATATGACCTGTGGCTAAGTTGAGGGTAAAAGTTAGGGGCATGTCACAAAGGATGTAAAGGATGAAGTAAAGGAAAACGATGCCAAAGAACTTACAAAATTCTTGCAGGCATAATTGTCTATGCTCACCCTAAAGGCCAGATGGTTGAGGAGGGAAATACAGTAAATGGTGGCTGTGTGATGTTTGGGGGAGCTACCAGCCACAGACACAAGAAAATGAACAGTCTACTCTCTCAACATTTCTTTAAGGGGAAGCACCAAAGATCTACTGCCACCCCCACCCCCCAAGACATACAAAAATGAATGATGCAGACTGGGACAGACTAAGCTCTTGTCTTTCGCCACTCTACTGAAAGAAAGAGATTGTTCCTGTTCTGATAAGAGTTCAACTACTATACTTATACTGACTTGTGAATAAGTCAACCCAGGTTTTGGGATTGATTTTGTACTAAGGGGCGGAACAGGTGGCCTGAAAAGAGCGGCTAGAAGCTGCTCTGAGCCTGATCACCCCAGAGCCATGGTGAACACATCCCCCAAGGGCACCTCCTGTCATGGTCCCAAATAGGAACAGAACCACTCCTTTTGGGGCTGGTTTTGGGTTGCCTTAAGGAGGCCCTGGGATGGTTTCTGGGTGCTGGAAGCTGCCCCTGTCTGACCATCTGTTTTGAGCCTAAAAGTTGTAGCCTTATGCATGAGTATATACAGTAATTTGTCTGAAGAAATTGAACCTGCCAGATTTTTACCTGTATGATATCAAAACTGGCTGGTATATGTTTATAATCAACATGTGATTTTTCTCTCACAGTTTTATATTTATTTAACTGAGTTACTATGGACACACAATACAACGTTTTCAAATACAGTCAGCCTTATTTGGAATCAACAGTCAATTGTTTTATTTGGAATATATATATATATTCCAAAAAGCAAACTTTGATTTTGTTATCTTATAAGGGCCACCATTTCTATGCCATTGTATTTAATGAGACATGAGCATCAACTGATTTTGATATAATCATAATCATAATCATAATCATAATCATAATAAAATTTATTTATGTTTCCCTGCCTCTCCCGGTGGATCGAAGCGGGGTTACAGACTAAATAAAAGTATAACTGTTTACATAAAAATTCAGTTAAAAGCAGTTAAAAACAATAAAATATCCAACATCATACAATAACAATAGCATCAACAAACAAGGCAGGGATCATACACAGCCAGGGCATATCATTCATATCAGGGGGGTATTCATATCAGGTGGAGTATGCTTGGCTAAAAAGCTCAGTTTTAACCGCTTTTCTAAATGTCTCTAGGGAGGTCGCAGAGTGGATCTCCTCAGGAAGACTGTTCCAGAGTCTCAGAGCCGTTGTTGAAAATGCTCTTTGCGAAGTGGCAACATACTTAGAGGTTGCTATCTCCAATAGGTTCTTACCCGATGTTCTAAGAGTGCGAGGCGGATTATATAGGGAGATGTGTTCCCTTAAGTAACTCGGGCCCAAGCCATGTAGGGCTTTATAGGTAATAACCAACACGATATCCATGGGGGATCCTGGAACCAAAACCCAGTGGATAGCAAAGTCTTACTGTATTTAAATATATTGATTTCCTGTTCATTGATATTTATATAAGTTCAAATTTATCATTATCATTGCCTTTACCGACTTACTCCTGTATCACATCATTACAACTGTGTGCTTATTATTATTATTATTATTATTATTATTATTATTATTATTATTGGTAGGGCTATTCAACAGTTACCCTCTAGTATGACTTTTGGATCAGAATGAAAATATCTATGATAATTACCAAATGTAAAGAAACCTCCCTCTGCAATTTTTTTTATCACCTCCTGTGTCAACATGTCTGCATCATTCATTTTCCCCAGCAATGAGGAATATCCTACTTAGAGACTAAAACTAGCATCTTGTTTGGCAGTTGTGACTTCATACACTATGCTTATGACCTTGTGAGTTTTTGGTATTTACACTTACAATTGTGATATTAGTGCCACAACCACAAATGTCCAACAAACCCACCTTAAAATCTGGGAAGTTATAGTAAGGGATAGAGTTGTGTGGGCTGGTCAGTGGGGTATAGAAGGATGATGTGATAGGACCCTTCTGGGGTTCCTGCATTGCAACGTATGGCAGGAGTGGGCTGGATACATCATCCTTCAGCACCCACTAGCCAGTGCTGCAGAACTCCATCCTGCAATATGACGGACTGAATTTTAACATGGGGTTTAAAGGTGAGACTGGGAGACAGAGTGTACTCATGATATTGTAGCTATCAATGCAAGATCTCACCCTAATAATACATCTGTACTATACAATTATAGTAATTTGATACCACTTTTACTGTCATGCTGCATCTACCGAATCCTAGGTTTTGTAGTTGAGGTATTTGAAAGTCTCTGCTAGAGAGGTTTAGTGCTCTAAATCAGGGGAGTGCACTACAGATTTCTAGCAGAGACTTCCAAAAAGCTTACCAAATCAAATTCCCAGGATTCCATAGGATGGATCAGTGATTGTTTAAGTGGTATCAAATTTTATAATTTAGTAGAAGCCAAGATGGTTAAACTGTCATGCTTTGGCCATATCATGAGAAGACATGACTCACTAGAAAAGACAATAATGCTCCATATGGTAGAAGACAGTAGAAAAAGAAGAAGATTGCTTTACAGATATATGGAATCAAGGAAGCCACAGTCCTGCGTTTGCAAGACCTGAGCAGGTATGTTGATGACAGGATGACTTGGAAATCTCTCGTTCATAGGATCGCCATAGGTCAAAGTCAACTTGATAACAACAAAGATGTAGATATACTTCAAGTATACTTGTATTCTCTTCTAAAAAATGTCATCTATCATTTTGATACTTGAAAGTTTCCATCAGTTTATTTACAAGTTATTCAAATAATACTTTCATTGGCAATTGCTGCTGTCATACATTTATATACTGTTTTGCATTATTTCACACTAGACCTGTAGGTACGCTTCTTAAATTATTTGTATTGAAAAATTCCGTTTACATTGAGATTGAAGTCAAGTGCCAATAGTTGCATTGGTTTGTCACATCTCCTTTTTCTTGAGTTTGCAATGCCAGCACTGTGCCTATGCAAAATCCCCACAAATATATCCCCACACCTCAAAAAAAACCTCAAGCAAATTTGACTGACTCTGCAACAGGCAAAACCTCTACAGACCACCTTCCATCTCAGAATTTGTCATGGGGAAATATGCAAAGCTGTAACTTCTGCTTGTGGTGAAAAATCCAGACAAATGTATTTCCTGTAAGTACAGAAGCAGACACCATGGATTTAAAAAAAAAAATGGTTCCTGGAATAAAAACAGCATAAGGTTTTGTTTTTAAAAAAAATTCATTCAAATAATTGGTGATGCATTCTGTCACTTGTGCCAATGTGTGCTTAAAGAGCTGCTTGAAAGATTTGCCCTGATCTAGCTTTGTCCCAAACAAAACAGAGCCAAAAATGGCAAAAAACAAAATCAACTCCCATGCCTCTGAATGAATTTGGGGTACTATTTTCCTTCTTCCACTATTATTGAGGCAAAAATGAAAAAGTTACACATTACCCTTTACCACCATCCCCATTATAAAGCTCTTGTTTGAAAGGCAGGTTGTACCAGAGAAAAGAGCAAAGACTGCCCATTTCTGGGAACAGTCCAAGACACTGCCCCCGTTAAAATCCTGTAACCTTGGGAGCCGTAAAATGTGGTTATTGCTGCTCTAATTATGAGTGCATGCAAAACACCTACCACCATCCTTCCATGGAGGGATCGTAGCAGCAGTACTAAGTAATAGCATTAAAGGCAATTAATTCTATTTGTTTAAAGAAGAGTTATTCTGATCTCAGATTTATTTTATTCTTTGCAAGCAAGCAATGCATAGATATAAATCCTCTCTGTGTCTCTGTCTGTTCACTTTCAGATCATCATAGCGTGGGAAAGACGCAAGCTGCTGGTATCTAACCTGGGGATTTATGCCACTAATCTGATTACCCCCATATGATGGACGTGTCCACTTGGAAGGAAATGGAAGTGGCACTGGTTAGTTTTGACAATACGGATGAGGTAGCGGAAGGTCCCTGTTTTTCAAACGACCTCAACGCTGCTGGCCAATCGCAAAAAGGGCATCCCAGCTGTTCCAGCCTTCTGTCCAACTGGAAAATTCTCATCAACAATGAGAGCACCAACAATGAGACCATATTCTCCAGATTGTCGGCAGAATTCTGTGACCACCTGGGGGCAGAGAATGTGGGCATGGATGAAGGTGACCAGAGAGTCATCATCAACATTGCCGGGCTGAGGTTTGAGACACAACTCAAGACTCTTAGTCAGTTTCCAGAGACTTTGCTTGGAGACCCTGAGAAGAGGATACATTACTTTGATTCAATGAGGAACGAGTACTTCTTTGACAGGAACAGGCCCAGTTTTGATGGGATATTGTATTACTATCAGTCTGGAGGAAAAATCCGGCGCCCAGCCAATGTTCCTATAGATGTCTTTGCTGATGAGATCACATTCTATGAACTGGGAGAAGAAGCCATGGACCAGTTCAGAGAAGATGAAGGCTTTATTAAGGACCCTGTCACCCTTTTGCCAACAAATGATTTTCACAGGCAGTTCTGGCTGCTATTTGAGTATCCTGAAAGCTCCAGTGCAGCCAGAGGTGTGGCTCTGGTCTCTGTCCTGGTTATTGTCATCTCTATTGTTATTTTCTGTGTGGAGACCTTACCTGAGTTCAGAGACGAGAGGGAGATTGGTGACTTGAAAGAAGAAGCCAACAATCTAACTGAAGCTGCTGTGGTCCCCAATACCTTTACAGACCCATTCTTTGTGATCGAAACTGCCTGCATCATCTGGTTCTCCTTTGAGTTATTTGTAAGATTCATTGTTTGCCCCAGCAAAGCTGAATTTTTCAAGAATATTATGAACATCATAGATATTGTATCCATCATTCCTTATTTTGTGACCTTGACCACTGAGCTGATTCAGCACAGTGAGCTAAATGGTCAACAGAACATGTCCTTGGCCATCCTCAGGATTATCCGTCTGGTCAGAGTCTTCCGTATCTTCAAGCTTTCTCGGCACTCAAAGGGGCTACAAATTTTGGGACAGACCCTCAAGGCCAGCATGAGGGAACTGGGTTTGCTTATCTTTTTCCTCTTTATTGGGGTCATACTGTTTTCTAGTGCCATCTATTTTGCAGAGGTGGATGAACCACAGTCACATTTCTCCAGCATACCTGATGGCTTCTGGTGGGCTGTGGTCACCATGACGACTGTTGGCTATGGAGACATGTGTCCTACCACCTTGGGGGGAAAGATAGTGGGGACTCTATGCGCTATTGCAGGGGTGCTCACCATTGCACTTCCTGTGCCAGTCATTGTCTCCAACTTTAACTACTTCTACCACAGGGAGACAGAGAATGAAGAGAGACAAATTTTGCCTAGGGAGGTAGAGAGAATACTAACCAGTGTGGTTACAGGGAATGGGAGTATGGACTCCCTGAACAATACCCATGAAAATTATTCTCCAAGACAAAATAAAAAAATATTGAGCAGTCACAGAAGCTAGAGGTCTTGAGGTGTCTGAGGGACTCTGGCTGACTGAGTGACTGATACACCATCCACAGCTACACTATCTAGCTCTCTCTCTCTCTCTCTCTTTTTTTTTTTTAAAAAGGAACTTCATTTTGGATTTTTAGTCTTTCATTTTTTGCTATCTGATTTCTTGTGGCTTTTCAAATAAACAGATTATTTCTTATCTCTCCTCCTTGATCTCCTGTCTCTTTTTGTAATCAAACTCTATTCTATTTTTTTATTTGCTTTTATCTGGTTTTTGGTTTGTTTCCATTTGTTTTCAGAAGTGAAAGTTTATCATCACTGTTTATTTTAAAATCTACTTTCTGGAAGCTGTTTCCCTTAATCCTAGATCTACACTTTGGGTGCCACCACAATGTAAATAGGTTTATGGCTGATTGCCTGCAAATTACACATTCAGGGGTGAGCTTTCTTTTAATTGCTGTAAGTCCATGGTGGACTAGCAGGAGGATGAGTTACTATTGTGCCAAATTGCAGCTGACAACTGCTATCCCTGCAGTTTATTGTGGTTCCTCTTCTGTAAAATAATTCCCCCTTGTGTTTCCTGCTGGCCTCCTAAAAGCTGGAAGATATCTTCATAGTAAGGGGCAGGCACTCTGTATGTGGTCAGAGGTATTCTCTATTTCACTGCTTTTTTCCAGGTCTCCGTGCTGAATCCTGCTATTTACACATAAGTGTTCTTGAAATTATCATGAAAATGTAATGATTTTTTTTTACTTTCTAAAAACTGGTAATTTCACCAAGAGAAGAATGTTCACACATTCTAAAGTAAGAAATAACATTTTGGGAATTCATAACATGTATCTAGAAACTTGAACTGCTAAGGTAGGTCTTACAGATGGCAGTGTGTTGCTGTTGTCGTTGCTGTATGCCTTCAAGTCGTTTTTGACTTATGGTGACCTTAAGGCAATTGTATCACAGGGTTTTCTTGATAAGATATGTTCAGGGGAGGTTTGGCATTGCTGTCCTCTGAAGCTGAGAGAGTGTGACTTGCCCAAGATCACCCAGTAGGTTTCTATGGTCAAGTGGGGATTTGAATCTTGGTCACTAGAGTTGTAGTTCAAGGCACAAAGTTTGATTTAGGCATGCTTGGGGGAGAATGTTGAAAACTGAAGGAGAAGTTAGTTGTCAGATTGTTTAAGTTCTACTGATTTCAAAAGTTCTATTCAAAGTAGGATCTACTCAAAGTATGTTGTGGTGGTTCTACTCTGTCTTATATCTTCAACTGGAATCATTGAGAAGGGTTGTAATTTGCAGCATCCACCCAAGTTCCCATGATGTTGCATGACATTAGGCCCTTTTTAATTGTGGTAAATTAATGATCCTTTACTGTCTTTTCAACTAGATTTCTTCTTCCATTTGAACTACAAGTGATTATTCGGCACCAATATCTCACCAATATCTCTGCTTATTCTGAGTTTTAAAAACAAGTAATCATAAGAGATACTTTTAAAATCAACTTGGGGTTTTTGCAATTAGGTTTAGAATATGCCCAAGTTTGTTCAAGACTTATTTGAGCCTTGCTCTGAATTTGCGACCATTGCCACATAATTGTTCCTTTGTCCCACCATTAAAACCTGAAATTGCTTCCTTGTTTTCACAGTTGATGTCATTATGAATTTCTCACACTATAAGAGAGTTCCCCCCCCCCCCCAGTATGCATGTTGTCTCCAAGATCAGGTTTGCTAATAAAGCATAAAGAGGAATTGTACATAAAACTAGTTAGCAGTCCTATGCATATTGGTGGCACATTGATTGGGAAGTAAGCCCAACTAAATTCAGTGGAACTTGCCTCTGTGTAGATATGCAGAGAAATGCAATGTGAATAAAATTAACAGAGCAGAACCAGCAGCAGTTATTTCCGGTGTGTGTGTGTGTGTGTATGTGTTAAATATAGCCAATTCTGTCAGCAGAGCATCCGTATGCATTTAAAAGGAAGGAAGGCAAGCAGAAAAGAAAAAATATTTCTAGTTTATTTTGAAAACATAATACTACAGTGTTTAAAGAGGAAATAACCTTTAAGATCTCGCTTGTATTTCTGTGCTGGATCAAACTCTTTCCCAGTATTTCCAGATGTACTCCGTCCTATCTCAGTTTACCTAATACTATTACTTATTTCCAGCCCCACTCTTCCTGATCTTCCTACTTTCATCTCTGCTGCTGTCTGTTGCCATCTGGCTCTCCATGTTTTCCCAACTCACTTGATCTTGCTTCTTCAACCAACAATTCAATACAGTGAACAACTGTGTTCTTTCCTATCTGTGGAGTAAGTCCCATTGTATTCAGTGAGAGCTTACTTCTGATTAGACAGGTACAAAATTGTTCTGTCAATTATCTGGAGACTATCTATCACCCTTTGCAATTCTGATGCTTGTTGCATTTCATTTCATTTTTCCCTCTCTTCTTAACTTAGTATTAATTTACATGAGCTTCCCATAAATTTGTCCCCCTTTCTTCACAGAACTGCAGGTGTGGGGCATTCAAGCCTTTTGCACAAAATGCCATCATTCACAGTTACCTGCACCACATTATGGAATGACTGTTACAGGTACAGATTCCCTTTCTTCCTTTGCAGCATTAAGATCAGGCATTACTCTCAAGCATCATTAGCATTTTTGTAATGAAAAATAAACAAAACAAAAGACATGGCCATAACTTACTTCTGGACCATTCACATTCATACTTGATATGCACAGTTTCCCCCTATTTCCTTATGAGGAGCAAAATATGCAGTAAAGTAAAATGGACACACATCACAGAAGGAGCAAGGAGTATGTCCCCTACAATGGACAAATGCACCCTCTGAAGGGATAAGAAGAATCCTTATTAGGGAAGGGGGGCATTTCAGAAGAAGAAGTATTTACTCCTCTTTGAAAAGATTTCCACACTTCTGCTCTTTCCTTCCTTTGCCTCCTCTCTTTGTCAATCTGCTTTGATGCAGTCCATTCTTACTCGGATCCTATTTTCATGTAACCACTGGGTCCCTGACAGTTTTGTACGTTCTGATTCTTGCCTACCCCTATGGAGCTGGTAGAGTACAGCTATGCTCATGCATAGGACAGAACTGCTTGAGCTGCTGAATGTTTAAAAGAACATGACCATGACCTGACTCTTGCCCTAGGGTGCAAAAATCTGCATGGTACAGCACTGCAGCTACACGTAAACCAGCCCATGATGGATTTTTAAATAACCACTAATAAGCCAAGTGTCTATGGTGCATACTGACCTTGGGAGAGGAGGTAAAAATGGAGAGAGCAGGAATATGGATTTCTCTGTAAAGGAGTGAACATACCTCTTATCCTGAAATATGAGCCTGGAAAACAGTAGGAGGCTGAAGCATGCAAACATAGCCCAATCTGCTATCAAAAATAGAAAGCATGTAGAGAGTTGTCGCTCCCAAGTCTTTCTCCTTTGAATGAAGGAACTGTGCTGTAACTGCTGGTTTGCCTCTTCAATATTTCTCTGCTGACTATAGCCAGAAAACCTCTTCTTCCCATATGATAACATTTTCCCCAGATCTCTGAGAATCTGTTTTTTTCTCCTTCTAGTTGCTATGACAACCATGAGAAGGTCAATTAGATAAGGACATGTTTCTAGGGATTAAATGTCAGATGTTAGCAGCTTGAGTTGATAGACAGACAGATTTGCCTCAATTTTTACAACTTTGCTATCCTGGTAACTGATTGTACTCATTAAAAAAGCCTTCTATAATTCAGCTTCCTTAATAACATATAACACTGTTTTATGTTTCTGGTCATTCAAACAATTTAACCCTCACCTATTTTTTTTTAAAAAGAATGTGTAACCAATGATTCTTAAAGGTTTTTTTTAAAAAAACAACAGCAAAAATCCACTCCTGACTAAATGCCAGGGTTTGACTGAAAGCAAATATACAAAGGTCAGACTAACACTGAAAGCTGAATGAATATCTTTGAAAGCAGGGGTTGCAAATGAAGGGCGGCCTTTACTATTTTAGGATCCTGAATTTAAGCTGCTCTGCTGATTATAGAATTATAGGAATAGACAAGGCCTGATCAAATCCCACCACCAGCCATAAAAACACTGTACATGTATGCTACAGACAGACAGAGGTTATGGTCCAGTTTGCCACACTAATCAATCCAGAGAATGGGGAGAATTAATCTTAGAATGTGTATCTAAGGGTCCAAGGTATGGGTGCAACTTCTGTTTCAGAAATAGCCCATGGGAGCAAAAAATAGCCCTGTCTCCAAATTCAAAGGTACAGTGAGAGATAGTATTTCTTACTTATCCCTACCCACACTCCAGATGGACTCAACATCAAGAGCTGAGTTTATGTTGCAATGTTTCCCAAAAGTTGGTCCTCCAGATGTTTTGGACTTCAGAACCCAGAATTCCTGATCCCTGGCCCAACTGGCTAGGGCTTCTAGGAGTTGCAATCCAAAACATCTGGAGAACCACAATTTGGGAAACACTGTAACCTCCTCCTCCCATATGATTAGGCAGACTGAAGCAACTGTCTAAGTTAATACATGCTGGGAGCAGCAGTGACAGTCCCCTATTTGTTTCTCTTGAACCTCTTTCTTTTCTTTTCCTTCTCTTTTCTTCTCTTCTGGAGGACAAAACTCTGTGTGTCATGCAGTCTGCCCTCCATCATCTGCTAAACTGGCCTGCTGCCTTAAGGTATGGCTGAGGACCCTATTCTGCTGCTAACTGTTGAAGTAAGTTTGAACTGCCAGCCCTAGCCAGTTTCTGTGCAATCCTAGCCAGTTTGCATGCAAAATATCTTGGGCAGTCCATGGGACTCCTGGGCCACCTTGCCTCTCTGCGATTGTATGTGTACATAGTCCACCAACAGCACACAGAAGAGAAAGCAGCATTTAATAAAAGCACTGCAAATCAAAACTAACTAATAGCGTTTCATAGACAGATTATCTGTGTGGGAGTGAAAAATAAGAAAGTAGACTAGGAGAAAGTTGGACTAAACAAGAAGGGCCTACACAGTCTTTCATCCCTGGGCTTGTTGACCTGCTTTCCAGGTGACAGTAGTGATGGTGGCCTCAGCCTCAGCCTGGAGAAAGATTTTGAAAATCAAGTGATGGGCGGGGAGCAAGATGGTCTCATACATCAAGTTGATGAACACTGTCTGCTTTGTTGCTGTCCTCAGATTTGCTCCCTCAGACGGGAAAAGATAGTCTGTCTCTTTTTCCAAGGTGACTCTTTGGCTGTTAGCTGTTCCTTAAGCCACACTTCACAAACGCCATAGGATTCTGGACTGAATGCAGGATGACTTCAACTCCTGAGTAGCGGATCCAGTCATGAACGTAAGATGGCACAATCTGGTATGCTATGGAATACTCATGTAATGTTTAGCAGTAGCAAAAAAAAAAAGTGATAGAATGAAACCTTGAAATATTTAATCTTTGTTGTCTTGGCCATTGCCCTATTGAATCTGACATTTTCTGTATCCTCTGGGGGAATATTAATGCTACCACCTGACCTGATTTCTGAATCAGCTGGCTTAGGCCTACAATGGGAGCTATAGAATCCAATGGAACAAAAGCAAAAAATACCTGTACTTTTTGGTGCTTGTTTAAATACACTTTTTAGTCACACATTTTGCAGTTTAGCCCCTGTACTGAAAACAGTTTAGAAAATCTGTTAACAATTGTTTTTAAGAGCTTGTATCTTTTAAAATTGTATTTTACAGTATTCTTTTATCGATTTGTTTTAATACTGTAATAGTTTAATTCTGTTTAAATACTCATTTTTGCATGTTTTTAATTGTATTTTTCTTCTATATTGTGAGCTGCTTTGAATCCTAATTTGGGAGGAAATGCAGGATATAAATATCATAACCATCATTATCCCCTACTACAGTTTTGTGGTATGGACTTGGTCACTGCATGCCACAACTAACCCTTTGCTTTGTTTTTGTTTATTAAAAGAAGCAGGATGAATTTGGAGAAGGTCCACATTTACTGAAGGAGGACAGAACTGACAGAATTGAGAACTTTAAGGCACCCCCCAACCCACACACAAACACACATAGATGCACCTATGTTGCTAAGAGATGTTTTTAGGATATATTATTGCCACAAAATATCAGCTGAATGATTTTTTTTAAAAAAATAGGAGGGGTAGAGGCTTGGGAGAATACTCTGGAGAGGCACATATTCCACCTCAGTTCTAGAGTAATACTTCTTAGTACTATCAGTTGAAAGGCCTTATACAGCTATTCTGTCTTTACTTCTTAACAGATTTTTTTATTGTAAGAAAAAAGACAGAAGACACAGTGGAAAAACATGGGGAGGGTTGCAAATGGAAGACAACATCTGGACCCCACCTATATTTCTGTGAATGAGGTAAATATACAATATTTAAGGACTGACATCAATGAAAGCTTTCTTCCCATTGCAAATAGCAGAAGCAGGTGTGTGTGTGTGTGTGTGTGTGTGTGTGTGTGTGTGTGTGTGTATCTCAAATCAGTACTATGGCAAGGATAAAGGGTTAAGCCCCTCAACCCACACCCTGCTCCTAATTTGACTTCATCTGACGGTTGAAGAAAAATACAATTTTCAAAGACAACAGGTGTAGTTTAGTCCTGGATTTTCTTTATACTAGGTGCCACATTTTTGGAAGACCCAAACCACAAAATGATCTCATCCTTAGATTTTGTTGTTGTTAACCTATGGATTTGACAGCCTTTTAGATTGCTTTTACACTTGATGCAGAACAAAATGGGGAAATTTAAAATGTGATTTTCTAACTACAGTATGCTGGTATCTGTCTCAGCACGCTACTATCTAATTCTACAGAATGTGCAGATTAGGCTTTGTTCAGGGATACAGAACGTCTTGCTTGTGGTAGGATAAAGTCTTTGGGGGCTCCCAACTGGCCTGCAAACTACCTCTGGCAATATTTATATGATATACGATAGCCCTGTTTAAATATTTGAAGGGGTGCCATATTGAGGATGGAGCAAGCTTGTTTTCTGCAGCTCCAGAGAATAGAACCAGAGCAATGGATTCAAACTACAGGAAAAGAGATTCCACCTCAACATTAGGAAGAATTTCCTGACAGAGCTTGGAGAGTGGTGGAGTCTCCTTCTTTGGAGGTCTTTAAACAGAGGCTGGAAGACCATCTGTCGGGGGCGCTTTGATTGTGTGTTCCTGCATAGCAGGAGGTTAGACTCAATGGCCCTTGAGGTCTCTTCCACCTCCATGATTCTATAGTTTCCATTTAGTGGATAAAGATAATTAAATGCCCTGCAAAGGATGTAGTTTTGCTTTGCAGACAGGAAAACAAGTTGAATAGGACTGAACTCTGCTTTAGAGTGGGAAGACTGCTCCTGCTTAAATGTATATGTAATGAAACAGTGCTTTGTATGCTTGGCTAGAAAATGCCCAAACTGGTAAAACTTCATCTTGCCCTATTAATACATACATAGAGATCAAAGGCATTTTGGGGGGAGTGCAAGGGGTGCAGACTGTAGTGGCATCACTAAGGAAGTGTAAGGGAGTGTGAGCCACAACAAATAACACCTGAAATGAGGAGTGATACCCAGTTGGCCCTCCTCCTACTGTGTGGTGTGTATTTGGTGCTGGTGCTGTTGCTGTTGCCTGCCCCTTCTCTGCTCTCCCAGCCAAGCTATCTAAGGCATTGGGGAAGGTGAGTGAGTGAGTGAGTGAGTGAGTGAGTGAGTGAGTGAGTGCCTCCCCCCTCCCCAGTGCCTTGGCTGGCTCATGGCTGGTCTACATGGATGGCTGTGCAGGGACTCAGAAGGCCATTCCCTCGCCCTTGCACCTGGTGACACCTAGGAATGCCAGTGTGGACTGCATTGGATGACACCTGAAAGGAGAGGTGGCTGACTTTTGGTGTGGAGTGTACTGCTGAACCTTTTCACAAGTGGACCAGGATCCTGGAGACTGACGCTCTTGGGAGGAACCTGGTCCACCTGCAGCAAGAAAGTCAGCTAGGATGCTATCACCATGCCACAGCAACTCCTGGAGGGCTTTCCTGTCACTAAATTGTGTCTGGACCGCTTTGGGACTTGCAAACAAGGTAGGTAAACTGAAACAACATGAGATACAGTCTCTTTAGGTGCCCCAGTCCATAAGCTGTCAGTGATATATAGTCCGGAGACTTTCTCTTGCAAAGTAATCTAATCTATTCTGGAGGGACCATTGGCCTGGTGGCTCTCAACCTAGGGATGACAGTATGAATTACCACACTGAGGTGACACCAACCCTAGTGGTCCCACTAGTAGAGATGCAAATTTAGAAATATATTTTAAAATTTCAATTGGAAATATAATACAATTTACCATAGAGCAAGGTTGTTGTGGCCTGATGACCTCTGTACTTGTTCACTCTGCTGTTTCTTACTATTTTGAGACTCTCAGTTCTTACTATCTTTGAACTGGTCTTGGCATGGAAAATAAAAACAGGCAACAACTTAACATAAAGAATGGTGCTCTGTAAAGTAGAGCACATAACCTCCATACTCCATACATTCCATCATTCACACATGTGGCCAAGCAGTATCAGAGAGTGATGAAAATGGCACAAGTCTTTACCATTCTTTCCTTTCATCTCACAATAGACATGGGAAACAAGAAAACATATTCTTAATAATACCACTTACCTTGTAGCAAGGCATTACAAACTAGCAAAATACACTATAGTAATGGAAATGATTATATGAATTTTGATTTGTTATTACATAGGCTTTGTCTGCACAGATCAAAAAGGGCACCTCCTGCCTCACCCTGTTCTGCCATGTTCCTGTTTGGATGACCAAAACTCCGGTGCTGGTGCAACCAGTCCTGACAGCAGATGGCACATTCCACAACAGAACCAGGATATGTTGCACTTAACATGGTTTTTAAAAACTTACGTGCTTTTTTATAGTTTGTTTCACTTGTAAAGGTTTCACTAGTGGACTTTTCCCCAGCTATTTTTGCTGGCATAGACTTTTCTCAGAAATCCACAGTGAAATTAAGCAGATCGGAAATCTTGCAGAAATACAAGCAAAATATGGGAGAGTGGTGTTGGAGATGAGAGCTGGTCTGTCACATTGGATGGGTTTTCTGGAAGTGGGGGTTAGTCGTATTACTCTGTTACAGCAAAAACTACTATGGTAGGATACAGACCGCCCCTTTGGGTCGGCCTGCACCCACCCCTTTCCCCAACAGATTGGGGCCTGAGCTGCCACAGCGGCAGCCCCAGAGGCCCTGATCCATCACTTTTCCAGGCCTCAGGGAAGCAGCAAAATGCCGCTTCCCCGCGGCCTGGAAAGGGTTGTCCTTTGGGCCTCATGCCCCAAGGACACCCTGACAGCGGCGGGGAAAGGGCGCGGCCATTTAAAGGACGTGCCAGCAATACGCACAGCGGAAGGAGCTCTGAAATGGAGCTCCTTTCGGTGCCACTGAAAGGGCTCCACAGGCACCCTACAGCTGCACCATGATGTGATGCCCACACTGCACTGTTTGGACGCAGCTCGTCCATCACATCAAAATGGCGGCACCCATGTAGATAGGTCGCTGCCATTTTGATGAACAGAGTACGTCCTATGGTTGCAGGGCGTTTATAAAGGCTGCCCCGAGGCAATCCTAGTATGTATCCAGGCCGGCACTTTGCGCCGGTCTGGATACTGCCAATATGTCTTGTGGCACTTATGACTAATGTGTTATCTGGGATAAAATAGAATATTTTCTAATTGTAATGTAGTCTAAACTATACAGTATTGCTGGTTGGTTGTACAAAATAAGGAAGGAAATCAGATAATTCTCCGGGTGTTGAGTCTTTAATACACACAAAGAGAGGGGAGTGTGTGTGTGTGTTCTTTATGTTAGACATCTTTTGTATATTACAGCTCATCAAACTTCCACTGTGTTCTTTATTATGAGATTTACCTCCCCAGAAGGCAGATTATCTATGCTTTCCAGTTATGCTGGATTGTCATCATCCCTGACTATTTGCCATGCTGGCTGGGACTACTGGGAGTTGCAGTCCCAAACATCTGGGCAACCTGAGGTTAGAGAAACCTGAACTAGGCTGATGTTAGTTTTTGTTAAGAGATAAATTTTGAGCATAAAATAGTGGGCTTTAAATGGTCAGATGTGTCAGAATTATTATACTACACATATCTGAACACTGTACGAGACAATATTTTACTAAGAGAATGTCTGCTCTATACCATAAGTTAAGACATTAAAATTTTAATAGTAATTTCTTCTTCAAAAAAATTCTGAGCCCTCTAGTTGTTCAGATTCCTGGCTACTTTGTTCCCACAAAGTTCCCAAGTGTCCTCACGCTGGCGTTATAGCAGTTAAGTAAACATGAAATAAAGTATAAATGTGTAGGTGGTGATGCCACCCCCATCAAAATATGTGGTATTTTTCAGAGTATAAAAGGACTGGTTCGTGTCCTAAAAAGTCTCCTTTAAGAAAAATGACATAACAGAAGAGGAAAAGGGAGGTTCTAACTCTTAATACAGTGCGCCCTTCTTTTACACGAGGGATCCGTTCCAGACCCCCCCCCCCCCACGTAAAATAAATTGCGTGTATGCTTGAGCCCCATTACAAATAATGGGGCTCGTGCTCACAGTGGTGTGGTGGCGTGGCAGCACACGTGCCACAAGCACACATTCCATTGTTTCTTCTGGCGCACAATGCTCCTTCCTCCGGCGCTGCTTTCAGCATATTTTTAAAACAGCATATAATGTGCCTGCATATAACATGGGCGCACTGTAACTATATTTATCTATAAATATCTATAACTTCCCGTTTCCTTAAAAATTGGGACTCAAGGCTACAGAGAGTAAGCATTAAGCTTCCAGTTTTTTAGACTCATTGAAATTTAGAGAGTCAGGAAAATGAAAAAGCTAATAAGTGGGTTTGTTAACATAGTACCTGTGAAATGTGGTGTGCATAGTGAATAAACAAGACAGTTATGGTAGTGCAAAACATGATTTCTGTCTCTCAGATTGCTTCCAGATGAAACTAAAAATTTATACTAGAAATGGACTTCCCTTGGCATGAAACTGGGGGCTCATTCATACTATAAAATTATAGCACTATTATTTCAAGACAACTGCCATGGTTTTGTCCTATGGAATTCTGGGATTAGCAGTGTGTTTGTCTATGTGCCTTCAAGTCACCTGTTGGTTTATGGTGAACCCATGAAATTCATTGGGTTTTCTTAGGCAAGGAATACCCAGAGGTGTTTTGCTAATTCCTTCCTCTGAAATATAGGCTATAGCACCTGAAAGTATATCACACAAGCCCCGTTCTCACTGCAATTGTGTTAGTAAGGGGAACTGCATTCCCTCCAGTACATCCATGTGATAGTAACATTGGGATCTCACACTCTCTTCCACATTCTTTCTTACTTTTCCCTAACCCCACCTTCCTTCCCTGTGACCTACCCAGTGTGCCTTTCAGGGTTTTTTTTTTGTTTTGTTTTGTTTTTATGCAATTCCGAAGCTAATGATTTTTTAAAAGTGAAATAAAATAGAGTTTTAAAAGGGGGGAAACCTGCCTGGGAATAGCAAGTTAGAGTGAGGACAAGGGGAGAGGAGGAGACATTGACATTACATGCCTGCCCAAGCCTGGAACTGCCACATGAAGAACTTATCAGACCACCTGGGGACTAATGGGTGTGCTGTAATCACGCTTGGATGGCAAGACAACAACGAGATGGAGATGGTGTCATGTGGTAAGTAAGCTAAAGGTGCTTTCACACTTGAAGAGTGGTTTAAAAGCCATGTGTGATAAAATACTGGTATTTGTTGGTGGTCTCCCATCGAGGTACTAACCAGGGCTGACCCTGCTTAACTTCCATGATCAGACAGGATCTGCTGCCTTTAGAGAGGGGCACTTAGAATTTTCAGGCAGAGAACTCTAGTGCCTCCTCAGACTACAAACCCCAGGATTACATAGGAGGAAGCCATAACAGTTAAAGGGGAATCATAGTGCTATAATTGTGTAGTGCTATAACTGGACCCCTGGACAGATGACATAATAAAATAAGTTGATACAATGCAAGATAAGGATAATAATAAAGGTATGAGGACCATGTGGACCCACTTTTGAAACAGAAAGCTCATAGTTCCAGTTGGCCAATCACAGACTGTAAAGATGAACTTTTTAGCACTTTGGTAGACGGGCTAATTCTCACACTAACCCAGTCTCAAATAATCCACTTTTAGTTAATCTTGGAAAATCACAAAATGCCAGTGACTTATACCTGTGTGAACCTAAGCTTTCAGAAAATAGAAGCTCCACCAAGTTCAGACATAACAATCAATTCCTCCAACTGTTAGTTTATTTTGTGTTGTGTCTTGTGGCCACTAGAGGCCATTGGAGTGTTTATCATTACATCAAAAATGTAAAGGCAAAATCTGGAGAAGGGGGGAAAAGTAAAATAAAAATAAAAATGCACAAATGGATTTTTGTGATAGAAAAGCAATGTCCCAACCCAGAAAGAAATACTGGAAGTTAGAAATGAATGAAGTTATTGTCTATTGTCATCATTCCACCTACCCTGCTTTGGGTACCAATAAAATCATTTAAATGAGGCAGGGGCTTGCACAAGTCAGGCCTTGATCTGCAAGGACTCTAGGTAAAGAGCGAATAGAAACTAGATGGATTAGCATATGTATCCTGCTCCCCACAGAGTCCCATAAGTAGATGATAGAGATTCATTTTTCTCTAATCATGGAAGTAGGGATAATCCAGTCAGGTTGACATGTCACAAAAATCCAGAACTCTGTTGAATCCCAGTTTCCTGGGGAGAAGCCAGTGCGCTGACTCCTGCTAGCAGATCACTCCCACAGCAAAGCAAACAATGGATTTTGGCCCATGGATTGCTTATCATTAGATACAATCACCTCAGGAGCTATCTATCTGGTCTATTTCATTCCCAGCAAGCCAAAGATACATAATAACTCAGGGCTTGTTTTGTAGCTACTGTACAAGAGAATCCAGAGACCTGGCTCAATGCTGGGTTTGCATTTATAGAGAGGGATGGAGGGAACATGCCCAGAAGTCTGTGGTTTGTTGGGCTATTAAACATTGCAAATTAGAGTGGTTGGGCAGTGGGGTGATTTAAAAAAAATCATACATGCAATTTCAGAGCAGTACACAGATGAAATATAAAAAAATTATTACCTTGTCTGAATGTACCATCAGTATTCAACTATCCTTCTTTCTCACATATGCAAACAAGGGGACATTTATACTTAATGTCATAGTAGAGAGAGGTATTGTTAGTTCCTTCATTGTAGAGTCTGTGCTTTGCATACAAAAGGGCATATGTTCAGCACCCAGCATGTACCTTGCATGAACGGTGTTCAGTATTTAGCATTTTGGTTAGTCTCTTAGTTAACAATGGTGGAATATATCAATTGTATGTGGCTTTGGAGAGTCACTTGCAGTTAGGATTGACAAGCTGTTCTGACTCAACATGTACATGTTATAGCCTTAACAAGTGAGGCCATAAGGATATATGCTAAACTGGAACACTACATTCTTCTGATGAATATTAATTCTCCCCTCCTTCTGATTTTAGGAAGTTTAGTGCAGGGCAATGGCATGTTCAAATAAGCTGCTCTTAGGACTTTTTAGTTCCTTCATGCTTTAACTCTGAGTCATCAGTGAGAAGTAAACTATTCATTTGCTCAGTGCAAACAAGACCATGAGGAGCACACTCAGCTGCCTTATTCTGGGTGAGTAGGAAATTTCCTAATAACATATGCAAGGTATAGCATAGAAATGTTTCCAGGCTCAAACAGGTATTTTCACTTAAAAGGATCAAGTGATGAGAAAGGCTTTTCTGTCAGTGTGGTGGAAATTCCTTGTTGAAATATAACAACTATAGAAAGATGGAGTCACCTTTGTCAGCCAGAGAGATGGTTTTTGAAATAAAGGCTTGGAGTTTAGGGAAAATTAGAGGAAAGGAATAGTGATTGCATCTTGACCTAGATGGAAGCTGGCACCAGTAAGAAAGACATAACATAAACTACTGAGGTAAGGATACATAGTTGACATTCAGAAGCAAGGTTAGGATGAATTCCACTGAATTCCTACAGGAGGGGTAAGGCGTGATGATGCAGTTTTAATGTATGCATGTATTTCTGTTCTGATTGTAAGAATTCTGTATGTTTAAATTGTAATTAGCCAATCAGGTGTATTGAAGAAGCTTCTTTGTCTTGAATAATATAAAAAGAGCCATTTTGTCTTGTTCGGGGTTCTCAGCTTTTTGGAACTTGAATTCCACCGAGTTCAATGTTTTCCTTTGTCGACAACTGGAAATAAACTTATGGATTTTCAATTACTAGGTCCTCTTGCTAATCCTATTGATCTGCCAATCCTAGAAATCTAAGTTTCCTGAAATTTCTGTTACAAGAGACTATGAAGAACCTGTCAGAAAGAGTAAACTATACAGAGGTAGAGGAGCAAAAAAACCAGACCCAGTTTCCTATATACTATTTAGGTATAAAAATGTAAGCAATCCACAGAAAACTCAGTCCCAGTTGTAGGGAGCCTTAACACCAACAACAAATTATGAAGGGCAGTGTAATTCTTTAAAACCACTTTAAATTCTGGTGCTGAAGATTAAGTAACATAATTATTTTAGCATTAGAATGTATTTCCTAATAGAACAAGTCCTTGCATCTCACATGAAAGAAAAATTTTGTGAACACTATGCCACACGTTGGTGTGGACAAAATAAAGATGCACCTGATGCATCATTCTGATTCCTCGAATGAAGCAGATCCTGGGATTACTTTTTCCAGACCCCCAGAGAAACACAGCAGACCAGAGTAGAAACTGTGATATTCATATAAACTAATTGTCAGTATAGGGGTTTGTTTTGTTTTTCATACCATCTGGTACTTCCTGTTTCCTCTAATATCTGTGGGAATGGAGGGTAGGGGGAAAGACTGCTGTGCACACATGAAACCACAATGACTTTCTAAAATGTAGATTATGGGAGCTTTCAGTCTATATCAAACCACCTATGGCAAAACAAGCACCTCTGATGATCATCTAACTGAAACCTCAGACACACCTTGTTTTCAATGGAAGTGGCAGGTGCTGGTGATTTGTAATTAGGGTTATAAATATTATGAATAATAAATGATAACTAAAGGAAGAGAGTGGCAGATCCAGGTCCATGTCAAAATGGTCAAAGAATCTTAGATGAAGTCTTTTTCAGCAAAAGGGTAGAATTCTCTAACATTTTGAAGACTGATGCATACATTTTTGTAAGGAAGAGCTTACTGCTTTTTTGTGTCTTTTTTGCTTAATTCTCAGCCCAGTCTGCCCTGCATTTTTTTTTAAATCTAATAAGGAGATTTATAACACAGCAATGTTTTCCTTTTGATCACTTTCTTAGGCCTTGGATTTGTAATTATCTACGCAGATGGAAAATTTACAGGTAGAAATCATTTCTTCTATAGGGGTTGGGGTGAGGGAGAGTTGTTATTATGTTTTTTTCAAATTGACTCCGACCTATGGCCACCCTATCATAGGGTTTTCTTGGCAAGATTTATTCAGAGCAGGGTTGCCAAACTTGCCATTGCCTTTCTATAAAGCTGAAAAAGTGTGACTTGCCTAGATTTCCATGACTAAACATGAATTTGAACTCTGGCTTCTGAGAGTCCAACACTCAAACCACTACAGCACATGGGCTCTGGGAAAGAGTTATTAAGTAAGTAATTGCTGATATGTGTTTTATCTCTGGCAGCTTGCTTTCTTTAAGGGAAAATGTGTTTTCTATTGCACCATCCCTCTTAAATATTCATCTAGGATCATTAACAGCTGGCATGTCTACACAGGCCAATTATGTTGGGAAATCCTTCCTACATGCCGAGAGACATTGATTGAGCACTCATGCAAACATGAGAAGCCATTCGTCTAACGGATTTGAAAGAAGAATTTCCTAGCTAGTTAGACATAAAAGTTAATCTGACTCTTCCTCTCAGGAAATTACAAAGTTAACTATTACGAAGTACACAAACCCAAAGGTTGAGGCACAGATGGTTAACCAGCCATGCCATGATTATCCAGCCATCCTGTATTTCTTACTTGTTTGTCTCTGTCTATAAAAAGAATGGACTTGCCCAGTTTGTTGTCAATTGTATTGGCCACAAGTGTCAATTGAGTTGACCGGGATCAATTAAATCATCCCATACCAGATGCCTGGTTTTGTCTGATTCCTCTACAGGTGGCACCCAAACAGGGACTTCCTCCCATCTTCACCCTACTTATCACACTTGGCGAAAGTTCCAGGTGCACCCTCGCATCCCTAAAAGGCATCCCAGTAAGTATTGGGCAGCTCCTTGTCCATGGCTCAGTGAAAGCATATGGAGAACTTTACAGAGGGCAGGGATCAGAATTAGTAAGTCTTGACTTATATTGCCTGGTCCAAGATATTAGTCATCAGTGCATAAGGAAGCTCAAAAGGATTGGGCCAAATAGGAGATATTAAGTAAGCTTAAAAGGTTGAGCAGGATAGAAAGAAAAATCCTAAAGTCAGAACCCTAGAGGTGTCTTGGCTTTGAACTCTTCCTCAACTGAAAGGTGGAGGGAACACCAAGAAGCCCCTAAAAGGTCTTTGCCAATTTGATTTGGAGCAAGTGGTTGTAACCCAGGCTCTTCAGTGGAAAACACCTTTAAGGTCCCCACCAATTCGGGCTAAAAATTAGGTCTAAACCCTGAGCCCATCACGTGGAAGCCTTAGGAGGCTTTACAACTTCATGACAGACTTGGAGGACATTCTTTCAAAGAAAGGAATATTAAGTTTTCTCAGCTTTTCTGCCCATCTATAGACACAGATAAGCTCCTAAAATTTCAAGGGCTTCCGCCAGTAAAATGGAGAGAGAGATTAGAGAGTTGGTAGCCCAAGCCAACCTCCTCAAGGAGGAAAATTCCATTTTGGCAGCCAGGATCCAAAAATTGGAAGCAACGTCCAATCAAGAACAAACCTTTTTCTCCATCACAGAAGCTCATGTGATGGCAGATTTGTTGGGATCCTTAAATCAGGAAACTAGCATCAAGTGGATGCTTTGGGCTGCAAACAGCTATCGATCCACCACAGGCTCATATCTGACAGAGTTGGCCAGGCTGTGCATGTCCCCCACAAACATGGAATCCCTAGAAGCAGCAGTAATGTTTCAGGACCTTTTGTCCCAAGATATGTACTCTTGGATGGGACACATCTTGAGCCTATTGTGGCCAAGAAAACTGGCTGAGGATTTAAACTATGCATAAAAACAAAACACAAATGAGGATCCAGAAACATACATGGCTATAAAAATGTTGCTTGTAAGAATAGCTCTCCCTTCCAAGGCTATGGATAAAGAGTTTATGGCCGAAATATTAACCTCACTATGAGCCATCTACATGATGCAGGACCAAATCCCAAATTCGAGTGCAGGCTGTCTTCACAAGAGAAGGACAGTTTCACACCAAATCTTTGATCGTGTTGAGAGGACACAACTTTTCAGCCTGATTTTTTGAATGCACTTGAATGTTGGATATGCTTCAGCCTAGTAGTTTTGATGTGGAATGGTGATACTAAAGAAGTTATGGGCAACTGTGGTAAGTCAAGGGGCCACATTCCATTCCCTGGGAAACTCTGTGGTCTGTGAAAACTTCTAAAAATGCCAAAAGCAAAAACAACCAGAAATGTCTGGAAGTTCCCCATTTGTTTAAATAAATGGTATTTTTAAATAGTAAATAGTGCAAGGTGCCCCTCCAACATATTTAAAAGGTTAATTGCTGCTTTTGGAAACTTCCAGAAGAGGAATACACTTTTTTATACTTTTTAAACAAGAAAAAAGGTAGTTGGAGGAATCTGGAGGGGCTGTTGGCCACGAAAACAGGCTCGAGGACTAATTGTGCCCATTCTTGTTTTGCATCATTAAAAAGAATTATCTTCCTGCAGAATGCTACTTAAGAAGGAAGCTGTTTTTGCATTAAATACACTTCACTTCAGCGCAATGAGATAGGCAGTGTGGTTGGGTTGGATGAGACCTTTCCATATAAGCATGACTATGTCTGCAGGCCTAGGCTGTAGTTTTATGTACAACTGCCCAGGAGGAAGAACCAAATATCTACTGAATAGAATGAGACTTTCTTCCCAGTAAATGAGCGTAGGATTAAGTGGTAGTAGCTGGTGCAGATATGTATCTTCCTTGTAATAATTTTACATGATGGAGTATGAGAAAAGACCTTGGGATCACATATATTTATCACTATATATTAGAAGCTATATGTGTAGCCCAGGTGTCTGGGCAAACAAATGGAGCGGAAATAGTGCAGAATAAAAAGAGAACAGAAATCAGAAGAAATGTATGTGTATTTGCATGCATGAATGCTCAGGAAAACATGAACATTTGTACATACAGTAGCATCTGTGCAGAACTCTAAGGCTCACCTCCCATCCCCATGTATTCCTGTATTTTAACAAGAATCTGAACCTCTCAGAATTCACTCACCAACAGGTCTATCAAAACCATAATCTATACTAAATCTTAGGGTGCATCCATACTGTAGACATAATGCAGTTTGATGACACTAAGTGCTATAGCTCCATCCTATGGCATCCTGGGATTTATAATTTTACAAGTTCTTTAGCCTTCTCTGCCAAAGCATGGTAGTGCCTCACAAAACTACAGATTCTAGGATTCTATAGGATGGTAGTTAAACTGGTGTTGAACTGCATGATTTCTACAGTGTAGATTCACCCTCAGAATCTTACTTACACAACAGAGTCAGCTAAACTACATTGACATTTGTGGCCACTGAAATGGTGTCCTTCATTTCCCAACAGTTTGCTATAGACAGTGTTCACCATTGCCAGTTTATCATAATAGATCCACTGGGGTTTGGTCCCAAGACACCCCATGGATACCAAAATCCATGGATGCTCAAGTCCCGTTAAATACAGTGGTGTAGAAAAATGGTGTCTCTTATAAAATGGCAAAATCAAGATTTGCTTTTTAGAACTGATTTTTCCCTATATTGTAGGTATTATTTTTAAGTGTGTTGTTATGATATGCGATAATGTTATAATAGAAAGAAGAGAATAGAAATTGTTGTTGTTAAAGAACTACAGACAGGCAAGTTAGAAGCCATTGTTCCCATCTTTTGTTTGCTAAAATTTTCCTTGTTTTTAGTAGTTTTACTTGAGGGCTCATTCACATTAGGGATAAACCCATTTTTTAACTGGATCATTTCAAATCGATGGAGTGATTCAAAACCAAAGCAGTGTTCACGCTGTATTTGCCATGCTTGAATCTGTCTGTGTTTGAGTTGTCCTAGAAAAAGCCCACACTCCCTGTCTTAGTAATGTGTCTGGATAGGAAAATAACAGGCACACAGGGCTCCTTTAACTAATGAGATTCTTGATCTGTTGACAGCCCTGTATAGAACAAGTGGTTCTAGGAAGTCTGATATGAAGGATACATTAATTCCGCCACTTGCTGAACCTGAATACCCTTTTGCGAAGATTACAGAACAACCGCCAGCTAAGAGACCATCTACTCAACAGTTAAGTACAGGTGAGTCAGGCTGGGTGTCTGTGAGGTTTATCACACTGAGATTTTTAGAACTTTTGCAGGTCATTTCCGATGTGACTGCGCTTCCAACAATGCGGATTCACGTCACAATGTGAATCTGTTATGAGATGTCATTCCTTTCTATGGGAGTTCCTTCCATGGCGCCTCCACAGTGATTCCAAAGTGACTCCTCATTTTTGATGAAATCCGAAAAAAAGTGAATTCTCAGAATTCGCATTCAAGCTCATTTCGATTTCACTTCGAATTGGTCTGGTGTGAAAAACCACTCCGATGTCACTCCCCTTGGCCCCCTGCATCCTACTCCATAATCCCCCTCCTCCTCCTTCACCCCATCTCGCCCCCTCTGCCACCCTGCCACCCATCCCATCATCCCTTGCCTTCTCCTGCATCCCGATACTGGCCCCAGTGACCCCCAGCAATATATCCCATCATCCCCTGCATCCCAATCCTGACCCCAGTGACCCCCAGTGACCTATCCCATCATCCCCTGACTTCTCCTGCATCCCAATCCTGGCCCCAGTGACCCCCAGTGGCCAATCCCATCATCCTCTGCCTTCTGCATCCCAATCCTGGCCCCAGCAACCCATCTCATCATCCCCTGCCTTCTCCTGCATCCCAATCCTGGCCCCAGCGACCCCCAGCAACCTATCCTATCATCCTCTGCCTTCTCCTGCATCCCAATCCTGGCCCCAGTGACCTATCCCATCATCCTCTGCCTTCTTCTGCATCCCAATCCTGGCACCAGTGACCCCCTGCGACCTATCCCATCATCCCCTGCCTTCTCCTGCATCCCAATCCTGGCCCCAGAGACCCCCTGCGACCTATCCCATCATCCCCTGCCTTCTCCTGCATCCCAGTCCTGGCCCCAGTGACCCCCTGCTGCCACCCATCCCATCATCTCTCGACTGCTCCTGCATCCCCATCTCACCTCTGCCAACCTACCACCTTTCCCATCATCCCCTGACTGCTTCTTCATCCTGATGAAGGATGACAGCTAAGGAGGGGACAGGGAAGGAGGACAGCATCCAGAGCCTCACTGAGCATGTGCAAGGGTGTCAATTTGAATCGTTGAACCCTCCGGTGTGGTAATACAATGTGCACTCATTCTGCTTTGCTTGAATCTGCATCACGTGACTTGTTTGGAATAGAATTGACTTTGCTTCCCCCTCAGTTCGGAAGGGCAACAGAAAAGCAACCAGGTGTAGTAAAGCATCACATTTTAACCTTAATTCGCATTGCTAGACAGGAGTGACTCTGGATCTGGTTGAAAAAACATCACGCTTTGCATTGCTAGAACAGGAGTGACTGAGCTACAAACCCATGTGATAAGGTCCTGTGACACAGCAGGAAGCTTCAGGATGATCTTGGGGATCCTGGAGCCAGCAGGTAAATTTACCAGTGGATGTGGCATCTGAGATTCACCCCATGTGCAAAATACACATAGGGGCTGCATTAGTTCTCCTACATACACAGAAGACCATGAAGGGCCACATCCCCACCACAACTCCATTGCAAAATAAAATCCAGAAAATGGTGGGTTTGGCACCTGTGCACTAGAGATGGGATGCAAATGGATTAACACCGTGCAGGTACACAACTGTTGAATAACTAGCAATACTAAATGAAGGAATGTTCCACTGATACACTTGACTCATTCTGGCTATGGCAGGCTGAGGTCTGTCACTATTATAGAGGCAAAATGAGATAATTGTCCTCTCCAAATAATATTTGGACCCTTCCGATGACATTTTCCTTCAGCCCACAAATTTCTAGTATTTCAGTAACTTAAAACCTTCATTGGGCATTTAGAAATGGAGTTTATTTTTTTTATTATATTTTTATTAGGTGTAGATTAGAAGTTACAAACAAGCTATTTGTCATTGTTTATCGTCATCAATCTTATATCTCATGTTATATACAGAAAACAAAACTAGTAGTTTAACAACCGAGACATCCTCTTATTATTTCCCCCCCCCCCTTATATTTTTCATAATGAAAAAAAAAAAGGGAAAGAGGAAAATAATAAGAAAGAAAGAAAAAGACAAAAGGAGTGTAATAATCCCAGACAACAGAAATATAATATTTAATTAAAAAAATAATAAACCCCTCCTTCCCCCATCCCATCTATAGTTTTTTTTTTCACTTGACAATCATTTGAGCTTTTTCTCCCGAGAATTTCTTTATCTATAGCAGACTCTTCGTCTGCTTCTTCAAGTTACCTGACCTGTGTTTCAATTTATATACAAATTATCTTTGTATATATATGTAAATAATTATTTACTATGGACCAATGCTTAGTTTCTTCTATTGTTCATTTTGATTAATCTGACTTAACCATTATGTGAACTTATATTAATTGGGGTGTAAAATAATGAATATAATATCATTATGTACCGGCCGTAAATCAATAAGACCCTCAGAGGAAGATATTCCTTAAGAAAGAGTTGAAAATGAATAATAACAATAATAATGTGTGTGTGTATGTGTATATACACATTATATATATTTCCCCCCTCCCATCAATTCTAATTTATTGGAATTGCTATTCCTTTTGTATTCTCACTTTCAATTCTTAATATCTTTATATTTTATAACTCTTTACTTCATCAAGATGTCCGCACTTATGACCAGTATTTTTCACAAGAGATTTTAAAATTATTCCAATCATTGTTTGTTTTTTCAGCTTCAATTCCTCTTATAACGTTTGTTAACCTATCCAATTCCAGCAATTCTGTAGATTTTTTCAGCCAGTCATCTATTGAGGGGATTTCTTTTATTTTTCCACATTTTTGCATATACAATTCTTGCAGCAGCTATCAAATACAGTAAGACCTTCAGATGTTTCCTTTCTTCTTTACTTTCCAAAATACTTAACAAAAATAGTTCTGGTTTAAATTGAATTTGTGTACCAAGAATTTTCTGTATTGAGTTATGTACTATCTTCCAATATTTATTTGCCTTGGTACATGTCCACCACATGTGATATAATGAACCAATCCTTTTATTACATTTCCAGCAATTACCCTTCCCTTTTTTATTCATTTTTGCCAATTTACTAGGTGATAAGTACCAACGATGTGTCATTTTAAATATGTTTTCTTTTATATCCATTGAGGCGGTAAATTTGATATCATTACCCCAAAGCCTTTCCCAACTTTCCAAATTCAAGGAATGCCCTATATTTCTTGCCCATTTTATTGTGGATTCTTTTATAACCTCATCCTCTAATTCTCTTTCTAGAAGTAGGGAGTATAATTTAGATATTTTTGATTTATTTGATTTGAAAATAATTTTATCTAATTCATTTTCAGATTCCTTTGTCTTTTAAGTCTATTTTAAATCTCTCCTTGAGTTGTCTATAAGGAAACCAAGAACACATATAATTCTTTTCCAGCAATTCCTCTACTGATCTCATCTCAGGTTCTTGATCATCCCATTTTAGTAAATCTGAATATTTTAATGAATTACCTTCCTTTGAAACTATCTCAATTTTCCATGCTTCCTGGGGTGATATCCAAATTGGGATCTTAGTGTAAAATTTTACTTTAATTTTTTCCCATACTAATAATAATGATTTTCTAATGATATGAGCTTCAAATTGTTTATTTACATTTATTCTGTTATAAGCTAAATACCCGTGCCATCCGAATATTCTATTAAAACCTTCCAAATTCAACATTTTTTTATCTGTAAGAGAGATCCAATCTATAACCCATATAAAGGCACACACAAAATAATATAATTTAAGATCTGGAACACCAAAACCACCTCTGTTTTTCGAATCTTTCATCACTTTCCATTTTATTCTTGGTTTCTTCCCTCCCCATATAAATTTCGAGAGTTTTGTTTCCCATGGTTTGAATATTCTATCATTATGTATTATTGGAATATTTTGAAATAAAAAATTTAATTTGGGTAATATAGACATTTTAATTACCGAAATTCTACCCATCAAAGATAAATTAAGAGTTTTCCACCTTTGTAAATCTTCCCTTATTCTTTTCCATGTTGTCTCATAATTGTTATCAAATAATTCTGAATTCTTTCCTGATACTATTATTCCTAAATATTTAACCTTTTTATTGGGTATACATCCTATATCCTTCTGTATTTTTTCTATTTCTGTTTTAGACATATTTATTGACAAAAAATTGGATTTTGTTTTATTTACCTTTAATCCCGCGAACTTCCCAAATTCTTCCATCTCTATCATTATTTTTTGTATACTTTCTCTTGGTTCTTCTACTGTTAAAGCCAAATCGTCAGTATACGCTCGTAATTTATATTCTATATTTCTAATCTTTGTTCCTCGAATTTCTTTGTTGTTACGAATTTTGTTAAGAAGTACTTCCATACATAAAATAAATAATAAAGGAGAGAGAGGACAACCCTGTCGTGTTCCTTTCATAATTTTACAGTATTCTGATAATTCCCCATTAATTATAATCTGAGCTGATTGCTTATAATATATTGTTTTGATGCATTTTAAGAAAGTTTGACCCACATCTATGATTTCCAACAATTTAAACATAAAATTCCAATTAATTGAATCAAATGCTTTCTCGATATCCAAAAATAAAATGGAGTTTAGACATACAAAGAAAAGGAGAAGACAAAAGTTATTAAGGAAATTTGAACACAGCAAATACAAGAATTATAGGTGTGAATGATTTTCAGTGTTTCACTTTCTGCAATTTTAGAAATTCAGTGACTGAAGGAAATTTTCAAATGGGGGAGAATTATTAGTTGGTGGGGCATGGAGTCATATGCCATCTCTACATCCCTGGACAATCTTTTCTGGTTCAACTATTTCATTCCTCCACTGTCATCTGATGCCTCTTGATATAACAGTTGTGGGTCCTGCCCCCTTCCATTACTGCTTGGGGTGGTAGTCACTTGCTACCCTTCACCACACATTGTTCATCACTGTTTCTTAGTCAGAAATTGACCTCTCTTCAAGGGGAATCTATCCAAGATATACTACTGGCAGTTGGAAATAAAAGCATAGTTAATTCATTTTTCTTTACTTTCTTAATGTCACTGTTGTATTAATGTTTTTCTACACCAAAGAAGGCACATTATTATGCTTTCTGATCATCTATATCTTCCCAAGACCTTCCAGTTTCTTGGCTTAATAGTCCTGGCGTGAGAAAGGCACAGTCACAATATGTTTTATTCATTCTGAGCTGATCTTTTGTTATAGAAATGCCCTTCCCCACAGACTTTTTTAGTGATAATGAAGACCATGGTTTTAGTGGCAACGTCGGAGATGATGGAATATTCTGCGGTCGCAATGCTATCCCTTTCAATAAATCCACCTGCATCTGTGAAAAAGGATACAAGAAGGTACTTTGGGAAGTGACAGTTAATGGAGGCTATGACTTTCGTTGTGAGAGTAAGTATATACATTTTCACTTCTTTTAAACTGCATCTTCTTTAATTAAATTGTAATAAGTGGAAATGTAATATTCAGCCCTTGCTAATGTCATCTCTGGCAATGTCCTATTACTGCTGTTGTGGTATGTAGTTTGTAATATGTAAGTAAAAATGTACATAGGTAATAATAATAATAACAACAACGGAGGAGGAGGAGGAGGAGCAGCAGCAGCAGCAGCATGAATTAAGTTTTAATTCTGTTGGTGAAAGATGGGCTGCATCCACACTGCAGAAATAATGCAGTTTGACACCACTTTAACTGCTATGGCTAAATGCTGTGGAATCCTGGGAATTGTATTTTTTGTGGCACCAGAGCTATCTGATAGAGAAGGCTAAATGTCTCACAAAACTACAGCTCCCAGAATTCCATAGCATTCAAAAATGCAGTTAAAGTGGTGTCAAACTGCATTATTTCTGCAGTGCGGATGCAGCCATGGTGCTGTTCACACTTGCATTGTTGCAGAGATGTGGGGAAATTCAATGATGCAGTACTGAATCAAAGGAGTATATCACACGGAGCTTTCTGATGGTTTTCTGGGTCAGTTCAGGCTCATTTCCGACATGACTGCACTTCCAACGATGCGGTTTCACGTCGTAAAGTAAATGTGTTATCAGACGCCATTGATTTCTATGGGAGCTCCTTGCAAGGCGCTTCAGCAGTGTTTCTGAAGTGACCCCTCAATTTGGTAAAACCAGTAAAAAAAGGGACTTCAGAGAATTTGCTTCCAAGCTCCCTTTGATTGCACTGCAACTTGATCTGGTGTGGAATGCAGCTTTGTTATTGCTCCGGTACTCCACCGCAAACGGCCCAGGTTGCAAACAACACTTCCCAGGAGGAGGAGGCAGCCAGCCGTCCCTTCCTTCCCACGGGTGCCTGCAGCCACGGGAAGGAAGGGAAGAGGAGGAGGCAGCCCCCCATCTCTTCCTCTCTGCGGATGCCTGCAGCCGCGGGAAGGAAGGGAGGAGGAGGCAGCCCCCTCGTCCCTTCCTCCCCGTGGGTGCCTGCAGCCACGGGAAGGGAGGGAGGAGGAGGAGGCAGCCCCCCGGCCCTTCCTTCCTGTGGGTGCCTGCACCAGCACCGACACTTGCAGGGAGAAGGGAAAGAGGAGGGAGCCCCGCCCCGCCCCCTTTTCCCCGCAGGGTGCCGATTTGAATCGTTGAACCCTCCCGTGTGGTAATACAATGTGCACTCACTTCCCTTTGCTTGAATCCGCATCAGGTGACTTGCTTGAAATAGAAATTATCGGAGCTAGAAACATATTGTGCTACTCAACCTTCGCTGCTTTACCCGCATGTATACACATTCTATTTTTTTATCCTTAATTCTGTTTTTAATGTTTTTATTATATAAGTAGCAATGTACAAATAATACAATTACATTCTGTTTTTGTATTGCTGCAATTGCATTCTGTACTATATTGCTGGTCAAAGACCGAATAAAATTTTAAGATTAAGAACTGACTTCCAGGTGTGGTAAATCATCACATTTTTACCTTATTCGCATTGCTAGACAAGAGTGACTCTGGATCTGGTGTGAAAAAACATCATGCTTTACATTGCTAGAACAGGAGTGACTGCAGATCTGAGCTGCAAACCTTCCCCCCCCCCCCCCACGTGTGATAAGGTCCAAAGTACCCATTAGGTTTACCCCAATAGAATCTCTCCATAGCAATTTAACATGGAGACAGTATTCGGGTTTTTTTTTAACTGCCAATCAGATGATGTGCACCTACGTCACACTCTATGGGGAAATGTCCCCCACTTCTGTCAGTCTCAGAGGATGGCAATGGCAAGCCCCTCTGAAGAAACTTTGCCAGAAACCCTGGAATAAGTTCACCTTGGGATTTTATTGCTGATGAAAGAGGGGAAAACAACCCTAACCTTCTCCCACACTGATAGGGTTTTTTTTAATTTAAAAAAAATGCCAATCTAATCATCCGCACATGAGTTGCAGTTGTAAAGATGTGCATAAGCTGTCAATTTTTTTTTTAAAAAGGATACTGTCTAATGAGTCCCCCAACTCCCTGACACATGCCTTGGTTTGTGGTGGCTTTATAATCTCGCCATCCCTGAAGGCTTCCTGGGAGCGTCTGGAAGACCCTTTAGAGAAGGACAGAGCCAGGCAGCTTTTGGGCCACCCCCTTTGCCTGAGGAGGGTCCCCAGGAGGGCCAGTCCATGAACCTCCAGGTCCATGGTGGAGTGGCTGCCCATCTTCCCCCTGACCAACAGTGCCCCAACAGTGAAGGAAGCAGGGCCCCCACAGACTGGGCAAGGAGAGGCCAGGCAGGAAAAAGCACGACAAGGCAAGGCAAAGTGAGGCAAGGTGGGCATTGATGCAGGCAAGCAGCCTATACGGTTTTCTCCATATCATAATTCCTCTGAAACACTTTAGGATATTCAGGTACCAGGAGAAAACTGAAAAATTCTCACAAGCTGAACATGAGTGAACAGTGTGATGTGGTAGCTATAAAAGCCAATGCAATTCTAGGCTGCATCAACAGAATGCCACAGCCCTGATTTGGCTCCTTTTTGTGTCAGAAAGGCTGCCATAGCCATGTTGCTGCAGCTTGACGGTGCTCCTTCGGTGCTGTATCATATGGCTGCAGCGCCAGAGGAGCGCCATGAAATTATGCACTGTGTGGAGCAGCATGTGGCATCATGGTGCCCTGGGGGCAGAGCAGGGGTATGAGTCATGTGGATGCAACACCCTGCCTCTGCCCCCAGGGCAGCCTTGATGGCCAGTCTGTAGAGGGCCTGAGGTGGCATTCAATCTGGTGAATATTGGGAAGCCAAAACATATTGAAGCCCCAGTCCAGGCAGAAATAATTGAACAAGTAGTATTCAACATCTTTTAACTTTGAATCAAGCTGTAACCATTTAGAAAAATGTGTCTGTGTAGCAATCTTGGTCATAGCTACACAGCACAGGCTAACATCAGTTTTACATTATTTGTTGTTGTTGTTAACCGCCCTTGAGTACTGCATTATAAATATACATGTTTTCTTCACAGAAATTCCCCACCACTGCCAATCAAACATACTATGGGAGAATGACAATGTAAAAATGTGCTTAAATACAATGAAATCAGTAAGTATGTTGTTCTATCTTTGAAATGAGCATACATTTTGGATCAAGGTAAACATAATGTTGAATTTTTAAATCAAAGTGTTCACAGAGTAAAACATATCTATTACCAGGCTATCATACCTATTACCAGGCTTAATGGGTAATTCAGAAATATTGGGGCTGACCAGACCACCCCTAAGGGGCAGCCTGCAGCCACCTACAACTGCGCTGGATTGGGGGTGTGGCAACCGCATACTGTGGCCCTGATCTGGCCTGTCCAGGGTGCAAAAAGGAGCCACAAAAAGTGGCCCCTTTTTGTTCTCTGGAAAGGGCGTGATAGCTGCAGCTCCTTTGGTGCTGCATCCTGTGGATGCAGCGCTGGAGGAGTGCGGTGATGCCACGTACCATGTGGAGTGGCGCATAGCATCACGCTACCCTGGGAGCGGAGTTGGGGCATATGTCGTCTGGACATCACACGCTGACTCTGCCCCCAGGCTGGCCTGAATGGACAATCTGTATAGGCTGATTGTCACCATCTGAGAGTGGTAGCATTGGAACCAGACATACCTGTTACTTCCTTTTACCTCAGTTTTCCTAAATTAGTCAGACTGGCCATGGCTTTCAAAACCCTTTGTCCACATACCACAAGCGTACCCTTCCTAATTCACTTTGCTTTATTGTGATTACTGTCATTTGGCTTCAATTTATAGTGACCGTATGAATGGGAGATGTCAAAGAGTCCCTGTTATTAACAATCTTGTTCTGGTCCTGCAAGCTTTGACTCATGATTGCTGTATATACTCATGTATACGTCTAGAAATTTTGGTAAAAAAACTGACCCAAAAACCTGGGTCGACTTATCCACGGGTCAGTGTATGTACTGTCCTTTAACTCTTATTTTAAAAAAGGAACTGTCACCTTGTAAAAGGCAAGAGTGTAATCTACCATGGAAGCACTGATCCCCACTCCATTCTCTCATCCATCCAGTCTTTAGTATGAGCAGTTATGCCTGCTGGAATTTTCTAAGTTCTTTGGCATTGTTTTCCTTTCTTTCATCCTTTATATTCTTTGTTACATGCGCCTAAGTTTTACCCTCAACTTATGGGTATCCGTGGGTCATTTCAAAATCCATGATTTTGGCCCCTAAACCTGCCCTCGATTTATACATGAGGTCAACTTACTTGACTGTAAGTCGAGAAATTTGTGCCCCAAAATTGACCCTAAAATTTGGGGTAGACCTATATAAGCGTCAGTACAGCAGTAGTGCTTAGAAGGGTCCTAAAGCAAGCAAGCCTGATGCCCCAATCTCCATTGAACACCAATTCCTTCCCCCTCCAGTCAGTTTTGCAAGCCCTTCCTTCCTATCAGAAAACCTCTCCATTTAAATCCACTTGCTTCTTTCTCTGGCCCATTTTACAAGCCTTTGCTTCCTATGGAAAAACCTCTCCATTTAAATCTACTTTCTTCTCTCTCTGGCCCATTTTGCAAGCCTTTGCTTCCTATGGAAAACCCTCTCCATTTAAATCTACAGTGGTACCTCGGGATACGAAATACCCAGGTTACGAAATTTTCGGGATACGAAAAAATCCCATAGGGAATCATTGTTCCGGGTTACGAATGTTTTTTCGGGTTACGAAAAAACTTTTGGTGCTTTTTTCGGCTTTTTCGCACGGAATCGCGGCTTTTCCCCATTAGCGCCTATGGCAATTCGGCTTACGAAGGCTTTTCGGGTTACAAAAGCGGCCGCGGAACGAATTAATTTCGTAACCCGAGGCACCACTGTACTTGCTTCTTTCTCTGGTCTGTTTTGCAAGCCCTGGCTTCCTAAGGAAAAACCTCTCCATTTAAATCCACTTGCTTCTTTATCTGGTCCGTTTTACAAGCCTTTGCTCCCTATGAAAAAACCTCTCCGTTTAAATCCACTTGCTTCCTTTTTCAATCCGATGTTAAAACCTCTGCTCCAGCACCTGGAAATCGGTCAGGAGAGATCCAGAGAAACAGAAGGCGGGACGGAAGTGGTATTTTCCCCATTCTATCCTTTCTTATACCCCCCTAAGTTTTACCCTACACTTATCCATGGATCATATCAAAATCCAGGATTTTGACCCTGAAACATCCCTCAGCTTATACATGAGGTCAACTTGTACACAAGTATATATGGTGTGCTTGAATATATACAGTAAGCCAAAATTAATAAAATATTTTACTATTTTGATGCCTTCATTACCCACTTTACATTTATATAAATTAGCTATGGTCATTAATTCTGTTTCCTTAATATGCACATGTAACCCTAACTAACACTAAACTATAACTAACTCTTAACTGTAATTGTAACTATATGTAACTGTAAACTTGGAACACATGCTTTATGCCTATCTAGATTAGCCAGTGCTGAAGACCAGGGATTAGGTTTTATAAAGTAACTTGAGGCTGTGTAGAGACATTGACATGTTCAATGTTACTGTTAGTGGCATTGTTGAGCACATGACTATATGATCTTACTGAGACAGCAGACCTGTCAAGTTTTAAATGTAAACAATGCATTCTAAATTGCAATTGGTAATTCTCTCTGGCTGCATCTGCAGAATAATTCAGGTTGAACCCACTATTAAACTGCTGTGGCTCAATGCCATGGAATTCTGGGAATTGTAGTTTATTGTGACACCAGAGCTCTTTGGCAGAGAAGCTAAATGTCTCACAGAACTACAGTTCTCCAAGTTCCATCACAGTTAAAGAGGTGTCAACCTGAATTACTTCTGCAGTGTGTATGCAGCCTCTGTGAACTTTGCTCTGCAAAAGCCTCAACACTAAATACCAATTAAAGGCCCTATACAGACAGCCAAAATAAAGCTGCTTCGAGTCACTTTGGAGGTATGGTGTTTCAATGATGCATGCGTTCTAAGAGTCTGGAAGCTGCACCAAATCTGCACTCCAGTCTTTAGGACTGGAGTGTGGCTTTGGTGTGGCTTCTGGACTCTTAGGACGCATGTATCATTTAAATAGCATACTTGCAAAGTGACTCGAAGCAGCTTTATTTGGGCTGTCTGTATCAGGCCTATGTCTTTTGCTTTTAGCTATTTCTTGCTGCTTCCTCCAGCCAACTGATCGTGAGGAATAATGATGGCCAGAATGAGCTGGGTCCAAGGAAGGACTTAGTTCAGGCTCTGCTTACTTTCTTAATTTACAGATAAAAAGTAAGAATCATCATTAAAAATGAAAAAGTGTTCTCTTCCACTCTTTTGGAAAATTATTTTTTAAAAGTCTGTGGGAATATCAGTATTCCCCAATATGCCAGGAATGAGCACTAAATATGTGCCAAATAGATACAACTATTTCTTTATTTTCAGTTATTTCTTTTCATTATTTGAAATCCTTTAGCTCATGGATGAGCAATGGAGTAAGAGATTGTAGGTTCAGATCCTATACCGAAAATGAAAACTCTCAGCTAAGCATGTGCTGGAATGCAACCTGTTCACAAAGTTTAAATGCACTAGGAAGTACAATTATTCAGAGATAAGAGAAAGGCACTATGTCCATGCCCAGGATGTTTTCTTCAAATAAACCAATGGCATTACATTATCAAGAAGAATTTGAGATTGAGACATCTGCAAAGATTTTCTAGAAGAAAAGTGGGGGAGTGGGAATTGGGAGGGAAAAAAGATATGGATGGAAGGATGCTACATTGCTGTGTAAGTTTATCCATTCCATTAAAGTGGCTTCCAGAGGGAGGTTGTTTGGGCTAAGTGTGATATGCTGATGGAGCATTCCTTTGCCACTTTGATTATCTGCAGTGGTCCTGCTAATCTAAACGGAGAACAGGGACTAGCAGGATCAGTGCAGCTGACACAGTTTGTGTCAAAGGGTTAAAGTCAGCACACTGGAAATGCTTAGATGTGTGTGTGTCTGACCATGAGCTTCCAACACTGGGAAGGACAAGGCTGATCATACACAACTGATGCTCATAGGCTCAAGGACACTCTGGTGCCTGCGTGCACTAAACCTGGATGATGAAATATGTGTCTGGATTGCACAGGAGGACACTTTAGAGTGTGGGACAGGAAGTGATTGTGTTTGGGAGACCGCATGGTCTGAAGGCTATATAAACTCAAGGGCTTCCAGTAATTGCTTGTGGGTTTGAGTAGGGGTTGGTATTCATTTGATCTGTATTATAATGTTGGTGATTTGGATAGCATTCTGTAAATAAAAATAGCACTTCGGGAGACTTGGCTTGTCTGGTCGTTTATCTGCAGCAGCCGGAGTCAACATTTGCTGGAGAGTTCCCGAAGTCCCTGCATTCTTCAGTTCCTGGAAGACATCCAGTTGCTGTTATCTCTACTGTGGGCTGTGAACCACGTTTCTGAATTTGTCAGTGATGCTCTGCTATATGCCAGCATTGGTTATATGGCTCAGATGAGTTGCTGACAGTTTGAAAGAGAAACAACAACTTTATAGGGTAGGTTGAGAGGAGAGATAATGGCTGGTCCAAAATTACCATGTGAATTACCAGCCCTAGTTTAACTGTTTAACTAGTATAGAACTGGTTGACAGAGCAAAATATTTTTCTGCATATTCATGTAACAATATGCAACTGATGCACAGTTCATCCAGTGCCCACTTGGACAACTATAGATAGTTTGCTTTTCTCCTTGACAAATGATATTTGCCAGTGACATAGGATCCCTTTCTTTTCTCCTTATAGGATAATTTAAATAATGTCAACAGCTCCTACTGTGCATTCATAGAAAATATCAGGAAATCTGCATGCGATAATAACAGTTCTGCAACTATTTCCTTAGAGGTGAGACTTCTTAAGAATTTCAAACATTTAACCACAACTTCTCCTTCTTGGGAAGCCATTGTGTTCTTTTGTTTCAATGGTGTGTGGTTTTCCCTTGCATACTACAGCAAAGGAAGGATGGAAATAAAATAGGGGACAGTAATTTTAAGAGTCAGGTTTGAAACAATTTACTTATATGAGGCTTCTGAGGCAGTTTTAAATTACTGAGATCACTACTGTATAAGTAGTCAGGTTATTTGTCCATTCTAGCTACTTTGATAAGTCAAGTGTACTCACAGCTGCAGTCAGATAGCTTTGTACATCTGATCTTTTTAACTGAAAATACCATGAAGTGAACCAAATGACGATCCTTCTATGCGTCATCAACTTAGGCTGCATCCACACTGGAGAAATAACCCAGTTTGGCGCTGCTTTAACTGCCCTGGCTTGAGGCTATGGAATTCTGGGAGTTGGAATTTGTTGTTGAGTGGAGCAGAGCTCTGCTCTGGGCTCCCCAACAAACTCCAACTTCCAGAATTCCATAGCCTTGAGCCAGGGCAATTAAAGCGGTGCCAAACTGGATTATTTCTACAGTGTGGATGCAGCCATAGAAAGGATGTACTCCCCCTTCTGTTGCTGAGCTATTTTGTCTGCAGTTTAGATGTTAAAATGACCTATGTTGAGCAGAACATACTAGGAATAGGCAGGCAGTTATCTTTTCTGTGTTAGTAAATTATTAAAATAATATTTTAAAGATGGCCCCAGGGTAGCATTTTTCAGCTAGGAAAATGCTAACATATACTGCACAGGAGAAGATAAATGTTGAATTGGTCAAGAACTAAAACAAGGCTTTATCCATATGTTATGTAAATGAGATAATGTGGCTAAATACTGGAGGAAGCTGGTGGCAATTATTAAAGAAATATTTCAGTGGGATGTCTTCTTAGATACTGCCCTTTGCCTTTTAAATTTTGTGAAGGATTGTGTTCCTTTTGAAAAGCAGAATCCAGTTTTACACATACCTTGAGAAGTAGCATTATACACATGAAATCAAATATCAAGAAAAAAAACAGGAAATGTAATCTGATAACAATTTGATTGAAGTTGACATTTACTGAGAAATCCATAAAACCTGTGGGTTACCTTTTCTTCACTCTCTCAATCCACTGATAACTATGTTCTGTATTTATTCTGAAAATCCATCTATTTATTTAATGTGCATGATAAATAAAATGAAATTTTGAAATGTTTGCTTCCTTTAATACTGCAGGACAAAGCAGAAACCTTTGAAAAGCAAATCAACAGTTCCCTCCAGGGTATCAAAGCAAAGGGGGACCGTATATCAGCTGTAACCTTTGCTCTGGAACTACTAGGCTCAACTGCAGCATCAACAGCTCTTCTATCTCCAACGGAACAACCACAAGCTGTGGTTGTGAATTCAATAGGTGAGGGAAAGAAAGAGTGCTTTCATTTCATCAATGAGGGAAGAAAGGAAATGAAAGGTGGACATTTTGCTTGCCCTAGGCTGCAGCCACACTTCAGAAATAATCCAGTTTGACACTATTTTATCTGCCATGGCTCAGTGCTATTGTCCTGGACTGCAGCCAGCACACACAGACACACACCGATAAGAATGGCTTAGCCCAGCAAGTAGAAGCAGAACACAGACCTTGCAAGGAGTAAGTGTGAGAGCAGTCCGAGAAGCCAAGCCGAAGTCAGGATACCAGGAGTCAGAGTAGTCAAAGCAGCCAGAAGATAACAAGGGTCCAGTCCAAGGTCAAAGCAACAAGGAGTCATGATACAAGGAGCCAGTGCCAGCAGCAATCACACCACGGGATCATGCAATAAACTCTGGCACTGAGTGGAGGCCTCTCTACAGCTTAAGTAAGGGAAACTCTCCCCCATGCCACCTGAGGCTGGTTGGCTAATTGCCTCTCTGCAATCCTCTTGGATCTGCGCCTGCAAGCACTCTCAGCCCTTCTCTGTTTGTAAGTAGGCACATCCAGGCAAGCTTCCTCCCCAGAGTCACCACTAGGCTGTTGCACCACAGTAGGCCTCTCACTAGCACTAGGACCTGGTTGGGCCTCCTCCTCTGGGGCTGGGAGAGCACAGCTGGGACCTGACAGAGTAGGATTACCACCTGGTGTAGCCTCAATTAGCTCTTGCTCTGGAGGAGGCTCGTCCTCATCCTCCAAGAGCTGATCTTGGCTGGCCATGACAGCTATGGGATTCTGGGAATTACAGTTTAGCCTCTGTCAAAGACCTCTTATGCCACAACAGACTACAGTTCCCAGAGGTCCGCAGCATTAAACCATGACAATTAAAGTGGTGTCACACTGGATTATTTCTGCAGTGTGGATGCAGCCCTAGTGGCTCTTTTTATTTTTACTTTTCTTCCTTATAACCACTGTTGTGATAGGTTTGCTTGATGCTTTTTGAATAAATCATTGTACAGTAAAGGCACAAATTCTTGTTGCCCATGAACTCTGGCAGGTGTGATGATACTGAAGAATAGTGGAATTTTGGAGACAGATGGTTTCCAATTATTTTTTAGGTATATTATCCCCTGACATCACCATTTTTATTAATTATTGCCAGGTAGACTTCTAGAATAGAGTTCAGTTTAGAAAATGGTTTCAGAAGTATCCATTAAGGGATTTTAGGATTACTTGGGGCTGCTCCTGCAGTATTTCAGCCCCAGAGCTGCCCCAAATTCCCCTCATTATCCCCACATTCCAGAGTGATGTTGGGGATCATGTCTACACATGTGTCCTACTGTGTCACCTGGTGCTGCCACCACTGGCATGAGTCAATCCCTCTGAAAATGAGGCATCCAGTGCCCATCATGTGGCTGGACCCATCATTGTAACTTCAGAGGGAGTGACTCGCATCAGCAGCACCAGCACCAGGTGGCACAGTGAGATTCTGTAAACACCCACCAAATATTGCTTGGTGATCCAGAAGATTAGTCTGTTTAATGCAGTTTAATGCAGGGATGGCCTGGATTCAATGTGTAACTGGCCTCATGTCATAAAGACAGTGTGCAGTAAAATCAGGGCTTTGGCCCTGCACTGTAAAAACAGGTGAGTGCAGGGAGTAACAAGTTCATTTGGCCCAAGTAGACATAATAATAATAATATAATAATAAACTTTTATTTGTATCCCGCTTTTCCTCCAGATCAAAGCGGTTCACACATGTCACAATACAGTACATCAACAATTACAAAAATTACAATAATTTTTTTAATATTTTTTTTGTCCTAAGGCTGCATCTGCACTGCAGAATTAATGCAATTAGACAGCACTTTAACTATTATGGCTCAATGCTATGAAATTTTGGGATTTGTAGTTTTGTAAGATGTTTATCCTCCTCTGTCAGATACTTGTGGTGCCACAACAAACTACAAATTCCAGAATTCCATAGAAGGGAACGATTAGTGTTAAAATGGTGTACATTAATTCTGCAGTGTTGCATCAGCCTAAGGCAAAGGACAGAGAACAGAAATCTTATGCAAACAGAGTGTCATCTATTGCTTCCCTAAGTAGAATCTGTGAGCCTATCATATCAGGTAAGACAACAATAACAGTCCTACATTCTGTGAACAGAAGAGTTTGAAGAGTTCCTGTTTAAAATGCAGAATCATACACTGCATTTCATAAACATTTGGTATGCTTAGATAAAATTGTTAATAAGATGATTCCTAAAGCCAAACTTAAAAATAACTAAAAACAGGAAGATGCCTACCGTAAGTCAGGGCAGCAAGCCAAGGCAGATAATGTCTTTTTCAAAGTGCTCTTGCATCTCTTCCTCCCTCCCTCTCACCCATCCTTCCTTCCTTGTATGAAGACTCTAGAGAACAGAAAGGTGTATTAGACCTCATTTCCACAAAGGATCTTGCTTTCACACATTTTTATTTCACAGTCTAATGTCATATCCAACCAGCCTAAAAATAGTAAATAATAACAAAAAATTAAAAATAATAACTGTAAGCCACTCTGAGAAGCTTTAGGGCTGAAGGGTGGGGTATAAATACCGTAAATAAATAAATAAATAATAAATAAAAATATTTAAAAACAAGAGCAGACAAAGCATTACTCAATCCTTTTCATTTTAGTGAAAAATAAGGAGGCTTTGATTAATGCATAACTATGTTTTAATAGTTTTAAGGATTTTAACTGCTATTCCAAATTGAATTGTGTAAAAGCTGCAGCTCTTGTTAGCTGTCACATAAGAGAAAAGAAAAGCAGAATGTAAATAACACAAGCAAATAAGTACCAGTACTGTATATAGAAAATTTATTATTGCTAGTTCTTAATGTTTTTCTTGGTGATATTTTTTCATCAGTTAGGATGCTGGGGAAGCTTGGAATTTTATCACATGACCCACATTCTCACTGCTGTGTTAATGAAAGGAAATATATGCATATCGTTTTGGGAACATTACCTATTTCACATCTCTTCAGTAGTGTAACCAGACTGTTGCTGGTGTTGTGCACTCCCTCCTGCCATCATCCTTAACCCTGCCTTCCTGCCCTATGGCCTACCCAGCTTGACTTTCAGGGCTGTTGTTTGTTTGTTTTTAGCACAATTCTGGAGTTATGCTAATGCAATTTAACAAAAAATAATAGAAAATAAAATAAAGTTTTTTAAAAAAACAGGCTGTTTTGGAATAGCAAGAGGAAGGGAGAGAGGATGAGATATTGACATCTGATTGCCCATTCCTGGAACTGCCACAGGAGTAACTTATCACACCTGAAGACTAGTGTGATTGGAAACGTATTGATGGGATTTCTCTGTTAATGGCAAGGCACTCTGTAAGATGCTTCAAGGATAAGGCGGTGACAAAAGGGAGATGGAGACATGTAATAGGTATCACCAAGGGCCCTATTTTGCAACTTCTATGGTGGTTTAAAAGTTGTGTGTGATAAGGTCTTTGGTATTTCTTCACCAGAAGTGTTGCCTTGAGAAAAACTATCTAGCTGCATATTGGGTAAAAACAGCATATTGATTGTTGCAAGGACTGAGCATCTGTTAAAAATCAAGGTACTGTAGTACTAAATATAGAATATATAAAACATCAATATATGTTTTGTGCTTATATAGATCTCATGTTTCTTCTTTACTCATTTTAGTAATCCAAACAAATCTTATCAGTGAAGAATCAATTTCTGAAAATAAAGTGTTTCGCTTAGAAGCTGAAGGAGACCAGATGTCTATTCATCCCAGAGCAGTAGCTGACGATGCTATCAAAGGTATGCTATCACACAATGCTCTTCTTCATATGATATAAGATCCAAGACTCCTCCCCCTTTCTACCCTGAATTAGCCAATAACTTTGGCAGGAAACCCTAATGGTGGGGCACCTATACAGCACTTGCTGTGCTTTCCACAAGTATCTTAATCACTCCTTTTTATTTGTCCTGCATTTATAAATGATCACTTTTAAAATTATATTCCATGCATTTTATCCTCCTTTTTCCTTGAATAAAGTATGTAAATTCATGGTACAAGTAATCTGCACTATTTAAAGGCTTGATTTGATTCCTCATCCAGCCTGTCCATTCAGTCTCTAGCTCATTGTAATGTACTAGCTTGTAACTGCAAATTTGGCACTACCTACATTTTTCTCTCTTTACTCTTGTCAAAGCTGTGGTTTTAATAATTTATCAGGTAATATTTGTGGAAATATTTAAGATAAGAAATGAGAAAGTCTTCCATCTCCTCTAAGTCTTGGAGAATATTACACAGTCATGAGGCAGAACTTTTTCTAGTGATAAACTGGAGGTTGCATCTACTTTGCCCAAAAGGTCTCTTTGAGACCTTTGGGCATAAAAAGCAGCAAAATCAATCCTGCAAAAAGGAAGTGAATGCAAAGGTATTTTGGGGATCTTGAAGGTCCAGTCTGTACCAGCTGCTTCCTAACATTGCCCCTGGTTAGTTAACCAGCATTCAAGCTAAACCCCTTTGCAGTAAGCTTCAAGTTATTTTTACATGCATTAAAATGCATTCCATCCTAATTCTACATTAATCTTCACCTTTTAAACATGTGTATGAAGATGCGCATTTAAAGAGACATTTAAAAATGTCTTTTCTCTCAAAATACATATAACCTACATTTTAATCAGAAAACTGCAGATCAGGTCATATCAGAATCTGCTGACACTGAATTCTTCTAGCATATCTTTGCATTCATCCCATCTTCCATATAGACAGGTAAAAGATTCTAGCAATTCAAGCAGCTTTGCATGGATTGGATGCATGTGATTCTTGAACACAGTTCCCAAAAAAGGTCCAAATGGATGTCTTTTATGCTGATTTTAGCAGTTCCTGGCAACATAGAGACAGTGTTGTTATCAGGCTGGTTCCACTTTAATTCAGCTATCTTGTGGTGGTGGTAGGGGTGTATACTCATTCTTTTCAATATAGATGAGAAACAATATGGGAAGAAGTGCATGCATTTCCATAGAATTGTTTAATAATAATAATAATAATAATAATAATAATAATAATAATAAGCTTTATTTGTATACCGCTTTTCCATGGACGATCAAAGCGGTTTCCAATATCAGATTAACAATACATAACACATCATGACTCTGCTTCTCTCCCCTCAAGATGGTGGTCGGGAGGAGGGCTCTTCTTCTTGGCAGGCAGAGGCCTGTTGTTTCTTGCCTGCTTCTCTCCCCTCAAGATGGTGGTCGGGAGGATTTAATGGATTGTTAACCTCCCTGCATGTAATTTAGTCCAGAAGAGTAAATGTGGGTATCTCTACTTGCTTTTGTTACCAAGATGTAATCAGTACTTGGAAAATAATGTGTGCTTTCCTATTGCTATCCCTCATCTTCCACAGGTCCTATCGCTGTGGCTTTTATATCATATGGTGGGCTGGGATCACTCCAGACCGAGGGGACTTTCTTGCAGAATGAGACTCTGCCAAGCAATGAAGTGCTGGAAAACATTCATGTGAACTCCAGGGTAGTAAGAGCTTCCACCAGCAGCTTGATGAGGAATATTTCCAGTCCTGTCAACCTCACTTTTAATCACCTTAAGGTGTGTAAAGGGAGTCTGTGGAGGAGATCTGGGAAATGTCAAACCCAGTAGAGAATCAAGAAAATGTCAAACCTAGTAGAGAACTTGAATGATGAGTAAAATTTAGAACTGGACAAATGTCCTCAGCTGAACTCCCTGTTTGATCCAAGCTTTTCTCTCTTTGCCTGCCAGAGCAATAACAGACATATGCTGGTTTGAAGTGTCATCAGACATATAGTTCTTTGATTCACCTTTCATTTGTTTACGATTAATTTTAATATGTATTCATATTAATTGAACAGGCCCTAATTTGGACATTAGATGAAAGCATATGCACATGGACTTTGCTTTTTTCCTTTTAAGTATACACTTTTCCTACAGGATAAACTTCCACAGGAAAAGGTTATTTGTGTCCATTGGAACTCTGCAAGCAGGAGTCACACATGGTCCCCTGAGGGCTGCCAGTATGTATATTCTAATGCCACTCATTCAGAATGCAGCTGTCAGTATCTATCCAATTTTGCTGTGCTGATGGCCACCGCTCCTACCCAGGTATGTAAGACTTAGATAGAAAAATACTTTGGTTTTCCATTTATAGAAAACAAAGACAACTCAACCAGCAGCCATCCATTAATTTTTTTTCCTTGCATATTCTTCATTTCTTTCCTGCATTTTTGCACCCACAGCTTAGGCCTACACTTCTGAAACCATCATTAAAGTTATAAATGAAGAAGTAGAATACAGATAGGTTTGCCATAATTTTCTACTATAAACCAGGACAAAATGTAGGACAAAATTTAGACCAAAATGTAGGACAATTGTAGGATAAAATTTAGCTCAAAATGTAGGACATGTAAGAAAAACTGAGGACCTTAAATCTCCTACATTTTGGGCTAAATTTTATCCTACAATTGTCCGACATTTTGGTCTAAATTTTGTCTTCCTGTCTATTGTCACGTTTTTCCTTTGCCGCTCCGTCCAGAACAGAAGCACATTTTGTCCTACATTTTGTCCCGGTTTATAGTAGAAAATTATGGCAACCCTAATTACAGAGTAGCAAAGAGTCCTGTGGCACCTTGAAAACTAACAACCTTTATGCTTTCACTGACTGATGAGGCAGACTGTAGTAAACAAAATCCTGTTGTATGTCTTCAAGACATTTGGACTTATGGAGACCTTAAGGCAAACTGATCATGAGGTTTTCTTAACAAGATTTGTTCAGAAGGGGTTTTCCGTTGCTTTCCTCTGAGGCTGAGAATGTGTGATTTGCCCAGGGTTCCATGTCTGAGTGGGAGTTCCCAGCATCCTATTCCAACACTCAAACCAGTGCCCCATACTGGTTCTCCACAAAGTCCTTTGCCAGTCTAAATTTGTTAAACTATTTCCACAGGATTCTTTTTTTCCCCTCCTGCAACAGACCACCATGATTACCCATTTGTATATAAGTCTCACTAAAATGCTTCATATTTTCTCCCTTCATTATTTATGCCCCTATCTGGAATATAGAAAGAAGTGAACTGACAAATGTTTGAATATGGTGACATTTCACTAGGAGTTGTATAAATATTAATGTGAGAATGTATTTGTAACATTACAGCAAGGCATTTTATTTCCAATCATAGCACCACTGATGCCAATGGACTAGAGAGATTTAAACAGCTGAGGATCTATTCCTTTATATGTCAGCCAAATCAGGTGATGAGTGCTCCTTAAGCTACCTGATGAGACCAGCAGCTTCCCCGCACTCCAGATGCCGGGGATTGTCATTGTATGTGCCCATGGGCTGCAATTATTTTTCCTGGAAGCTCTTCAGGGACTGGCAGCAGATAGCACAGGGACTGGCACGGGTCCACAGATCCCCACTTTGAGTAGCAGTGAGCTAGATATAGTGTAAAATAATTTGCTTTTCAAAGCCCGTTTAGAGTTTTGAGTAGAGGTGTCCTATGTTACAGGGAGATCTAATCCTCTTCATGATTAGCTACGTTGGATTGATCATCTCAGTCATCTGCCTCTTCCTGTCTATTGTCACGTTTTTCCTTTGCCGCTCCGTCCAGAACAGAAGCACATTCATTCACCTGCAGCTGAGCCTGTGCCTCTTCTTCGCTGACCTCCTCTTCATAATTGGAATAGACAAAACATATAACAAGGTACGTATTTCAGCACCTCTTGGGAGACAGTAGCTGGTACTCTACTCACCAGAGAGTTTAAGTTCGTATGCTTAAAGGTCCAGTTATCTTTACAACTCCTATGCAAAAGGATCTTGTAGCACCTTTGAGACTAACTGAGCAAAAGAAGTTGTAGCATAAGTTTTTTACATGTAATTTGGCCTACATCCTCAGATGTATGGAAGCAACCTGTTTAGGCTTGATCAGTGATGTTGGGAACTCGATTTTGCCTGCAAACCTAACTTTTGTCCCAAATTCTCTCTCCTGGTGGAATAATTATATTGAATTTTTCTATAGTTGATCCTAATTTACATGTAATGACACAAGGGATATAAAGAATTTTCACAAATGTCCTTGTCTTTACACATGAAGAAATGGTGAAAAATATTGTCAGCTGTGTGAGATTTTTGACCCTGCACATGGAAAACAAACAAACTGTTAATTATTTCATCAGCAGTCCCACTAGTAGAACAATTGGGTTTTCCATAACAGTATATTTGGCACTAATATGTATTTCTCAGAAAAACAATTGTTAGGTGTGCAAACTATTCTGCTTGAAAAAGTGATTTTTTTAAACAAAATCAAAATGCACAAAACACATTTCTTCTCATATGTAAGAATTAAAGAAGCAAAGATATCAGACAGAATCCTGTTGGACAGTCATGAATGCATACCTTGACTTAAACACTGGTGACTGTTTTGTATTCAAAGTTTTTATGTAGCCCTTAGTTTAGAGAATACATAGGGACTATTAAAGTCCCCCAGTCCCCACTTATGGGCAGCAGCCACTGTGATCAATGGGGTCTGTTCCTCTGTAGATCACAAAACAGCTGGTTGATAGTCCCACCTCCCCCTCACAAAACCAAAATTATGAGAGGACCCTACTTCTGTCTGTTGTTCTTTCTGCCTGAGATAACTTGGTGGCACAATGATTAAATGCCAGTACTGCAGCCACAACATTGTAAGGATTTGGAGATCAGGACAGGAGTCACTGCACAGAACCATAACTGTAGTGCTTATTTATTTGTAAGCCCTCAATTGGGTTTCAGCCTAAATCCCTAATTTATACTTTACACCTAGGAGCTTATTGCTTGGCTTTTAAATTCGGCTTACCTCTCCCAGCTTAAATGTTAGTTCGGGTAGCATTCTGATGTTATTAGAAGATTTTTGCTACCGAATTTGTTGTCCAAATACAGCCCAGGTCTATCCTTGTTCCAGAAGCACTCTGCGTGGCTCTTTTCAGATCCTAGGGTTTTCTGTCTTAAGAAAATGGCTGACAGAGCGCTCCTGGAAGCGGGGATGCACCCGGGCTGTATTCGAGTGGCAAATTCGGTGGGAAAAAACTCATAACATTGGGATGTCACCTGAATTAAACTTTAAATTGGATAGAGGTAAGCTAAATTTAAAAGCCAGGTGATAAGCCCCCTACTCTAGTGTGTGGAGTAGTGTACATCTGTTTGAATCAGATGTACTGCAAGAACATATCTGATTTGAGCAAGTCAAAAGTCTTCAGGTTGAATCTGCTGTATTCTTTAGAACAGAGAGAAGAAAATATAGCAGTGATACTGATTGTTCTAATGGTTCAAGATAGGATCTTGATACAGAATTCTTTATACCATATTGTTCTTCTTTCAAATTAGGCCACAAGGTGCTGACTCAGAAGTTAGCATAGGCTTCTTTATCAATTTACTAACGTTATGGAGGAGAACAGAAATTACACTGGTGACATTCTAGCTTATTTGGTTATCCAGTGAATCTGTAAACATTTCCACATGTTTCTTCCATTGTCAAACCCCTTCCAAACTATTTAAACTGTTACAAGGGTTGGGGGGAGTGAGGCTACCTAAGAAATGGGGAGTGAGGAGAGAGAAAAATTGAATGAGCATCAGGGTAAAGGAAAAAAGACTAGCAGAAGTTACAGAGAAGGGTGACAGGAGAGGAGAAAGAGCAGAAGAAAGAGGAAGAGAACCTTTGCAAACTTAGGTACTACTGGTAATAACAATATAATGTGCTGTGACTACTAGTGAATGAACAATAAGGCTTTAATACATCCTATGTCAGTATTTTCCAGCAGAGTGCCCTCCAGATGTGTTGGACTACAATACACGTACATTGTCAGCCACAAAATGTAGTCCAACACATGTGGAGAGTACCAGCTTGAGGAAGATTGCTTAGTGGTGATCAGGACCATTATATTTTCTTCTCATCCTTTTGGAAGAGTAGACATGAATTTCTCATACGCCTGATTTCCTGTCAGTCAAATTATGCCTCCTGTAAATCTATGTGGAATAGAGTTACTTTTTTCTGATCTCTCTGTAGGATTTAAGATATTTTGTTGCTCCAATGGGTTTGGTTGGAGTATTGAATTGCTCCACTACAATGCTCCTTTGTAGGATTCCATTCAAAGCCTATTTTTGATTCTTCTATTTCTGATCCAGATCCTGTGCTCTGTCATAGCTGGAATGTTGCAGTATCTCTTCCTGGCTTGCTTTCTGTGGATGTTCTTGGAAGGTGTGAATCTCTACCTCATTGTCAGGAATCTGAAAGTTGCAAATTACAGTGGTGCCAGCAAGCGAATGAAGTTATCTATGTACTTTTGTGGCTATGGGCTCCCTGCCGTAATAGTAGCCATTTCTGCAGCAACAGTTCCTGAAGGTTATGGGACTCATAAACAGTAAGTGTGAGTTTTCATAAAACTCTTTAGTAAAAGACAGAAAAAGTAGCACAAAACCTGTAAAGATATTGTTTCAACATCTATTTGAGCAGTTGGGGAAGTTATTGGTTTGGACTAAAAGCCTCCAGGATTCCCCTGCCAGCACAGCCAGTGATCATTCTTGCTAGAGGATTCTGAGAGTAGTCATCCAAAAGAGTAACTTCTCCAAGATCTGATCTAGAATGCACATATCATATATCTTACTCTCAGCAGAATTTTATACACATTGGCCTATATCCAGTTGTTAGTCCCAAATGTAAATCAGTTGAATTAATGGCAGTAACATAACTGTTGAGTCCTATTTACTTATATTGAATTCCTTCCCCCGAATATTTATTCAGATCTGATCATTCAGTTCAACACTGCTTTAACTGCCATGGCTCATTGCTGTGGAATACTGGGATTTGTAGTTTTGTGAGATATTTAGCTGTCTTTTTCAGAGAGCTCTGGTGCCACAACAAACTAGAAGTCCCAGGATTCTATAGCATTGTGCAATGGCAGTTTAAGTGATGTCAAGCTGCATTATTTCTGCAGTGCAGATGAAGCATAAGATGCAGGAAGTTGCTGATGAGGTAATGTTGCCCAATGGGATTGAGTGGGGTAGCTGATTAAAATCTCAATACTTATGTATATTATCATAATGTGCTGTTTATTCTCAGGAAGATAAAGAGCTATAACAATCTGAATTTGAATATCATTATGTATCCAATGTTCAATGCACTTGAAGGCTTTGAAATAATGTCTTGTCAAAATAAAGGCGACTTACAGCTAACCAAGGTATCAGGAGCTAACTTTTGAGAGGAACTAGCAAAGCAGTACAGATATACAATTTCATTATTTTTTAATCAAAATAATGTATACCATTAATATTAGCTCAGTTCCGACCCACCACTGCAATCCCAAGTCAGATTTCTTTTCAAAATTCAGTGTCCCAACCTAGTGGAAATATCATTCTGCTTCAGATCCTAGATTTCTTTTCTTTTACCAAGCCTCAAGATGCCAAATATTGTCCCAGTCTGCATTCAGAAGGGACATGGTGGCTCAAGTGGTTAAGATGCTGACTCATGAAATGCAAGTAGATAAATCGGTACCACTTCAATGGGAAAGTAACAGTGATCGGTGCAATCATGCTGGCCATATGATCACAGAAGAGTCTGACAATGCTGACTCTTCAGCTTAGTAATGGAGATGAGCACCACCTTTTACGGTTGGACATGCCTTCAGAGTCTTGTCAATGGGGAATACATTTACCTTTACCTGCATTCAGAACAATCCCTGTTCTGCATTTTCAGATGATTTACTCCACATTCCTGTAATATGAATAGAGACTGAAAAATTAATGTAGGCCTGTGTCGATTTTCATGAGTGCAAATATTCAATGTAAACTGGGAAACTGATTCTGTAGTTTTTAAAGATTTTCTTAAGGTTCTGCTGTTGATATTTCTTCCCCTTAGCTGCTGGCTTCACATTGAAAAAGGTTTTATCTGGAGCTTCATGGGACCTGTTTGTGCCATAATTGTAGTGAGTAAACATTGGCTTTCATTCTCAAATAACAGCAAAGTGAAAACATTTTTTTTCTAACATCTACACTGGATTAAAAAAAACACCACAAACCCAATACAAATATCATTAAAGCAGATGCATTGTTTTATTTTTCTTTGTTTTGCTGGTTGTTTTCTTTAAGATGTTATATCCTTCACAGTTATCATGATGGAAACATTTTCAGAAGTAACTACTTATGAAAAAAAAAGAACAGGAAAAAGCTGCAACTTCCTCTACACAAGAGGAGTTCACAAGTTCCAGCTTCTCCTATTCAGATCTGCAATTTTAAAGGTCAGGAAGGAAGGAAGGAAGAGAAACAGCCTGTGATATCCTCCTCTCCCCCCCTTCCAATCCTGGTCTTGCTGAACATCTCTCTGTTGTATAACTGTTAAAGGAGGGAAATCCCTTATAGATTGAAAAGCAGAAGTCTCCCAAAAGTGTTTTATCTGAAATATATAGAGTTCAGTCCTGGGGCAGTAGTAAATAACTCCAATCTAATATTTCTTTTGGGTCTTAAGAGTTAATTTAATTTTTTCATTGTGTCCACACTGCTAATAATTTTCAACATTATGCAAGATTTCCTTTTTACTTTGCAGGAAGGGAAGAATTTTGTTTGGTTTGCATTTTGATAACAATTTTCCAAATTTGTTCTTTCCAAATTAATTTATAAACCAGTTATTCTTCAGCATTCACACCTCTCAAAATATTGTAATTATGTTCTCCAGGGGGGAAAGGCATACAAAAAGTCATATATATGTGAAAATTATGCTTTGGTGAAAAATACATAAAAGCATTATATAAAGGAAAATGAGTTGCCAGGATGGTGTAAGTCATGCAAAAATACATATAAAACCTATTATGAAAACATAATCACCTAGAATTCTCTTAAAACAAGAGTCTTATGCCTTCTGTCTGCCAGTGATTAAACATATGGAAGAAAAACAGGAGAGAAAGGGCCTAATCTGTTAGTACCAAATAGGATAGATCCATTGAATCAGGGAAACTAACATAAGTACTGAGATATCTATTTCTCATTGATTAGCTGGGTCTGCTCTGAATGCAACTTACAATTGGATTTATACCAAGATCTCCTAATAACCTTTGGTGTTCCCCTGTGGCAAACTATCTGGGAAAAAGCACCACTAAAATCTATTCTAAATTTAGAGAAAATAATTTAAAGAGTTATCTTAGACCTGTAACATTGGCTTGTACTTACAAAATAATGGCCTGAATCCAATTGTTAGCCCCAACTAGAGTACACAAATGGAAACTTGGCATAGATGCATTGGCAAGTACTTTGGTAAGACAATATTTGGGTACATTTCATCGATTTAATTAATGGACCTACTCTAACAAATGTCTCCTGAATTATGAGAGTATTTTGGTGATTAGGCAATTATTTGCATATGTGGTGGTCTTGCTCAAAAACTAAACACTGGGTGAAGCCAGTGAATTTGCAAAACAAAAAAATTAGTCCAGTACCTAAGTTATTCTTATTGTCAATATTTGAGGGAGAATATAAAAATGTACATCATAAAGAATTGATGCAGAAAGGACACAAAATGAACAAGAGGCAACAGAGAGAAATGAAAACTGATGGATATATTCATTTCTATTCTTGCACTTATATGGATTCAAAATCATTATGCCAATAACATTCCAATAACTTTCCACATTGATGAGGAGTCCTTATCACCCCATTAAAAGATGTGTTAGGGTAACATCTTACTCTGTAGTTTCCACTGGAACATCTTAAAATATTACTTTTTCTTTATTAGATCAACTTAGTACTTTTCTGCCTGATTCTAATGAATTTGCATAAGAAAGTGGCATCTCTCAATACAGAGGTAACCACCCTCAGAAATACCAGGTAAGAAAAACCACAAAGCAGGATATGCAAAAATTTAGGAGGCCAGTTACTAGTGGTGATTTAAAAATAGCTGAACAACTGATACCAAAGTTGTTGAATTATTTCAGAGCTTTTTCACTCCTAAAGCTTAGCTCTGGAAGATATTACATAATAGTTAGAAGAAGGGTTTCTGGGAGCATATACAGAATGCTTTTCTGTAAACCAGAGGGTGCATCCACACTGTAGAAACAATGCGGTTTCATACCACATTTTAAGTGATGTAGCTCCATCCTATGGAATCCTGAGATTTGTAGCTTTATAAGGTCTTTAGCCTGCTCAGCCAGTGCCTCATAAAACTATAAATCCCAGGATTTTATAGAATGGAGCCATGTCATTTAAAGTGATGTCAAACTGCATTATTTCTACAATGTAGATGGACCCAAAATAAGTTAATATATTATCAGTACAGTCACCCTTCCACATTCACAAGGATTAGGGGACCCTCGCAGATTGGAAAAACCATGAATGTGTTAGCCCCCCCCCCAGCATTAGTAATAAAGAATCCTCTCCCACCAAGAGAGTCCCAACCTTGAAACACATAGCCTTCCACACATTTTCCAAGTGCTTCCACTTTCAATCTGATGTTAGCAGCCATGACTGCAAAGGATCCACCTTTTCTGCTCCTCCTCACTCGCTCCCAGTCAGACAAAAGCAACACTTTTGACAAACTTTGCATTCTCCTCATTTCTGAAGTCTTTCAACTCTGAATCTGATGTTTGAAGCCATCACCACAAAAAGAAAGTACTGTGTTCCCTTTGTCAGGCTGGAAGAGAGGGAGAAGATGAGTATGGGAGAGAAGTTGGATCCTCCCAGGGGTGGCTGCAAACATTGGAAATGAGGAAGATGCAAAGTTTGGCAAAGCAGGGAAATATACAGTATTGGTTTTGGCTGGCTGGAACGAAGGGTGAGGAGAGGGAGGGTGAAGAGGTTGACCTTGTTAACAGCAGTTACAAAGTCGGGAATAGTCAAAACTACAAATCTGAAACTTGTGAATTTGGAGGGCCGACTGTACTTCCTCACTGGAGGAAAGGCTGCCATTAGAGGCAACAACTTTCAGGTATATTTGAACCATATGAAGTTTAAGTGAGGAACAGGATGCAATTCTTCACTGGGAAAGCAATGAATAATTTTTGTAGTTTTGTTCCGACTATAAGAAAGTCTGAAAACTGTACAGCTTTAGAAAACGATTTCCAGTTTGAGACTTGCCTGTCCAAAATTCACACATGTCATTTTTGTACAGAAAACTGCATTTTCACAGTTACATAGGAAACAGCTTTTTCTGTGCAGAAAATATTGTTTTCTGCGTAGAATATTTTGTTTCCCGCTCAGAAATTGCTGTAGATGGAAACACTGTACAAATTTACACATGGTATTTTTGTACCAAAAAAGCCCAGCACTTTCTGCACTGCAAATAATATTTTCATACAGAAATACTATTTTCTGGGCACAACATGCTATTTTCTCAAAGGGAAATGCTCTTTTTCTGTGCGGAAAAAACATGCACGAATTTTGTAGAGGAAAATTCCCAAACTGAAGATTCCTGTCAGACCAGTTTTTTTTTTCATCAGGGTTTTCCAACACTCAAGAAATAGATTTTCTACCATTTTTCAAATATTTTGAAATATCCATTCAATTCCTAGTATAGAATTATGGGAAAGGAAAGCATTCCAAAAGCATCAGTGATGTTCTCATTTCTCCCCCTCATTCAGGAGAAAATTCTTCCTTCTCTCCATCTTTGTTCCTGGCCCCTACAAAAAATCACATACTTGGGCATAGAAACTGCTGTCACATATTCAGGTGACTTACATTACAGAGGTACAGGCATACCACCATTAACAAAGCCTCAACAAAGAAGCTGCTTTCCACAAAGACTTTTTATGCCTGTCCAGCTTCCCTGCCCCCACCTCTTTCCTCTTGGTCATCTATGCAGTTGGAACGTTTCTTTAGAAGCATGTGCGTTGAAAGGATGATGGAGCATGGCTGGACAAACAGACTTTCAGTATTAGGTTGCAAAAATGTGTGAAGTCATCAGTGAAATAAAGACTAAACTGGGAAAGAATGGATTTCTAGAATCATAGAACCATAGAATCATAGAATAATAGAGTTGGAAGAGACTGCAAGGGACATCCAGTCCAACCCCCTGCCATACAGGAAGCTATTCCACTGTAGTTGTACTTACCTGCCTACAATAGGCAAGGTAAAAAGCATCAGCCTTCAGAATCCCTTACTGAACATGTGTGAACAGCAGAACAGGAAAAAAGGAGAGTTTGGCCAGCATTTCCAGGTCCTTCACAGCATATTTAAAAACATAGAGCTGTATGTCCGGCCACCAAAGCAGAAATAATTTAAAAAGTGGAGGCTGATGAAAGCAAAAGTCATCCCTGGATACATTTTGAAGAAACTTTCAAGTGGTCTCATGAAAATTAACAATGTTTTTGTTTACTTAAGCAAGGCTTCTCTGGCATGGTTGTTTCATTGTACATGTGCACATTGTTAGTTTTGAATGAAAAGTTTGTTGAAGCGTGTTGAACAATGCTTGTGTTTTGTGGCATAGGAACATATCCCTATTATTTCCATGTTATTTCTGCCTCTGGTACTTGAGTTTCTGTTAAAAAAGCAACACCCTGGAACACATCTACTTTATTAACTGAGGTTTACCTGTATAGAGTAACATAGCAAGCAAGGGAAAGGCTTCTCCCAGTTTCCAATTTCTTGAAATCCTGCTTCTGTTCATCAGAATATCTTACATCAGTGCCTTTAGTCTTTGAGGTTGTTATCTGTTTTTAGAAAGACTGTTTCAGGAATGGACAATTCCAAGCACAAACATGCAGTTTGTCACTGAGCTGGATATAAAATTTAGTTCTACTAAACTGTTTGTCAAAAGCCAGACTCAGTCTTAACTTTTTCTATCAATCAGCCTGTCTTTTCCACACCCTTTCTTGCTAGCAAAGAAGCCTTTAGTACCCTTCTAACATGGGTGAGGAGACGTATAATTTCAGAGATCTTTGCTAAACGAGGAATAGTCTCATGCTGACCCAAACACAGTCTCCCCTTTAATACTGACATCTATTCCATTGCTTTTCTTTGTTTTAGGTCTCTGATACTTAAGGCTGTAGCCCATGTGTTCATCCTGGGTGTGACTTGGTGTCTAGGCCTCTTTCAGTATGGTCCACTGGCTACTGTTATGGCATACCTGTTCACCATCACCAACAGTGTTCAGGGAATCTTCATCTTCCTTGTGCACTGCTTGTTCAACAAAAAGGTGTTGTATGGAACATGAGATAGTAGCACTTAATGCAGCAATATCCAGTATAATAAAGTGAAGTTATATGTTACAAGATAAAATCAGGAGAGATAGACAGGGTTAGTTCCTCAGCTTTTTGTGTGCCCCTGACAAAAAGATAGTGCCTCTCCCATTTCTGTCCCATGAGAAAGTGGGATATAGATTGAATAATAAATAAATCCCCCCCAGTCATTCACAAAAGAAAGAGAAAGAGAAAGAGAAAGAGAAAGAAAGTTGGCATGCTTTTGTCAATGTGCCCAGAGCAGATCATTGCTGGAAGAACATGTTGGCTCCAAAATAATCTGCAGCAATCAGACAATTTATATTCAAGAACAACAATGGAGCGTTAAACTTCAAAATCTCACTTTGACAGTGTTTGTCCTTTTGACCCATTAACTGGGACAAAAGGAATGGATGTTGGGCCAATTTAATCAGTAATGTATAAATCATACCCAATTATCTTTCTGATTCACTGGCCATTCAGTGCAGAACAGGATTTTCTCTAGTGATAGCAAAATACAGTAGGAATTAAAGAATATGACCAAACTTTAGTAGGTATCTTCCAACAAGCAATGCTGTGGGGGGGGGGCAGAAGAATGGACCCTTGTGTGGTCCTGTCTCAACTCCTCATTGCAGTGTCACTGGCTGACAGGAGGGGGCTGGTTATGTGACCCTGCAGTGCCTTGTTCAGTAGTAGCATAGATTCCATCACTTCAAACAGCTGACTGCTTTTAAGGTGGATTTCAGAAGTCATATGAGGAGTTAAAGCATAGTTACAGCATTGTGTCTATATTTGATGCAAAATCTCATCTGTAAGTATGGACAGAGAAAAGTATGTAGAAGAGAATATAAGGGAAAGGAAATCATAGACAATGGAAAGAAGTTTGATAAGGAGCAAGAAAATGGGGACAGGAGAAAATTTACACTAACATGATGGTCCCAGAAGTAGGCAAGAGAGGCATCATTGCAAGAAAGCAGGTACAGTGGCAGAATAGAAACAGTTTTTACTGGTGATTTGATATTTTGGATCTTCAGGTAAGAGAGACATACCAACGCTGGATTTGCTGCAGAAGAGAGATCAAGCTTCCCATTTCTGATGTTACTTGGTCTACTGTTCCTATTACTGGTCCTATGGTAAGACAGATGCTGACGCAATTTTTTAAATCAAACCAGCAGTGATATGAGTAACCTGCCACTGTCAGTCCCTGTTACCAGGTATTTTTAAGATGTGTCTGCCCAAAGCACCATTTAGGTGTCAGATCTGTGTCATGTTTGAACTTCATCGCAGAAATGCCATCTTTGCCCAGATCACACATGTGAGGAGATAGGTGGGCTATTGTGGATTTACCATGTGCATGGCCAGAAAGAATAATACTGGTGCACTGCACTGTAGATGTACTTTGTTTTGTTTATGGAAACCTCTTTTCACTTTTCTAATTCAGCAATGAAATAATGGCTGGGATACTGTTGGTGAATTATAGAGGTTGAAGTCAGACAAATCACATTTTTGGTTGTTGTGAAGGTCAGAATCCCATTTCAACCACACAGCAATCAACCCCCCCCCAACCCACCTTGTGAACAGCACAGCCTCTCCAACATACCCATTTCCATGTTGTCAGAGAGCCAAGAGGGTCAACAGGAATGTGTCCAGCTATTTTCCTATAGCTGTACACACTTCAAGGATATCATCTGCAAGGATGTACTCTGGAGGTCCCTCTGGATGTTGTCGTGGTGCAGGAAAATATCTGGACATGTTCCCATTGATCCCCCTACACATTGACAACATGAAAATTGCCATGTTGAGGGAGGCCTATTCTGCCTACAAGCTGGGGCTTTTAGGGGTAGCATCAGGAAAAATAGCTGCAGAGATGTAGGACATTATTTTTCATTTTGCTGTGTTTCCATAATTATAACAAAAATGATTAAAATTGTTTTTATTTTATCATTTTGCATAAGTACACAAACATTGCACAGATTTTTTTTAATGACAGGAAATGACAGAATTAACCTGTTTTGGAATAGCGAGGGGACAGGGGAAGAGGAGGAAAATCAGGCTCTGTCATGCCTTGTGACTGCTGTAATGGCAGCATTGAAATAAAGAGGCTTTTCGCAGCATAATACCTGTGCTATAGTAGCATGGCTGAAAGCTCATTGATGGGTTTTGACCATCAATGAAAAGATGCAGTAAAGTATCAGGATAGCAGCAGGATAGACACAATGTCATCTGATAATATTGGCCAAAAATGTTTTTATCCTGTTACAATTTATTTATTTATTTTAGCCTTGTGTGGTAATGCCTGTGGCTATATATAGATTCCAGCCAATAAGACAAAAAGACATGAAATTCTGGTAGAAGATAAGAGTTCAACATTAGAGAATTTAACTAAGCAACCCAAATCTGAAATCATAATAAAATAATTAAAAATTATGTATTATATATTTTATGGAAGAACAGTGTGCCCATGCCATAGGCAGGCACACCAGACACTTACGCTGAAGCCACACGGCAATTGGACATGTTCCCGACATTAGATATGTGCCACACGAGCATGTGCCTCATTGGAAACAATGGGGCACAAACATATGCGGAATTGTCCTTACATGGGGGGATCCAGAACGGATCCTCTGCATAAGGGATGGGCCCACTGTATTTTAGAGACCCAGTATTGCATTTAAAGTTCTGTAACTCACAGATTTGGAGATTAATGTGAAGTCGAAGGCTTTCATGGTCAGCATCCATAGTTTTTTGTAGGTTTTTAATCTTTGGAGATTAATGTTGGTATCATTCTGATTTCATTAGAGCTGTCAATTTTCATGGACGTTGTGACTTCACAATATGGTTGTATTCATTAACTAATGAAAGTTCCTCAATTATTTCTTTTTATATGTGGGACCAGCTGGTCCAACTTTAAATTAAAGCCATACAGTCTCCACACTAAATTTCTATACTGTGAGGCTTATACCTTACTTATGGCATGTTGCAAACATTAACCTATTTTTTTTTCTTTTACAGAAAAATGAACAAGGCGCTAGTGCATCACTACAACAGTCAGTGGAATGGGGAAAAGAACCTTGATCCATGCTGAACCACAGAGATGATGATTTCCAGGCATTCCCTCTCACTATGAGCTTTCTCTCTCTTTAACTTAAAAATAGTGGAGAGTAAATCTCCTGTATCACCAGGGTTGGGAAGCAAGTGGCCCTCCATATGTGTATGGAACTTAAATAACAACTTCCTTTTAAAAGAGGATGTACACATGGGCCTAAGCCAAGTTATGGTGCTTATGTATGTGTGTTTAAGAAAAATCTTAGGATGGATGATGTATAAATAAGGACAAATAAGGAGCTTGGAGGTACCTATCTCAACTTCAGAAGCCAATCCCTACAATCTGATAAGCAATTCAGCAACCCAGCCAGTTAATTGTGGTTTGCCTGGGGCCAACATGCACTTTGTGAGTCTATTGGAAGTCAGGCGGGTTACAGACCGCCCATTTGGGGCGGTCTGGCCCCTCCCCTTTTCCCGCCGGAGCGGGGCCTCAGCAGCCAGAACGGCAGCCGCTGAGGCCCCGATCCGCCGCTTTTCGGGCTGCGGGGAAGCGGCAAAAGGCCGCTTCCCTGCAGCCTGAAAAAGGGGTGTCCCTGGGGCTTCAAGCCCCAAGGACACCCCGCGGCGGCGGGGAGCAGAGAAAGGGGCCGCTTGGCCCCTTTCTCGTTTAGTCCACTGGGCGCAGCCGTCTGAAGGCTGCGCCCAGCAGACTAAACCCGGAAGGAGCTCCGAAACGGAGCTCCTTCCTGCTCCGTGTCCAGGGCGCACTATTTTTTTTTTTTTTTTTTTACTACATAATGGATGCGCCGCCCCGTCTAGAGGCGGTGCGGCCATGACGTACTCACGGCGGCGGCCGTGCGGAAGGGCCGCCGCCGTTTAGTGCGTGTTCGTCATGCACTAGGGTTAGGGCGGTGCAGAAGCACCGCCTTTTCGTAACCCTAGTGCGTGACGAATACGCACTTAAGTGCCGGTCTGTAACCGGCCTCAGACTGTTTTCCAGTGCAGGATTCAACTATTGAAAGTATCAAGTGATTACTTGCTTTACTTTTCACACACACCATATTTCTCTTACAAGAGCATTTTTGTAAGATAATGTACAGGAATCACTGGAAATGTACAGAATAATTATCGTACTTAGCATTTATCCTCATCATCACCATTGTGTTTTTCCATGTTGTCTAAGTTTAAAGCATATGATTCAAGTGGCAATTAGATTGTGATCAGCAAGCAGAGCACATGGTGAAGTAATCAGAAGACTCACTAAGAGCTCTACTACAATATGAACAGATGTTCAAACCCACATTCCATCATACTGCACCCTAACACCCTTAACACACCTAACTTTATCTGATTTCACAAGCTAAACAGGGCCAGACCTAGTTAGTACTTGAGCAGTAGACCATTAAGGAATATCAGGGATTTCTGGTTAGAACTAAGAACAAATTGTAGCTGAAACCCTGCAGATCTACTGCTGGTCAGAGTTGATAAAGCAGAGATAGATGTACCAATTGGTTGATTCAGTATAAGGCAGCTTTCTATATTCTTTGTATATTGAAAAATGCCAAGTAAATCACTTTTAAAAGTGGCACACTCCAGTTTTTTAGAATTTGAACAAAAAGAGAGGGGGAGACCAAAAGGAAGTGGTGGGGACAGTCCTGTTTTCTGCTTGCATTCCTGTTTAGATCAAAATATGATTGTGTGTTAGGAGTTTCTAATTTTTTTTATCATTCTTTCCCTATCTGGTACTGAACAAATGTGTTAGATTAGAAAGCCTGTTATGTGCAGCTACTATAGCCATGTATTTTTGTTGGGGGTGATGGGGTATGTGGTCCAACACATTTGAGTTAGCATGGTTGTCATATATCTGATACAAACTCTTCAGTTCGGCACAATATCCAGTTATTGGGTAATGTTAGAAAGGCATATAAACATACTTCTAGATTGTTTATATTTCTAGATTGGTTTTCCCCCCATAATTTAAACCAAGTCAGGCCAAGTAATGAGTAAACATCTGCCCTAAACTTTTCTTATAAGCAGTTCAGCTCTTTCCCTCATATGGCCATTAACATATTGCTGGAAAGCGGTGCATGATGAATGGGGAGGTGTACAGCTTTTCCCCCTGTAGCTGGATGTGCTGTGACAGGCATCTGCAGGTCCAGCTACAGGAGAAATGCTGTTAGGAGGCAAGCAGATCTGTACAACCCCCTGCTGAGATATGCTCAGAAATGGAAGACTCTTGTCTAGGAAAGCAAAGGTTAGCTGGAAATGGCCTCTCTCGGTCAAATCTTGTAGGCATCACCTCTGCTAAATTCCATTATCCATCATCATCAAGTTTACTTAAGCTTCCTACTTAAACA
>NC_056525.1:70589606-70716006 GCF_019175285.1 Sceloporus undulatus | reverse complement strand
ATATATATATATATATATATATATATATATATATATATATATATATATATATTGAGTACCCTACCCAAGTAATGTTTTACCTCTCCCAGCATGTGGCTCTGCAGATGGCAAAGAAATGCATTACGAACAAGAAATGACACTGAAGATTATCACACAGAGGAAGCAAGCATCCTCCTCCCGTGATTAAATCACCATTAAATTCATTTAATAGCACAATTGGGGGAAGATTATCACACCTCCGCACACTTCTCCCATTCTTGTCCTGTTTTTAAAGAGTAATGGAGGCACCATTTGGTATTAACAGGAGTTTCCATTACTCCATTACTCTTTACAAATGGGACAAGAATGGGAGAAGCGCTTGGGGATTTGATAATCTTTCCCCAATTGCGTTATTAACAGGATTTAATGGCAATTTAATCACATGAGGAGGACTCTTGCCTCCCATGTGATAAAGTTCACTAATAGAAAATGTCACCTTTGGGGCAATGGCGATTGACCTATGTAATACCTTTTTTACATGGGTTCTTGTCTGAGTCATTACCATCTTGGATAATCCACATATTGTGTCTCAGAAAGTCACGGTGGACACTTTCTGTTTAAAGAAGCCCCTTTGTTTTAGAGACATTCTAATGTCCTATGTAGGCCTAAGATACTTTTAAAAGAGTGATATATTCTGGTATGGGTTCTACTAGAACCAGAAAGTTGAGCTGTCTGCCTCATTCTTGGAGGCCCCTTTTCTGAGCTGAAATCACACTTCCAGTCTGCCAGAATCTGTTATTTTGGTTAGAGAATCTCATTAATTTATTCTCTTTCTCAAACTCCTGGCTCTGATGTAGAGGAACTTGATTACTTGTCCTCCTTTCCTTGCACTGTTTCAGCCAGGAGGACTCCCCAGCTCTTCACAGGTCCAAGCATGACTAAGAAGAGGCAATCTTTTAAATCTGTCTTTTGGGAAGTACTTTCCCTGCATATTACAGTTGTTCAAAACTGCTGTCTCTTTTGTGGGCATGAATGTATGCATGTGTGACTTAGGAAAAGTATTGTCCTTATTCTTGAACTTATTTTCCTCATGTCTCCCTCAATTAGCAAATTAGCTTCAAACTGCTTTTAATTCCAAACCCTCACTTGCTTTGTTAGTTGGCTGTTGCTCATACGCCTTGTCATTTGGGAAGATCCACCATAATATTTGCAACTACTGTGTATATTTTGATTGATGTATGTTCAATAAAATGTCCCCTTTTAAAGAGTTCTGTGTGAACTCTGTGTGAATACAGGTTTTTGAGTCCAATTTATCTGACACACTCCTTGCCAAAGTTGCCAGATCCCTGATATATGCTTTCATTCATATGTTCTGAGGGTGTATCTGGTAACAGGGCTGGAAGCATCCCTGTTCATGTCCCCAATCTCCACCATCATGGAAATGCCTCTTTGTGTGTGGACTGCACTGCTTAAATGGTAGGTTTGGGGTGTAGCATCAAGAAATATATCTACAGAGATGTAGCTATGAGAGATCTCAGCTGATCGTGTCCAACACTCAGCTCTTATATCTTGCTTGAACTGAGTTTTTCCCTACTCATTCCTACAATGAACTATGGGGAAAAACTCCTCACTCTTATTAATGGTTGGCTACTGTACAAATCATAGTTTTGAGACAGTTTATTATTTGATTTCTTGCAGACAAATGAGATCAGAAACAAATGAGATCAACCAATTACAGGTTGTCTTTGAAGTCATCAGACAGTTACTGTTTTTTAATTAAAGCTGCTTTCATTAGCTCAAAGCCATTACTGTAACATTAAAATGCAATCTGAATAAGCTGATTAGCTGAGCAATTACAACACTTGCTGTTGTTTAAAGTTATTCTAGACTGCCTTTGCCAATCCAACTTGGTTGTTTGCCCTGTCAAAAATGCTGTAGTATTCTCTGATGAACACATCTCCTAGGATCCAGAGGTCTCCAGATGTGTTTTGGAAACCACTATTACAATTTCCTTGGGACTCCTAAAGGAAATGAAACGAGAAACATTAGATACAGCTGACTGTAAATATTATCAACCAAGAAATCAATTTGGGTAAGAATGGATGGGGTAACCATAGAGAAAGTTTATTCGCCTTGAGCAAATGCATGGTGCATGCAGCATTCTCTACATTCAATTGAATTGACTTCTACACCCTCAAGGCACTAGATCCCATTTGATCTTGGAAGCTAAGCAGGGCCAGCCTTGGTTAGTAATTGGATGGGAAGCTGCCAACGAATGCCAGGTACTATGGGCTATATTTCAGAGGAAGGAAATGGCCAAATCAGTATTCCCTACCTAAGAAAACCTTATTAAATTCATGGAGTCACCATAAGTCAAAAGGTTACTTGAATACACATACACACACTATGGAAGACTTTGTTGGTGAAACTGGTAAAAGACCAGCGCATGCTTTTAGGATTTATAGATGAATATTTTCCCCCTTTTATTTTGTATGTTACAGTAATGGTGTTCTCTTTTTGATCTCTGTGCTACAAATGGTTGTATTTATATTCTTGATTTCTTATATTGATGAGTATCACCACAATTGTTATTTCTGTAGTGTTAAAACACATGTTTTAGATGTTATTTGGATTTTTTATTATTATAATAAGCCACTTTGAATTATTTTGGGGAAATGATAGGATATACATTTTGGGGAAAGAATGAAACTCCAGCCTTTTTCTTTTAGAAGGGCTGACACCAATGGGTTTTGTTTGCACACTGAGCCATGGAAAGTCCTGGCAGAGGAAACTCTGGGCTGTTTTTGGAAGCTGTCCTGTGATGACATCTCCACTAGAGTGGACCTGCTGAATTTGTAGGATATTACATGAGTGTTGACTCACAATGGTTGGTGGGGAATATATATATATATATATATATATATATATATATATATATATCACAGGGCTGCAATGAAATAACATTTTTCAATATTGTAGCTGTTTCTAGTGTATTTAAGTGTTGATTAAAAAAAACACAGTAAAAAGATATCATACACAGTTCCTTCATAACTTTGATTTTTTTTTTTTATCAGTGCAGTTGATTAACCGTGGGTGCTGATGTTCCAGTGTGATTTCTTTTAGTTTTTTTTGAACAGAATTTTGTGTTTCATATCAGCAAATTAAAGACTTTCAAAATTCTATTAGATTACTTTAACCCCTTTCTTACTCTTTGCAGGATCATTTCATTCAGTCACATCACACAGAAACATCAAAACAAGTTATGAAAAAACTGCACGTGACAGAGAAAATCTGAAGTCATTTATGGGATTTGGAATGCCAAATTCCTATAAAACCAGCATACATTTTATAAACATTTTTATGACCCTCAGTTTTGCAGGCTTGTGTAATTTAATCGTTCATGCCCATACATTACTGATGCTTTTTAATCGGTGCTGGTTTTAATCATTTGTAAGTTCTCTTGAATCCTGGGATTGGAGAATGGAAGGCAGGATATACAATAATTCAATCTGTAAGAGTGGTGGGCCATGGAAGATAGTGGCTCCAATGTCAGTATCAGGGCAGTGGTGGCGAACCTATGGCACGTGTGCCAGAGATGGCACTCAGAGTCCTCTCTGTGGGCACACATGCTGTTGCCCCAGAACAGAGTTTGCCAGAGTTTCTTACTAGAAAGCCAGAGGAACGTGGCATTTTGCAATAAATAAGTGGAGTCTGGATTGCAGTTTGGGCACTCAGTCTGTAAAAGGTTCCCCATCACTGGTATCAGGGGAATATGACTCCACTGCAGCTTTCAATCTAAAACTATAAAGGAACTATCCAAGGTGCTGACAATGGGCTCTGTGCCTTTCAATTCCAGCATAGAGCCAGTGTAGCATAGTGGTTGAATGTTGGAGTATGACTCTAGCGACCAGGGTTCAGTTTCCAGCTTGGCCATGAAACCCACTGTGTGATCTTAGGCAAATTATATCAGAGGAAGGCAATGGCAAACATCCTCTGAATAAATTTTACTAAGAAAATACCATGATAGGTTTGTCTTAGTGTCCCCATACGTCAGAAATGACTTGAAGGAACAAAACAACAACAACATGAGTAGATCCACCAGCCCAATGACATTGGAGCTACCAGCTCCTCATGATGATGAGATTGATTTTGTAATGTCATTGTTGTGTCTGTATTGTCATTGTCATATTCTGGCTATTTGCTCTCTGTTACATGCATGGGTAAGAAAGACATTATCATCAAGGATCATCATGCTTAGCAAGTCTATGGCAAAAATGGCAGGAGTGCTGAGGCGCTCAGTAGTGTTGAATTAGATTTTGTTTCTACTCCTATTCTGAGCATGTGCATTTATGGTTATGTACAATGGTGAAAGAAAACTCATCTGCCTGGTGTCATACTTTAACTATATTGAATACATACAATATATATTTGTGCTTATGTTACTGTTGCATAGGAGTAAGGAATATTTTGATTCCTCCAGATGCTTTGGGCAACAATTCCAATCATGCTTTACAACTGGTCATGTTGGCTGGGTTTCTGGAAGCTGAAGTACAAAATGCTAAGAGAGGCAAAGGGTAACTCTGAATTTAGCCCTGCCACTCCCAGCATCCATATGTTGGCTAAGATGTAATCTTAAGACATAAAGTGATATGGTAGCCTTATTTAAATATTTGAAGGGATGTCATATTGAGGATGGAGCAAGCTTGTTTTCTGCTGTTCCAGAGAATAGGACCTGGCACAATGGATGCAAGCTACAGGAAAAGGGATTCCACCTCAACATTAGGAGGACCTTCCAGACAATAAGAACTGTTCAACAGTGGAGCATGTTCCCTCAGAGAATGATGGAGTCTCCTTCTTCGGGACTCTTTAAAAAGAGGCTGGATCTGTCAGGGATGCATTGATTGTGTGTTTGTGCATGGCAGGAGGTTGGACTGGATGGCCCTTGTGATCTCTTCCAACTCTATGATTCTATGATCCGACAATATCAGGGGAACTACAGATTTTCCATCCTGGAGCAGGCAAGGTCATGTTATCTTTTCTTCCATTTCTTTTTAATATTATTGTGGTATTACAGCTGATGTGTTAGAAGAGCACAGGGAGGTTGACATTTCACTGTCCTCTCTAGATTGAGTCATCCCTAAAAAGAGGAACTGATGGAGGGGGAGGGGGAGGTGCATTACTTGTTTCCACATTCTGGCTTCTTAGTAAACACTTACAACATTTGCATGTTGCCTGGACTCAGATGACACAAGAGCAAGGGAAGTATGAGAACCTTAACTTTGCAATTACAAGAAGCATACTCTTGCATGCTGTTTGGTTGCTCCTGTTTGTAGCAGGAGCAGCTAAAGAACCACAGAGCTTTGCTCCATGGTGTGCTAAATAAGCACAACATCTGAACAGGGTCCCAGCTTCCTCTCTGATGGTTTGTCTCCAACTAAACTAGAGAGCGTAGTGTAGTGGTTTAAATGTTGGACTATGACTCAGGAGACCAGGATTCAATTCCCCGCTCAGTCATGAAACCCACTGGGTGTTCTTGGGCGTCACATGCTCTCAGCGTCAGAGGAAGGGAATGACAAACCTCCTCTGAGCAAATCTTGCCAAGAAAACCCTATGACCCTAGGTTCACCTTAGGGTTGCCAAAGGCCAGAATCAACTTGAGGCACACAACAACAACAAATTAGAGAAAAAACTGAAACAAACCCTGGGTCACTACTCTGGTTTATTGGGAGAAAAATGTACCAGAGAAGAATCTGTGCCCATGTTCAGATGACATCTTAAATAAACCACAAAGCAAAACTGTGTACTTTGTTTTGCTGCTCCCCCTACAAGTGAGACATGCCAGCTAACCCCGTTCTTGCACAATTCTGATTTATTGTATTGTCTGAACCGATCTATAGCTTGACCTCAAGTACTAGGTCTTTGAAAGCATGTGCAATATAAGACTTCATGATGCTTAGATTTTGTACGCTGAGAGGGCAAATAGCTTTTAAAAAATTTATGGGAAATAGCTGTCACAGATACACTAAATTATGATTTCATGGGAATCACATTGTTCTTCAACAGAAAAGCCCTGGTGGCGCAGTGGTTAAATGCCTGTACTGCAGCCATTCACTCAAAACCACAAGGTTGCGAGTTCAAAACCAGAAAAAGGGCCCAAGCTTGACTCAGGCTTGCATCCTTCCGAGGTCACTAAAATGAGTTGCCAGACTGTTGGGGGCAAATTAGCTTACTTGCTAATTAGCTTACTTGCTGTTCACCGCTATGATCTTTGGAATAGCGGTATATAAATAAAAAATAAAAAACAAACAAAAGTATTATGTTTTGAATTTGGGTTGGCTTTTGTCCTATAAAATAGGCAAGTATCAAATGTGACCTATTCTGTATATCTAAAAATGGCCAAGATCTCATGCTGGGAGGTGAATTATAAAATTCTATACAGGCATAAATACAACACATCTCCTCCTCACCTTCTCCCTCCAAAACCAGCTATTCTCTGCTGCAGTTCCCCGTGGCCATTTCCTGACCAGATAACACAGAAGCAGACATCCTCTAGGAACCCCTGGCAATCCCACAGAGGTCCACCTAGAGAACTATAAGTAGATGCTGCTCTACCACCTCTACCTGCTGTCAACCAGCCAGTTAGGAAAATTCAGCAGCTAAAATGTGGGTTTGGAGAGAATATGTTCATTACATGGTCAATAGAGGGGTCAGACCTCTGCAATGTCCAAAGAGTAAGTTATGCAGGCCTAAATTGGAATTATCTCTCTATGTAACTCGCTAATAGGATGTCAGCCAGTATTTCTTCTGAAATAATGCTTTTGTTCTTCTATTTCTGAGCCTATGTGTTAATGATTTTGCATTTTTAGTTGACAGTCCTATTGCCCTGTCTAACTTGGGAGGAAAAGGTTTAGGCAGAAGCTTGGGGAAATAGCCACAAGTTATAAATAGCCAGTGATGGGGGTGGGGGGAGGGGGAGTTGACAACAGTAAAAGCCATTTCTGTAATGGGATTAAGCTGTCCTGCCAGTTTGAGAGCTGCTCAGGAGTTAGTAAAGCATCTTTCTCTCCAGACTGAGACAATGTTGTCCTTCTAACATCCCTGTGCACCACTTGGAAAAGTAACTAATGACTTATGAACACAGAGTGAATTATGAAAGCAGATCACTAACAAGATCTCAACTGTATTTACCTAGAATACTTCTAAACCTGCACAGTTTAGAAATTTGATACCACTTTAACTGCTATGAGTCCATCTTGGGATTTGTAGTTTGGTGAGGGACTTTAGAATTCTCTAGTATGCTCTTACATTGTATCATGAGAGCAGCCAGTTCTTTCACCAAAGTATAAATCCCAGGGTTACATAAAAATGGGGATGACAGCAAAACTCATATCAGATTGCTATAATTAACTGGTCTGGCTACACTTTATATCTAGGTAATGAATACAGTTTCACATTCATTGTGTACCTTCATAGTATAGGCTTCTGGGGTCAGAGGAAACTGAATTCCATTGATCACAAAAACAACATCGGGCATATTAGAAAGGTTGCTGCAGTTGATGTCGTACTGCAAGACATTAAAAAATACAGCATCTTTGAGTTCTCATCACAAAGGAAATAAACTAGCAGTAGCAGACCTTTAATTGATAAGAAAGGCAATGGATTTGTCCCATAATCAAACAGGGAATCTCATGAGAGCAGACCTGAAAGTTCATGTAATATCTTTAATATTCTGGAATTTAATTTGGATAGCCATCTAGAGTGAACTCAATACATTATGTTGCCTGAGACAGAGCAGCAAAGCCAACCACCCACACCCTGGAAAGAAACATATTTCCCAAGCTGAGCTAAGTTATTTTGGAAGCTGAGGAAGAAGAAAAAGACAAGTGCCTGTCTACTCTCCCTTGCAATAAACATTTATACCTATACCCAAGTATTAATCTTGGCTAGAGCAGATCCACTGAAAAAGTAGAATTTACATTGATGTTGATTTATCATTAAACAATTGATTCAATGGTTCTGCTATGGTTAGAACCAATTCTTAATCTTCTGATCTTTCAATTATACTCCAAATCAGTTGCCTGAGGCTGCCAGTTCATTTAGCTTAATGTTAAGGCAAGCGTTGTGTCCAATACAGGGATGGAAAGAAAATTCAAACATATTTGAAAAATCGTAAAGTAATGAAAAGAAAGAGCCTGAACAGACAGGCCAAAATAAATCTGCTTTGGGTCACTTTGGAAGTACAGTATGCTGTTTAAATTATGCATGTGTCTTAAGAGGCTGGAAGCCGTGCCAAATTCCTAAGGACTAGAGTGCAGCTTTGGTGCAACTTCTGGCCTCTTCAGATGCGTGTGTCATTTAAACAGCGTGCCTCCAAAGTGACCCAAAGCAGCTTTATTTTGGCCTGTCTGTTCAAGTATTGGGAAATCCTGATGAGGAGAATCCAGAACTGATTAGTATTTTTCACATTTTCTGCATATGTTGATTTTGTGTAGAATTAGTCATCAAGCACAGAATTTTCCATTAAGGAAACAGCATTTTCTCTGCAAAAAATAGTAATATATAATATAATTTTATATTTTCTACTAAATCATCATCATCTGTTCAGAAAATGCTGTTTTCTGTGAAATAATACCACACTCATATCTGTGAATAATAATACCACACTCATATCTGTGAATATATTTTGGAAACTGCTCATTTCTCATATCAAGAAGACTTTCCTGGAATGGGGGGAAATTGTTAAAATTAGTCACTCTTTTTTTTAAGAACAGAATTAGTGAAAACTTACATCTTTAATCCAATAGGATATTTGGGCCTGAGAAGCATTTTTGTGGCATATAAATAATAATCTAAAGATGACAAATAAATTAACCCAGAGTTTTACATCTATCTTGTCATCTCACAGAAAGCCAATTCCAATAATACAGCATAGCATGTTAGCACTGTAATGTGCGACCAAATTCTGAGGGTGGTGCTGTTGACACACTAAAGTATTGAATCCATACACATGCCCTGGGTAGAAGAGGACTGTATGGAGGAAAAGGGACTTCTGCAGCTGGCAGTAGAACTATTCCAAAGAGAGAGAGAGAGAGCAGAATGAAATAACAAAAGTAAAGTCTCTTTCTCTCTCTGCAAAGTAGAGCCTTCCAAGAAATCTGAAAGCTTCTGTAAAAGTTGTGTTATCACTTTATTTAAATCTGTAAATTCAAACTTAGGTCCAGTTTAAGAGCTGCTGTCTTCAGTAGTGTCGCATATGTCCACCTCTCCAACTACAGTGTGAAGGCACTGGCAAAGAATAAAGGATTATTCTTACCTGACCATATTGTCCTGGAGTAGCTCCAATAGCATTTTGGAGGTTGCTTATGGCAGACGGAGGGCCAGCCAAGAGGGAGGTACCAGTGTCAACAATGGCTTGGCAGCCACCACTGCAAGCAATCACTTGGCCATTCACTAAAATGCTGAGAAGTTGGGAATCATGAGACTGAAGCATGTACTTGAAACAAAATGGTGGCAGCATATTAAGATCAGATAACTATACTTAGTAGGAAGCCACCCATTCCATTTCTGGGTTTATCATTTTTGGGCAGTGTCTTCAGCTGTGTTATTTGCCAGTGTTAATAGTGACATCTGTTTCAAATTATAGGCAATAAAAACACATGATGGTACCCTTTTCATGTCAGACATCTATCTTCTTCCAGTGTCTGAAGCACCACACATACTTATAGCACTATGGCTAAGAAGGAACATGAAGTTCTGCACAGGTGGAATCTGCTACATCTCCCCTCTCCTTTGCCCACTTCAACAGGGCTAACCTGTTGCCTGTGAAAATCCCGTCCTCCCAGCCGGCCATTAAATGGCTGATGGGGAACTGAGGAACATCCAGTCATGTCCCTATGGCCAGATGCACAACAAAGAAGGCATAATCCAGAACCTTCTGGAGGTCCTCCAGTAGTCATAGAGGGCAAAGCTGTTATTTTGCGTCCACTTATAATTACATAGCTGGACATTCTTTTACTGCTCCCCACTCTCCATTTACCACTAAATGGCTAGTTGGAGAGGGCATAGGAAATAAGTAAGTTTCAAGAGGGTGAGGATTATGTGAGAGAGATAACGTATTCTTCCCTCAGCCATGACCAAAACACCCCCCACACACACACACAACAACAGACAAAACACTAATGTTACAATAGTGTATGTCACTAATAGGATATCAATCTAAATATATAATAAAGGAGAACATACATGTGTGGAGACATGTCTTTGCTGTACATCCAATTGTAAAATCTAGTTGCTTGAAACTTGGTACCTATACTAGGAGATCCTGTGGGCATGTGTCTTGAAATTATGTTTATTTGAAAATGTATCAATAATTAGTTTATTAAAGTTTGTCTGTAAGCTATACATACCTTCTTTAGTCACTGGGACTTCCCTAACCTTTTAAACTGCCAAATACCACACTTGAGGCAAGCCTACAATATTCATTAATTTCTCCACAGGGCCTGTAGGACACTCCACATTCTATTTCTCCCTGCAGAGCTCCTGAACAAAGTGCAAAGACAGACAGACAGACAGACAGACAGACAGAAGCAGATAATGGGTAGCGGAGTGAGCAAAGGGAAAGGCTCTATCAGTATTGGGAAGTGGACGAAGAAAAGAAGGACTAGCATAAAATAAAATGAGCGGGAGAAGACAGGGAGTAAATGGAAAGACCAAGCAGTGGGCAGGGCAAACAAAAGGGTTTCTAAATATTTTGAAGCAGGCACATCAGCTTGTAAATTAATAAGAATATTTTTCCTAATAGTTAAGTGGTAGATTAGCATTGCTTTTTATTTTCCTTCATCTCTTCCTTTCTAATTGTTTCTGGTAAAACTTTCCAGTTTTATTTTACACTGCCTAATATAATTAGAAGTATTCAATACATTAAGAATCACACCAGCATACATTTCTGCTTACCTATCCAGTGCAATCTGCCAGTAACCTTGTTCAGTGACAGGTATCCAGTTAATGGAGCCAGTGTAGTAAGATTCATCAATTCCACCAAAAGTGATCATGCTCCCAGTTGTTCCTCTGAAATGTGAATATATGGTGCATTATTGGCATACCACTAATTTAGCGTAAGTTGAATTGTATTATATTATTGTATCTTATATGTTTCAATTAAAAGAGTTTTTGTAACACAAGTTCATATCTCACCATAGATCTGTCCATGTTGGCAAAAAGACCAGGCTTCTTCTGTTACACAGTGACAGCTTATGGTTCCCATGGCAATGGATATAGAAAACTGCTTCTGGTTTTAGTCCAAACTTTAAAAGGAGCTATCTTAAATGCTGAACACATTTAAATGAAAGTTTGGATTAAAACCAAGAGTGACGTAAGTAGGGCCCTCCGTTCTGGTAGTCAAGGTCTGCTGTCCCAGCCCAGGATTTCTTCTGCCCCATTTCGGATTTCCCCCTTTTCACTTGCTGCCCCTCACTCCTGGAACCTTCTTCCCCCGCGAACAAGAGCCATCACTTCTTTAACCAGCTTCAAAATGGAGTTGAAGACCATCCTGTTCAGAGAAGCTTCCCCAGGCATTGCATAACTGTCACTTGCTATTTGATGTTCTTTTGTTGCCTGTTTTATTGAATCATTTCCTGTATTGCTATGTATTTTACATGTATTATCCTACTAGTGGGGCAGGCTAACTCCAACAGGCCTCCCTGGAAGATTAACCATCCATTATGAAGCCAAGCCCTCCCTCCAGTCCATCTGCCTTGGTCCAGGCCTTGGAGGTAGAGAGGAACAGCTGGACCTCATCCCCTTCCCCTCCACCACTCGCTTCTCCTTTTGTGTCATGTCTTTTTAGATTGTAAGCCTGAGAGCAGGGAACCGTCCAATTAAAAAGATTGTATGTACAGCGCTGTGTAAATTTACAGCACTTTATAAATAAAGGATAATAATAACAACAACAACAACAACAACAACAATAATAATAATAATAATAATAGAAACCTGCCACTGCTGCTACCATCTCTCACAGTCCATGAATAAAGGGTACTGCAAGCCCAGCAGAATAGCAGCTATTTTACTTAGAATGTAAACTTGGGCTGCCATGCATCTTAAAAGATGGCAGCCAGCAGGCAAAGCACCCAATATATAAAGCAGGGGTGAGAAATTCATGGCCCTCCACATGTTACTGAACTATAATTTCCAATATCCTTGAATATCCCTAGACTGCCACAGGTTGACAGGATATGAACATGCAGAGGGTCACAAATTACCCAGCCCTGGTACAAAGAAACCTCAGGTGCATTTTTCTTCAATCATTCTTCCATCCATTCAAAACAAATAATCTTAGCTATTACCTGCTGAGATAAACAGAGAACAAGTTTTCTTGCACTAAGCCTTCATTCATCATGTTATCAAAGACGGGAGTTACATCAGCAACAGCAATGGCAGGGTAGCCTAAACCCAGAATCCCATCAAATTTAACATAGGTAAAGATGACTCCAGGCTCACTGGTGCTCAAGGCAAACTCCTGCCTGGTGTCAGTAAGGCTGGATACCTGGAAGGAAGAAAAAGCATTACTCCTTTACTTCTCAGAGAGGCTAGAGAGACGGAATAAGATTAGTATCTAATGGACATGTTCTTTACAGGATAGGTACAAGATTAAATCATGCAAACCACCAAGATGATAACAACTAGATAGGCTGGGTTTATCCTTTAAAACAAGGGTGGGCAAAATGAGGTCCTAAGGGCTATTTTTGTGGACCATGGGTGTCAATCTTTTTTTACTCCCAAATGCCCCCAAACATCCGCAAGAAGGCGGTCGTTTTAGACATAAGTGTTCTTTTTACAGCAGAAAATACCCCAAAGTCACTTCCTGTTCATGCACTGTTTTTTAAAAAAGGCATTTGGAGATGTTTGAGGAAATTTTGAGCAAAAAAAAAAAAAAAAGAATTATTTTGAAGGGAGTACAGTGTTGGTGTGCAATCTTTTACAGTCTCCTGGTATGTTAAAGTGACCCTTCATTCATTCATTCATTTGATTTATATGACTCCTTTCTCTCTATGCAGGACCCAGCACGACCCATAGCTTCTGAGTTGCCCATCCCTGTACAAAATAATTCAGTGAGCTGGGATCACCTTGAAGAGCTAACCTTGTAACATTTAGAGGGCTAAAAAAATGTAACATCCCTCACAACTTGCTAGCCTTCACAATAGAGACTGCCAGGGATGCATAAAAGGATATTGTCCTTGCAGAGAGGGGGGGGATGCCTTTATTATCACCTCTGTGTGGTATAAATTATTGTACTATTTTGATTCTAACAATGACCATCAAAAATAAACTATTTGGTTATAAAACTGTAAGTATGAATAGATTCTAATAAGTTTCTGCAGTCATGCTTGAGTGTGAATATTTACATTGCTAGTCTAGGATGTTCTGTGCTTTAGATTCCACTAGATCCTGTCTGATCTTGGAAGCTAAACATATCAGCCCTGTTTAGTACTTGGATGGGAGCCCACCAATGAATACTAGATGCTATAGCTTATATTTCTAAACTGGCAAAACCACTTTTGAGTGTTCCATGGCTAAGAAAACCTATGAAATTCACGGGGTCACCATAGGTCAATAGGCAAATACACATACAAACTTCACATTATTTTATTTGCAGGGCTAGTGGCCACTTCAAGATTTTTGTCAATTTTTAAAAAATTAATCCCAGGCACAAAAGCCTCTGGTTTCTCATTGGCATTGCTCATTGGGAGCTTTAGTCCTTCCCTTGCCATTTGCATTCCAGCTGAATAGCCCCCTCCTTCCCTGGAACTGTATTTAGCATTAGAAAAAATAGATAAGTGATAGGATTCCACTCATTAAACCTTCCCACCCTGCATGCTGAAGTATCATTAAAACCAAGTAAAAATATTTGTAGGTTAAGGTTAAAATATTTTTAGAACCCTAACATGGCTTCCAGATACAAGGTTAGCTTTAAAGATGCACAGAATAGATTGGGGTGGGAATGATCAGGTTCTCCAGATATTGTTTGACTACAACTGCCAGCTTCTTCACCATCAGCTATGCTGCCTAGGGATTGCTGGATTTTGCAGTCGAATAACATCTGGAATGCTGCATGATTCCTATCCTAGGAATAAATAGTGACTTGTCTGCGCAGTTGGCCCTATAACCCCTGTAACCCTGTTTGCTTTTTACCATCACAGTATCATATCCTAAGATGCCTTCCATGCTTCCTGTGCCATACTGAATTGACATAGTCTGCTGTGCGTTTTGGAAGGTAGAAGACTGAGAAGGATCAAACCTTGGATGGGTTTCTAAAGCAAAAAAATAACAACACAAAAACATTTGATTAATTCAAAATTATAATCAATGATAGCCTCTTAATGGACTGCATTTGCTGGTCAAAGAACACGATTGCCTCAAGGATCAGCCTATTTGGGAAGTGCCTATATTTGATATAACATAATAGGGACACTTTGGAGTGGGTGGGTGAAGAAATATTGTTTTTAGAGAGATTTTCAGCCAATTATCCAACTAGAGTGAACTCAATGAAGCAACTGCTGACAGGTAAATTATAAATCCCACTGATTCAATGGGTCTGCTGTACATGAATAAAACCCTCATTATTAGAAGAGAACAGTGAGTTCTTCAGGTGGGTGGGGTTGGCCTTAGGAATAACATTTGATAGCCTGTGGACTTTTCTTCTCATTTCATCTCAAGATAACGTTTAGACTATGTCACTTTAATATTTCACCCCATTTTCCCCTGTATGCCTTTAAAAAGAAATCCTTGCCTGATGAAGAAACCTGCAGTTTCAAAAACTTCCAGAGAAAATTTTGTGCTTTTTGGAATAGCCTCGTAATATTGCCATCATGTGGCCTTTCGTATTTGTCTTATGGTCAACATGGCTATTTGATACACGGAGTAACTTACGACATGCTGTATCACTGCAATAGATAGAGGGTACCCAGAGATTGGACGATCCTGTGTCAAACACAACAGTAAACGTCTGTGGTGGAGTTCCAATGTAGATTGTTCCATAGTATTCTGTCTGTTAATCGATAAGACACACCAACTTTGCACATTTTTCTTTTTTGAAACTTCATAACATTTTTAGTTTTAACAGTCAATGTGAGTTGTAATCACATTTAGCCTGAGAGCTACATAACTAAGATGTATATTAAAAAGAAAGACCTAAGAAAAACAATCCATATCCCATTACTTAAGATTATGTGGGAAAGGGACTTGCCCAAATGCAGGAGAGAGAAAAAACATGTATTAAAATCAAGGCCTTCCCAAGATATTTTGGTTCTTGAGAGGCATACACAGCAGTATCCTGCAATGTCTTGCAATTGCTCAAAACCATTTCCTCATCATCTGCCATTGAGACATCTGTTTCTCTCTGCCTAATAAACTGAAGCTGACTCCCTATAAGATTGAGAGTCTGTAAACTGGTGGGTTTCAGATCTAGGAAGTGAAAAAGCAACATGGGATTGCATTTCCTCTGAGGGAGCAAGGGCATATTTTGGGATTACTTTGTCACTGGACACCAACATGGACCCTGTGGTTTAATGTGCTTGGGGCCAGCTTAACTGGTCCACCAGCTATGGTCTTTCCTAGACCAGGAAAACTTAGCCACTGTAGTCCATACACCAATAATATCCTAAATAACTTCCTAAACCTTGATGCACTCTATATGGGACTGCCCTTGAAGATGACTAAGAAACTGTAGCTAGCACAAAATGTAGAAGTTAGACTTCTGAGTAGAATATCATACAGAAAGCGTCTAACACCAGCTTTAAAGGAATTGCATTGGCTGCCAATATACTTCTGTTCTGGATTCAAGGTTCTGTAATAACATGTAAAACCCTAAACTATTCAGGACCTCAATACTTGAAGGAGTGCCTCTTCAAACGTATGCATGCCCCCAAACTGAGATCTGCTGGAGGGACCATCTTCTGTCCCACATTAATCTGGGCAAGACACTGAGTGAGGATTGGAAATGTTCCTTCTGTAGCACCCTAGTAATGGAATGGAATGGTTATAAAATATTTTTCAAACATTATATATGTGTGTGTGTGTGTGTGTGTGTGTGTGTGTGTGTGTATATATATATATATATGTATATATATATGCGCATGCTGCCTTTCTCCCAGAAAGGAATCCAATGTGGCTCATAAATAAGCTATTATAACTAGTTTAATATTCTTTTTAACTTATTGTTTAATATTTTTTTCATATTTGAAAATATTTTTCATTAATTATACTGTTTTTAATTAGCCAGGTTAGTTTCATCGTACACTGCCCTAAGATCTTTAGATAGAGGTCAGGATATAAATATTTTCATAAATAAAAAGAAATAATACTAAGTCCAGATATCATTAAAATCTAAGTCATTGAGACAGTAGAACTGTCATTATTTTCCAACTTTCCAGTAAAGACCTGTACATCAACATCAGCATAATCAGTAAGCACCATCTCTTGCCACCCAAGAGTTCAACTCAAATGCAAGATCCATTACAAAAAAATGAATATGGGAAAATAATAATTTGGGTGGCAACTTAGTGTAAAAACATGGATTGAGAGAAAAATAAGCTAGATCCTGGGCTACAAAGGATCCCAGAAAGGAAAAGTTCACTTGAGTCCTTCAGCTAAGTCTGTTTATGACTTTTTCTTTGAAATCATGTTGTTTTCTCTCAGTAGAAGCATGCTAGAAACTTTGTACAAGGCCCACCCAAAGTTAAACCTAGTTAAGCCCCAGTGATCTGACAGTTTAGCATTTGATAGCAATAGAACATAACAGTGCTGTGCTTGATTGCATTGTATCCCCAGTTGGGTACAGTCCAGAAAAAAATTAACCAGAAGAACCTGAAGATGATCTAGAAATCAACTGCATTTTAAGCTCGTGATCATAACTAATTCCTGGCTCATTGTGTTTTTAACCCTGGACATCAGATAAAATAAAAAGATGTATTCTGAAAACCTTTGGAAAATCCTCTTCCTGAATAATAAAAAAGGACCAACTCACATCTAAGAAGTTCAAAAGTGGTTCATCGGCCACTTGGGCAGCATTAGAAAAAGCAGGGTGATACTTGGTACCAATATCATAATGGTGTTTCTGAAGAAGAGGTTCTAGCAAATTTTTCTCCTTTAGAATGTTTCTTAGTTTCTTCCCTCTATGCAAAGGAACACTGGAACACAACAAACAAAATGAATAGGCTTAGGTCCCCTCCTGCTGCAACAACTATCCAAAATCATCACAAACAACGTCATCATTGGTTTAATGGAGGAGAGAACTCTGGCCTCTCAAGGCTGTTTTTCTGGCCCTTGGTTCCGCTGGATTTCCCTGAGTGCCATTTGTTTTTTCACAAAAAGAGGAGAGGCAATTCATCTTTTAAACATCTGGTAGCTTCTACCCACCACACACTATTTAACATTTTTAAATATCCGTTTGTCAAAACTAGGAGTGGATATGTGCCACTTCTGGTTTTGTTTTTGGCAATCTTTGTGGCCTCTGGATATTGGATATTTGGCAGTCTTTGTGGCCTGTGGGGCCCTGGAACAATTATTTGCCCCCCAGGACCCCTCTTCCATACACACATGAAGTTGCCCTTTCCTAGTTTAATATCACCATGTACTTCACATCTTATCTACTAGATTGACGCAACTCCAGCATTCCAGTACTTAGGAATTCAAGCTCAAATATTACACTCTCTCAGTGTCATCAAAGTCTTATGTATCATCATATGCTTCTAAACAAGGCTTTGATCCTGCACAAAGTCACTCACACCTTAGTTCTACTGGCATCAGTGGCACCTGCCCAGCTGAAACAGATGGCAGGGCTTCATCCAAGGGAGAACTGCATGTTGACCTGCTTCAGCTCTCAATAAACTGAAAGATGGTTATTTGAAAGAAGATATTAGTTATCAGTACGATATGTAATGTTTAACTGAGATAGCAACCTATTTTTAAGGGCCCATTATATTTTCATTAATGTGGCACGTACTTTATACAATGCAATTATGCCTTTAATAGTGCATACACACATACATGCTGAACAAAGAAATCTGGGATTTGAAAAGGCAATTCTCTGTCTCCCTCTCCCTTTCCCTCTCCACTCAATTTCCCATTGCTTGATTAGTGAATCAGAAATTGTAGCTATGGATGAAAGCAGATTCCAGTAACAAAATGATAACTTACCGAGTGATAGATTCAGAAAGAGCGACAAGAACGAACAGAACAGCCAGGCACCTCATCCTGCCCACTCAACTGTTTCAGTTGCTCTAGTTCTTGTTCTATGCAACTCCATTATTTTATAGCTGCTTGAGAAGTACCCACCTTTATCAAAAAGACAAGTTATCAAATTTCAACTGAGAAAATCCAGCCCATTTCTCCAAACTTTGCAAACAATTTGGCAGGTGTCCTGTTCATTACATGTGCCAGTGTAATTGTGGCATGTCTCCCCCCCCCCCTTTTTTTTTTTTTCCAGAGTTGCCAGGTCTTGGGGCTTGGCCCTGAGTCTCCAGTTTTTGTGTCTCCAGGAAGAGACAAGGGTCCAAATTCTCTAGTTCTGGGGGCTCACCTCCATGTAGGGGGAAAGGGTTAGGTGAAAATCTCATTCAGCTAGCACAGAACCAGCTTGCTACAATTTGCAAGGCTTAATTGATTTATTGATGCAACTTGCAAAAATTCTCATATATTAGGTCTATATATTAACTTAGGGGTCATTTGTTGTTTTTTTAGCGCATCTATGCAAATAATCTCAAACATAGCTGTTATTCACACTATAGAACCACATCTATGCACATCTCTGTGAGTTCAGTTGGTCATACGTGTCAGCACATAAATAAAGATTGAGTTGACAGTGTGAATATATTTGAAGCATGTTGAAGGTATATAGAGTTTTATCCTGAGTTTATTTGCATTGGTTATTCACACATCCGAGAATATGAATCTTTTAGAAAAACTCAGAAAAAAACCTGACATCGATTATTTCAGGTTTAGTGGGGGGCTTTAACTAATGTACTTGAAATGCAGGTGAACAACAAAGATTCTTCTTACTCTGCTTGAAGGCACACAACAACAGCAACAACAACAACCTAAAGAAGGGGTTGGCAGAGAAGCAATCACATCATCCTCAGGACCTTTCAGAGGACCCTCAAGAGATCTTGAAGGATATTTGTCACTCTGTGTCCAGATATAAAAAAATCAGTGGATGCTTCTCTGTCTTCCCCACCCCTTCATTGGCAAAGAAATGGCTGAGCAAGGAGGGCTTAAGAAAAGAAAAAGTGAATTAAGGGGACTTTGGTCATTGCATAGTCAGTACAGAATTCTGATGTCCTGAACAACAACAACAAAAAAACAGTTATGATGACTGAGTTTGAATTTATGCCAACCATCTAACACAACAGCCTCAGTCTCATTGATTTCAAGAGTTCATTATGTCTGGGAACAGAAGTCATGCCGAGTGGCAATATTGCTGTGTTCCTGATGAGGTTTGACTGCAACTCCCAAGATATGCTGGCTAGGGCTGCTAGGAGTTGCTCTTGTCCAAAATCTGGAGGGCTGCATGATTCTCATCCCTGGTCTAAACATAACTGGCAATCCTCCTTGTTGTTGTGGAGAGCTCCAGTGGTGAAGTCTCCAATAAATCCATAGCTCTACCAATGAAGGTCATTTTATTTGCTTCTAGGGTTTAGCTAGCCCAGTTGCTGCATTGGAGTTAATATTTACTTACTCATTTTATGCCTTTTCCACAGCCCTGGGACCTATGGCAGTTCACATATAAATAAAAACAACCTCAAGCATCCCTTAAATTAAAAAGTGACAAATACAGACAATACAACATATTATTAAAGAGCTTGTAATATTAAAACTCTCCCACTTGGGCATGAAACCCACTGAGTGGCCTTGGGAAAATCACATGCTCTCAGCCTCAGGGGAAGGCAATGGCAAACCTCCTCTGAAAAAAATCTTGCCAAGAAAAACCCATAATAGGTTTGCCTTAGGGTCACCATAAGTCAGAAATTATTTGAAGGCACACAACCCCCCACAACGCCCCCCACACAATATTTCTCTCTTTATTGCCAGATTTCTTTGACTATTGCTAAATTATCATTTATCCAAAAATTGCTTCTTGTTAGTCTTGGATAGGTTTGCTCAGATGTAACTCCTACTGCGTTCAATGGACTTACTCATTGGTAAGTGAATGCTGGATTGCAACTTTAATAGTTCATAGATACAAAGGCTGTTAGATGAAAAAATATAATGTTTATTTAAAAAATTAAAATGTTTATTTAAAAAATTAAAATGTTTATTAAAAAAATTAAAGTGTTTATTTAAAACATTAAAATGTTTATTTAAAACATTAAAATGTTCTGATTGCCTTTTGTGTGTATTCCTAGGGAACTGTATGTGTAAAACAAATGTACCATTCTTATCTGAAGTCCTTGACACTTAACTGCAAATGAACTTTGAGTTCTTCTTAAAATGAATACACACACACATACTGTATATATATACATATCTAATATTCATATCAATAATACCATTTAATGGAAACTTGATAAACCCATTAAACACCTAAGCAAATATATATTTTAAAATATGGATAAGCCAACGTTTCCTCATAGGTTTTGTATAGAAATGTTCCATGAACATTCTCTCTCCCTGAGGAGGGAAAGTTAATCTTGAGTTTTAGTCCAAACGTTAGTCCAAAGTTCACTTCCTAAAACTCTGGGTTCATTTTCAAATAGTTCTTTCTTGAATGAATCTGTTGGCCTTTCATCTCTTTTATACAGCTCTTCAATGTTTTGGTTCTAATGCCTTTTTATTTCTTGATCATACAGTATGTTTCACTGCTGGTTGTGGAGCATCCCTCTTGGTTTAAATTTCTCTTTACAATTCTTGGATCTTGTGGATGAGGATTTTTGTTCTATCTTTTGTTGTTGTTGTTGTTGTTGTTGTTGTTGTTTTCTGTTTCTCTGCATTGATTGTCCCTGCACACAAGTGGCTGAATTCAGGGTTCTGGGCCTATTTATGATACCTTTTACTTTTGTTTCTCATCTGTCCTTAACTGCTTGAACAGTTTCATCTGTCATCCAGTGGGGCTTTTCTTTCTTTCTGACTAGCAGTGATGTCTTTTTGCATTCTTCCCTCACAGTGTCCTTGGTATTAGTCAAGAATTCTTCTGGCTCTGAGTCAATTAGTCTTAATAGTACAAATCTATTTTTTTAAATTATCTTTAAATTCTACAGGAATGTTCTTCAGGTTATATTTTGACGTAATTTTTGAAGAGAGGATAGATGTTCTCTATGTCCTCTGCTCTTCCCCAGTAGCTTGTTGAGTGCCTTCTGATCTGGTAATCTCATCTTCTGGCACTATCTCTTGGTTCATTTTAGATTGTCAAGATAGAATGCTTCAAGAATAGTTTAGCTTCTTCCAGCGGCATCCCTAGGGTTGACCTCACCTGGTGTGGCAACTCATGATGTCACCCTCCCATTAACCTTCTCACATACTACACCATACTGGATCCTTAGTAATATTTTTATACTAATGTTACTTACAAATTGTAATTCTCATGTATCACTGAATGTAATGGTAATAGTTGTGGCATAAACAACTAGCGAAATTAAAATTGCAATATCATATGCACAGCCTAAATTTATTTACATGTACATAGTTTAATTTGGTTAAAGTGCTAATTTGGTAAGATGTGATGTTTTTAAAGACAATTTTTAAAAGAATCTATTTTAATTAAATTTTTTTTTTAAAAAAATTAAATTTTATTTTTAAAATTAATTTAAATTAATTTCCCCCCAAAAAATAATCTGGGGCTTCTACTTTCTCCTCTCACTGAGCCTTGCCTAACTCACACCATATCTGCAGCATTTTAAAGGGATGCAGGCAAATACCACAGTCTGTTTCTATCCAAATGCAGATGTTTGGGGAGCAGTGGTGTCACCCCCCTTTAAGGTCTCACCTGGTGTGGTCTGAATCCCCCCGCACCCCTCTAGTGACACTCCAGCCTTCTTCTGCAAAGTACCAACAAGCATTAGCTATGGTGTCAGGAGCATACAGCCCCATCACCACAGAATGGTAGTGCCATGGTGGGTTGATTTATGATTATTACATTTTAATTGCCCTGAAAGTAGAAACATGTTTGTGGGGGTTTCCCCCTCAGGTGCAAAAATAACTTGGCTTGCCTTAGATAGTACATATCTTGCTGCAGATGGGGAGCAGATTTGCTGGTTTGTCTCTGGTGACAAAATGTCTTGAGGTGGCCCTAGTACTTACCTTCTGTGGCTTTGCTCCAGCAATACGTGGCAGTCTTTGTAAAAGCCCAGCTAATGGCCATTGGCTTGTGCCCAACCCATCATGAAACAAAAGGGCATTTGAGTTAGCTTCTGTTCTTCTTATATGAGTAAGGTCACAATTATTGAAAAGTTTATCACAGTAGATAAACAAAGTATTAAATAAAGTTTCTCTTATATTGGAGGTCACCTTGCCTATCAACAGCTTTAGTAGAATGTTGTGTGGAAAATGCTTCTGCTTCTTCTTATCCTCCTCCTTATCATCCTCCTGCCTTTTCCTCCAAATTGAGGCTCAAGACAGCTTACAAATTAAAATGAGTGCAATGAAGTCAAAACATACAATAGATGGACATTAAAGTAGAATTAAACAATATTAAAATAATTTAAAGCATATATTTAAAATAATGTAAAATCAGCTTTTTAAAAAGTAGTCAAACAGTACTGTGATATTTTAAAAGCCCTTCACTGTAAAAACTTCCATTCGAAAAGTCTATCAGAACAATAATTTTTAAAATGTCTATGCCTGCCAATGGAATGACAGCATTAAGGAGGCCATTTTAGCCTCTGTAAAAGAAGGAGTTCTAGAGCCTAGTGGCAGCTATTTAAAAGACCCACAGACAGTGGAATCTACTTGCTCACATTCTTTCAACAACATCGATGAGCGACATTTTTTTCCCATCTCCCTGCCAAGTGTACATGTCTGCATGAACACAGATACGTGCACCCATGAACCCATACCAGTTTTGGGCTATACAACTGTAGTTCTTTTTGGTTTTACTAGCTCCTGGCAGTTGTCCACCTCCTGTCACAGCCTGGGATTACTCAGTTCTTGCTCCTTCCAAGCGTATGTAAACTGTTGAAAATGCCCATCTTCATCTCACTGAATTGCAAAGGCAAGCAGGAAAAGCCATGTCCCAACTGTAATTTATACTGAAGAGATCTTTCTCAATCACATTCCTGCCTAGTCATGAATAGCTACTGGTTGACCTACCATGACTGATTATGGGAAAGAACCAAAAGATGGAAGAAAGATGTAGTGTCTTGTGAAGCTTCCTGCCAACAGAACAGAAGTGGGTGGATGACACTGTCACACTATGAATATGAAGAGAGATACATTTTGGTGTACTGAACACAGGAAGTTTCCTTATATCATTGACCCTTCAGGCTCAGTATTGCATCCACTGTTTGACAGTGGGTTTTCAGTGTTTCAGACGCAAAGGTCTTTCTTAGCTCTGCTTGCAAATGTGAAGGGTTGATTCTGAAATGTTCTGCGTGTGTAGCATATCATCTACCACTAGATCACCTTCACTTACTATTGTGTCAATAGTTCCTGCCTGGGACCTATATTCTTCCCTTATTGCAAAGCTGACACTTAGGAAACTAAGCTAAGATAGAGATGGATAAAGTGATGTGTCTACTAAAACAAGGAAGCATATCAGGTTTCATTGAAGACTAGAAGCCATTAATATACTATTTGAATCTCAGGCGGGGAGAGGAATATACATTAGGATTCAGTGATTAAATTAGTTATAGGTTAATCATGATCTATGTATTGGCTGTATTATAAGATGTCGTGATGGTTCACTATAAAAATAGTGACAATTTATATTAAATTTGGATTTACAAATGGAAAAGTTTAGATCAATTCGAAAAAATTATAAAATAATCTGAAAGAGGTATAATAGGGTGGATGAGGAACCTATAGAGAAGTAGAGGATTGAGAAGTGAAAAGGAAATGAAGGTCTGATGGACTTAATTAGTTCCAAATCTCTAAAGGAATGAAGTATTATGCAGTGATGTCATTTCTAATTGGTTGATGCAAGCGGTTGTGTAATTAATTTATGTGGTGTAATTAATTTGTTATATCTTATTTTAAAAACCAATAAATATATAAAAGAAAGGAAATTAAGCTTTTCTCCATATACTTTGATAATTTTATATGCTTTGCTAGGCCATAAGATGTCTTTGAAATGAGATGTACAATTAATTTAATTTTAACTGCTAAGGAATATTTTTTGGAGGGTAAAATCTGTTTTTGCAACAGTTTAGCACAAAGGAAAAGGGAGACTTATGAAACTTTGTCTCACATGTGGGGGACAATATATTATTGATGATATGAAGTGTTGGAAGTGAAGAACAGTGTAACCACATTTGCACAAGTGACCATGTGCTACTAGGCAGCAACAGAAGTCGAGAACTCTAGTTCAGCTTTCCTGGAATGTCTGCTCTCTCTGGCTCAGTCTTCACCAGACTGTAATACTGGAATTACTCTGGATTCTTCATCAAACAGTTTTGTGTTGTTGGAAGTACACAGGTTGATTTTAACCTAGAGTGACTCCCTGATAGCAAACAACACAGCTCATCATTTGAAGGCAAATTTGCTTCGGGGAGAGGGCATTTATATTATTAATTCAGGATTTTTCAGACCACAGAGTGTGTGACTGGCAGCAGACAATTACCTCTTATTTGTTCACACCTCTTGTGCACATGTGTTTGATACCTCTCCTCTAACTGGTAGCCGCCTCACATGACAGATCACACTTCCTTGAGTAGATCCCAAATATATGTTGAGTGACAAGGCATCAAAAGGTTAGGGGGAAAATAATTTTAAAAAATGGGTTGAAAGTGAGTTAGTTTTTCTTCACATTCTAGCCCTTGCAATGTGAAAAGAAATCTGGTGTTGCTCTTGGAAGAATGAACATTGTGTACTTCAAAGGTTCAGAGGCAGGTCTAAGCTACATTTTCTGCTCAATGCAGATTCAGCCTCTGTTGTCTGCTCAGTTGCTTCCTCTTCTGACTGATACTGTCAAGCTTGATTTCACATCCTCTCCTGTCTCCTCCTCCTATCTTTCTTAGTCATATAGCTAAAGGCACCAGACCTTATCCTTATTATCAAATGCATACTTCACTTCAATAAACCTTCTTTTCATGGAGACAGTCTTTAATAATGATTCCAAATGCCAGCTTCCATATTTGCTAACATGCAGAAGATAACCCAAGGTAATGATTATACCAATCTAAAAGCTCACAAATACCCTGGCTCTCTAACACCAATAATTAATGTTTATAAAGCTAAGGTTACACCTATGATTTTATACGCAGCAGAAGTTTGGGGTCTAAATCCCACTTCATTAGTTGAACTAGCTCAGTCTCAACATCTGAGATGTATATTGGGTGTAGACAAGAGGACATCCGCGTCTGCTGTTAGAGCGGAACTAGAAATATATTCAGTTTATTCGCAAGCCAAAATCAGAGTTTAATTATTGGTGTAAAATGAATGAAATGGGGCCAGATAGACTACCAAAATTATGTCTCTCAGAACAGTCTCAATCCCATTTTGAGTCCTCTTGGTTTATGCAAATAACAAACTTTATTGTGAGCTGTGGTCTCCCTGTAACCTGCACAGTCAATGATCAAACAAAAAAGGGTGCGAGACAGAGAATCCAGGATATTGAGGCCCAAAAAGATATAGCCACCCTTAGTAAGGTAGGCAATTTAAAATGGCTGAGCCAATTTAAACGCACTTTTCAAAGACTGAACTATCTAAAAATACAAATGCCAAAATACCTGAGGTATTTGAGCAGCTTGACACAATGGTAACATATGGTAGATTTCATGGTATTCCTTACGATGAGCGAACTTGTATTTGTGGAGACCGAGAAATTGAAGATTTAGCTCAAATTCTGTTCAAGTGTGATTTGTACCAACAGGAAAGAGACCAGTATCTTGGTCCCTATATCAAATGATCAATGTTCTGAGATACCCATGTTAGAACTTCATATTTCATGAGTGGTCAAGATTCAAAAATATCTATTATCACAGCTTGGTTTCTATGTAAAGTAATACAGCTGAGAGCTAGATACGTGGGGACAATTGGGTTAAACTGTAGAGGTGATGAGGAATTTTGATGTGTAACTGATGTTCAATCTTTCTGTTTTATGTACCATCATTTTAAAGCTGTATCCCCCCTCATTTTACCCATTTTCGTACTTTGAATCCTTTATATAGATTTTTATAATGAAGTTTTATAATTTTGTTTCATTTATGGGTTTTGTACTTAAATTGTATGGCATTCAGATGGTATCTGTATGGTATTTTATTCATACTTTAGATTTATTATATTAACTTTTTAAATTTCTATAGACCTTCTATAGAATTTTATAGCGTGTTTTATCTGCTTTGTGTTATTTTGATATGGCCTAAGAGCTAATCAATAAACAATATGTATGTATGTATGTACCAATCTTTGTCCTTAGCAGGTATCTGGACCCTAGAGTTGAGTCCCCTCACTAGAAGCCAAAATGACTAAACTGAGGTTCCCACACTTTGAACATAGCATGAGAGAAGACAATAATGTTGCTGAAGACAGCAGGAAAAGAGGTAATACTGGCAGATCGATTCAATAACGGAAGCTCACAGCCCCATGTTTGCAAGACTTGAGCACAGGTATTCAAAACAGGAGATCTTGAAGGTCTCTCATTTGTAGGGACATCATAAATGGAAGCCAGTTTGACAGCAATTAACAACACAGTGGAGTCCCAGTTCTGTGGAAAAGGCAAGATTAAAACAAAACAAAGCATTCAGTAGTACTTAGTCCAAAAGTGCAACTAACCTGTGTTCTGGTTCAAGAAGAGAATCAACTGCATACTTGTGATGAGTTGATTTACAAGACTACCAATATGCATAGCAGGCTAGTGTAAGTAATGATATTTAAAGAGTTTTAAATATTTTAGGAGAAAAATTACATCCCATAATGTATGTGTGTGGCATTATGGTTTGAGTGTTAGCTCAGGAAGATTATGAGATGGGGGAAGGGAAAGCCAAGAGTAAAATGCATACTCTGGCAAAGTCACTCAGCTGTGCTGAGAGTTTTCAGACATGGGAAAGTCCTGGGAGTAGTTTGTTGCTGGAGTATTCCTGGATCTTCATGGGTTAAGTCCTGGATAAATGTGACATTATCTGAAAATATTCAGTATGATCATTTGTGAGGCGTATGCATTTTTCCCGAGTTTTCCATCTGATAATGATCCTGGAGTCCAGGGTTCAATTCTCAGCTTTGACCACAAAACCTAAAAAGTCACATGCTCTCGGCCTCAGAGGAAGGCAATGGCAAAATTCCTCTGAACGAATCTTGCCAAGAAAACCCATGATAGGGTCACCTTAAGGTCACCACAAGTCAGGAACATCTTCAACAACAGGCATACATCAACAGGAAATGCACATGTGTGTGCATATGCTCACTATTTTTGGAGCCAGCATCAACTCTGTCAAAGTGTTTTTGAAAATACTGTATATAAAAACAGCATTTTATATATATATATATATATATATATATATATATATGCAGAGAAAACAGGATGAGTGTACTCATCATGACTCATTTTCTGTCTTTCCTTATCTTCTACCTCCAGCCAAAAGTTCATCAAGAATGATGACATGATAAGACAGAAGTTCAGTACACAGATATTAATTTTATGGTTAATTTCAATAAAATAATTCTTATTACAATATAGCACACATATGACAGTAAAGGAAACATATCTGCACATTACAGAGAAACATTCCATACTATGATACAATACATATTCGGGCCCAGTTATTCTGGGCTTTTGTCCACATTGAAAGCAATGTTCTTGTATTGCATTAGAGACATACATATCTTAAGTAATGAGCCTGCTATGGATCCACAATCAGCCTGTTTTGGACACACAGAGAGACTTTCAAACTGGATCAAGAACGAGAACAGATGGAGCTTCTTTGTCCCATCAGAACTGGCTGCATAGAATGGTGATTATCTGGCCCTTGTGGCAGTAAGTTAAAATGTAGTTAGAAAACTGTTTCTTCTTTTCCCCCTTCCTCCACTGAACAAAATGTTTCATGTTTCATTTTTAAAAGGATTGTCTTTTTGTTTTAAGACTCCAAATAAATATTTAACTAGATAAGAGCTCCTGAAATATACATTTGTTGTAAGAACAGCCCATAGCTTGGGGAATGAATGGGGGAGGCACTGTACCTGTGTCAGAAAAGCAAAGAGTTAATGGTTAATGGTTATTGAGATTCTAAAAGTCAGGACCAAATTAGAAATGATTTTTTAAGTTTAATAGCAGCCGGGGTGGAGAAGGGTGTATATTTTTCAAGAGCACAATGATGAAAGAAGATATCTTTATATTTTGACCCTTACTCCTTCCAAGGAAAGGGGGAAACAACACCTTTACCAAAGGCCATTACAAAGTGGGAGCAGAGCAGAGCTACAGGGGATTCTTCTTCAATGCCATACTGGTGCCACTTGGCTGCTAAATGGGCAGCAGTCCCTAGCACAGACACTGATGTTATTGTGCTCATGCACAAACAGCTACCTGCTCAGAAGCCATCCACTTACATACTGCTGAAGCAAGGATGTGATTCTTTGTTCATTTCATTTTTGAGAGAAGCAACAAGTAATTCTCCTGCTGCAAGAAAATCTTCAAAAACAGTGCCCTTTTCAAAGACACAGTTCAGGACTTCTTCTCCACAAAATGTGCTTGTGGTGTTTTTGTGCAGAAGATAGCATTTTCTGTGGAGAAACAGCTTTTTCTACACAGAAAGGAGAATTTATGCATCAAAATATGATTTTATGTGTCAAAAATGCTCTTTTCTGTACAAAAAATATTGTATTTGAAATCTTATTCTGTACAAAATTAACACATGATTTTTTTTCTTGGAAAAGCAGCATTTTCTGTGCAGTGTATATATTCTGTTTTATGCACAAAAATACCATGTTTGAATTTTGCACAGAATAAGTCCAAAACTGTAAAAATTCTCATCAGTGCAGAATTGTCCTCATCAAGGTTCCTAAAACTCAACAAATATATTTTTCTACCATTTAAAAAGTATTTTTGAATATTGTTTCCATCCTTATGCTGAAGTGTTTTTCCACTGCCATCTTGTGGCAATATCCCATAATAGCATTGTACATTGCATCCCCTGTATGCAGCTATGTTGTGGTGGATGCTAGTATTGTGCCCCAGTACACTCACAGCTAGGGAAAACTCTTTCCTCTGTCTCTTGACATCCAGATGTTATGGTATCATTTGTTTCACTGGTCAAAATGCAACAGATAAAATGTCACAACGTAACTGCTCTTGCAGCGATAAGAAATGCATCTCACGGGGCAACTTCATGGATTAGGGATACAGGCATCACACCTCCCTCCTATTGGGAAGTCGGTGCTAGACAACATGAGCTGTGTAGGTATGGGGGCAGCAAAGTACACTTCATACATTACAGTATATATGGATAAATTATTTGGCACATCCACCAGACAGAATGTATGATGTCCTTAAGAGGTCAAGTTGAAAGCTATTATGTTTTAATATGTTTGATCAGAAATACTGGTGACAGCTACTTGTTCCCAAAACATAAAAACATACCCAGCTCACACCAAGAGCTCATCACTTCTTATTTACAGTTCTGACTTCCCTTCTGGTTTGCTTGAATCACAGTTCCTGTGTGTTGATAAATCACTGACTGGTGCTGCCAAACCCCATTTAAGTGAATGGACAAAGCTTGTGTAGATGGATGCCTAATTGTCCTCACAGGATGTTGAAGATAAGTATTTAATGTGTACTGCAGTGAGCAGGAACAATCATAAAACTTTTTTCTTTCATTATATTTCACTTTCATTTCATTAAATCCACGTTTTTGAAGTCTACTGAACATCGGTATCGTCCATCAATGAATTTGGAACATATGTAGTTTGGCAAACATGGACAGGTGTGATGTTGTCGTTTCCCAAAGAAAGGAACCTTTCAGAAAACAAAAAACAAAAAAATACAGAACATTAAATTAAGTGCTATCAGTTCAACTCAAGTAAACAGAAAGGTGAAGAAACAAGAATGGAGAAAAGGCACCAGGGTTAATAAAGCCCAAATCTTAACATTTATGGTCCAGTCCAGCTAAACTGTGATTGTGTGATAATGCTTGAGCATTTGGTGCAGCTATGTTGATGTTTAAAATTTAGAGGAACCTGAAATATAGGTGAAGAAAATATTTTTAAGCAAGTATTGTTATTCTTTAGCAAGGAATAAGATTGTTTATGCTCCTCCAAAACCAACACTATCCCCTGTTAACTTAATTATAGTGGAAGTAGTAATATTCCAAGTAGTGTAGTAATATTCCTCCAAAGGTGAAAATGACAGTCATACTATTGTTGAATAAGTGAACTATTTGTCTAGGACTCCTTTTTAGGCCCTAACTTGCATAATAGAGCAATAATAACTCTCAACCTGCATGTTTCTTTTCAACTGTAGTTTTCTCCCATTTGAGGCATGGTTAAGAAGTGTGCATGTGGTTTCTCTCCATCCCCATCATCCCATATATGAACTCAACACTTCCCCCATGCTCCCCCCCTCCGCCATTCACATTCACTGTCTCACAATTTTTTTAAAAAAATTGTTATCGTAATAGTGCTAAAGTGATAAGATCTTGTACCACTTTAGCACTACAGCTGCAAAAAGAAGGAAAAGAAACAAACCAAAACGGTCAGTATGGTAACTGGAAATGTAGTGAAGGAACAAAGGTGAGTGGAAAATGTCAGGGTAAAAGTAGATCACCATTCAATCCCAGTGAATTTGTCATCAGTGGGATGGCCCAAAAACACAGCAAAGGGGACAAAGACTGTAGATGCCAAAGACTGTGTTGGAAACTCCCAGGACAATAAAAACCCACACCCTGCTGATACTTTTTAATTAAAAAATAAATAATAAAAATAAAAACCTGAGAAGTATTACTACAATTCTCACCAAACTCTAATGCTTTTGTCCAGTCCGGAGGAACACTTACATAATATTTTCAATTTGCAATGTGAGCAAGACAAACATGTAACCTGGAACAGTGTTTATTCACCACAGCAGCTGAAAAAAAAAATCTGAAACAAGTACACCCAGTCAATTGTACTGTTAACTGATGAGAGTTTGACATCCTCTTTGCTAACTCTGTGACCTAAACAACATTCCTGTCCTTCTCTCTGTTATAGCATGTTTTGCTTTACTGACTTTTTTAAAAACAGAAGCTATGTGTTTTATTATCCACAAATTATGTGATATCACATTTGTGTTGTGAAAGCACCTAGCTTTTAAAGCAAATAGGTACAGCTTATGTAAAGAAAATGTGTAACAGCAGTCATAAAAGATAGATGGTATTAGTTAATAGGGAATGACAGAGCTGAGGCCACTTTCAAATACCTTATGACTGATGGGGTGACATTCATCACCTTCTTGCCCTAACGGAGTACACATCCGGAGTCCACGGAGCCACAAGCTGATGGCGCAGCATGTCCCACCTCCACACTGGAGGTCCCTTTCACAAGCCTAGAAAGAAGCACCACAACAGTCTGAATTAGTAGACATTGGGAGCTTTTCCCCAAGTATTAGCATTAGCTGGATGTATAAGTATACAAGGGAAATGTAAAGCCGTACATCCCTGGTGAAATACATCTTTGGATATGGCTGAAGGAGAAATAACCATGCTAGAGGTGGATTTAAAATCACAGTGGCTTCAACATAATAACAAGAATGGCACCAGGAATGAGAACCCATACCCTCCAATAGTCCACAGATGAAAACTGGGACACATGTGTCCATGCAACATCAGAGTGTGGTTAAAAAACTGTGGCTAGGCAACAAGAGAGCAAGTTATTAATGAGGAAAACACACACACAAAAAACCTATCTTCTGCTGAAAATCCCTGGAATTCAAGAAATGTTCAGCGGGAGGATAAACTTATTTGGAAGGACAAAATTTTGCTCCCTCCTCTCTCCTTCCACCTCCTGAGTTGAGTGCAAGCCACCTTTTTACTTTGCACTCAGGCTGCAGCAACTGAAGAAAGCTGGGACAAAGGGGGGAAATGGGAGGAGGTGAGAGTATTTTAAAAGCAACTGAGAAAGTGGGATGGCAGAGAATTACCTGGGGTTGTCCCTGCACAACTGGGCCAGTTGGAGGAATGAGAACATCCTTGGTAAAGTGTATGAGTTTCAACTGGGGGAGACTGAAAGCAGAATCCTAAAACCCTACCATAATCTAAAAGATGTTACACTACAGCTGCTTGAGATTTTCTTTTTAAAAGGCCCTTAGCCTTTAATCAACAGTAAACCAAAGTGCAACCATATTGTCAGCAGAGGCAAGAGCTATTAGAGGTCAGAAATAATCTTGGATAGTTCAGTATATATCAGAGATACTGTTGCAGCTATGATACTGCTAGGAACTGCTGTTCCCATTATGAAAGGTTATATTTATACAACCTGGACTGACTAGCTCAGATAAAATGAATACCCTCTTGTTGATTGTTGAAACTAAACTTTCACCTAATGAAGTCATGAGAACCAGGCGGAAAAAAGCAAAGCCAAACACTCTCAAAAACTAAAAATACAGTAAAACTCAAGCTAAATAGCTTCTGTGATAACTATGAAGTTCTACTGAGGTCACAGAAGCCACACATCTAACAGAGGGCTTGTTGAGAGAGCCATATGATGTAAGGAACTCCTGCAAAATTTCTTGAAAGTCCAGGACATGCTGGCTCCACGTCTCTGCACCCTGTTGACGTATTTGTCCAGAATTATCTGCTGAAGATTTGATCAACCCAGCAAGCTGGCAAAATTGCTTACACGGTAGAGGACATCCATCAAAGAAAAGATGTGTATGACCAGACTGCGGTAAGATGAAGTGAAGGCAAGCCAAATAAACCATGACTTTATTACTATTTGTTACAGAAAGGAAAAAGAAGGCCTTGATGTCATGGCAAAATGAAATGAAATTTTTATGGGACTGTTTTTAAAATATGCTGGAAGACCAAACACTGCATTTTGAAACAGTGTATTATTTTTCAAGGAGAAATAAAAGAAAAGCAGACACTGTAGCACTTCTCTCTGTCATTAGGAAAGCTGAGGCTGTGAGCCTTTGCCTTATACTGGGATCAGTTCCGGACCCTTCTGCGTAAGGCAAATTGCGCGTATGCTTGAGCCCCATTGAAAATAATGGGGCTCGCGCATGGCGCATGCTCCATTATTCTCCCATCACACAGCTTTCAGCGTGGGAAGCAAAAGGAGAAGACCCAGGATTTTTTAAAATACAAATTTCAAAATTTTAATTTTAAAAAAATCTTTTATTTTTAAATTTTTCTTTAAAAACATCACATTTTAACCCAGTCTTCTATGCATATGTAAATACATATGTAAATAGGTTGTGCATATGAAATTGTAATTTGAAGGAATAATTTTAATTTTGCTAGTTGTTTATGTCACAACTATTAGCATTATACTCAGTGGTACAGTATATGGGAATTATCGGTAACATTAGTGCAAAAAATCATTTCTAAGGATTCTGTATGGTGTGAAATGGGAAGAGGTCAATGGCGGTGGTGACACCATGAGTTACCGCACCGAGTAACACCAACCCTAGGGATGCCACTGCCCTTGTGTACAGTATAATAGGGCTACTGATAATAGCTTATACTTTATCATCCTGTCCTACTGCCTGTCCTAAGGTTGTTGTTACTGTTGTGTGCCTTCATGTCATCTCTGATTTATGGCAACCCTAAAATGACCATATCATTGGCTCTTTTTGGCAAGATTTGTCCAAAGGGGGTTTCCCATTGCTTTCTGAGTCTGAGAGAGCATAGCTTGCCTTGTGTCACCCAGTGGATTTCCATGACCAAGCAGAGATTTGAAACTTGGTCTCCTGACGTCTAGCACTCAAATCACTACACCACGCTTGGTCTAGGGATAGAAAAAATAGTCTCCAGAAATCATTCCAAACAGAAGAATGAATTTCCTAACACTTGGGGAAAAAAACTTCCATGAAGAATAGTGCAGTAGCAAGATTCTTCACATTTTGTGAAGTCTCTTGGGGAATGATTCTGCACAGAAATACATAGGCTTAAATCTTGTCGTTATTCCTATCTAGAGTAGAATAGATCTACTGAATATCAGTCTCGACAGACCCGCAATGGGGAGTAATGGGGGCATGGCATGCACACTCCCCATGCTGCTGTGATGCCATGTGCCCCACCACGCAGCGGGCAGCATCACGGTGCTCCTCTGGCGCTGTGTCCAGATGATGCAGCAGCAAAGGAGCAACGAAAAGCCATGGCATTGGCAGCTATGGCACCCTTTCTGTGGCACAAAAAGGAGCTTTTTAATTGCATTTAATTGCTGCGGCCCCAATCTGGCGCTGAAAGGGGCGGCTGCAGGCCACCCCCTAGGTGTGGCCTGTTTAGCCCCTCAGTCAGATTTACCTGTGTGTTGACTCACAACACATACTGATTCAATAATTGATTAAATGGGCCTTCTATAGTTGGACTAACCAACAGGATGGCAGGCACAGTGTATTTTGTGCAGGAAACACTGTTTTCTGATCCAAACATTTTGTGTGTGTGCAGCAAAAATAATGCATATTTCTAAGCAGCATAATTCCCTAGGAGACTTCAGAATGTGTGAATGCCTCTTGAGAACTGTGCAGTAATTTTCATTTTTTCCTTCAGTAGAGAGAAAACTATGGGCACTGTTCCTCCTATCATACAAAAACAAAGAATACCAAGATTTACATCTTTACTTAGTAGAGTTGTTTATGACTATGCAAAGGAAAGGAAGCTGGTATGCTTAGTATTGCACATACTCTAAGGGCCATCCTTGGCACTGAAACAGGTTCCAAGGTTATGTTTTAAAGCACTAGTCTCCATTGTTTAAATTTAAGTTTTATTATCTTATTAAACCTTATTCTTTGCTCCAGAGTCACCTCTGATGCAAATCAACCTGGTCACTACTATTCTTTTCCTGTGGAACATGATAATGTAGTCAACTGGTGACACTGTAAAGCAGGGAGTGGATATAATGGTTCTTGCCTTAGAGCAGCACATTGAATGAGATGGCATAAGGGCATTTCTAACCATAAATGTCTAAAGGCTCCCCCCACCCATTCACAGTGGAGTTTGGTTATAGCACTAGAGAAGAGTGATCTTTTTAAAATATCCACTGCCAACTTCATTCAAAAATTGTCTGACTCACTTATGCATCACAGCTGTGACAATTTAAATAGATAACAGTCAGGACAAATACATAATAATGCAATTTCCTGCATCTGTTAAAATTCAAATAATTTAAATTAAGTAAAGATGGAGAAAATAAGCATCAGTCTTATTCAAGGAAATGCTAAACAAATAAAAATCAAATTCTGCTAAGTCTATTTATGACTTATTATGCTGAAGCCATCAGAGCTATTTTGGGAACAGGAAGTATAATCCATCAAGAAAGAAGATATATGTACCTAGTTATGTGAATCCAAAATCCTGATATTCCATCTTTGTTTCATTTTATTTGTTTGACTCGGAAGATTTACCAAATGGATTGTTGTTAAAATAGTTACATGTAGCATTTTGGTTTTGGATTCATCTGAATTCCTCAATTGTTTTTAATCTACATAAAATATCTAAATTAGATCATATCAGAAGCAGCGGCTTTATATTCAATACAAAATACTCAAAGGAACAAAGTGAAACCTGTGAGATAATATATTAATAGAAAAGGAAATATTGACCTAACTTAATCAAGTCCAGTCTAGTTAGATAATGCTAGTTAAGTATTTCCTTAAAACAGAACCAATATCTCTATACTATATCAACATTTACATAATTTCCACTGACTCAGTGAGTCTATTCTAGTCAGAACTGGCAACTGCATTTATTATATTTATATTTATTAAAATAATTATAATTATTATTTATTTTCCAACAACATGGAGATCCACATGTTTTCTAACTCTGGCTTAACAACTGCCTTACTGTGTTGTGTTCTTAGAAAAGAAGAATCCAGCCCACTTAATTTTTAAGTGAAATATAATATAATTTCCCCCCTTAGAATCTCCAAACTGTAGAGGGACTATTATATATTTGAATGTTCTACAACATCAAAAACTTTCTGAATATTACCAACCTGGGTTGATTCAGCATGAGTTTGGACCATTTGCTTAATTCCTTCTGCCAAAGGTGCTTAACATTTTTAATTCATGCAGTTTATGTACTTTTTAGTAAAATGTGATTTAAAATAAATCATCATCAAACAAGGTGGCTCCTATTCCTTTAATATTTCTCATTCAAATCCACCTCTTGATATTCCTTATTTTCCACAACTATTAAATGTTCAGGTGCTCATCTACTTAGCTACTTTATTTGGAGAAGATGCAAAGCTACACTTTAGTGAGTAGCTTCTGGACTTGGTTGATTAGATAGTCCCCCTAGTTTCTCTTTGTGTTAGTCTCTAAGGTAATTTTAATTGTTTTGTGTACGCTAATGAATATTCTATTGTTTATTGTTTGAATTTTATTAAATCTCTGGGTGGGGGATATGAGAGAAATTGTTATTTCTGTTCAGCTTTGATAGAATTTATCCAGTTCACACATGTTGGAGCCAAACCTGGACTCAAATGTTGTTTGAAATCAGAAATCAGAAATTCATATGTGAGACTGAGATCTGTTCTGCTCATCTTCCTTTGTCCACACATATCAGATATCCCGCAAACTGTGTTTGATAAATGCATGCATTTGAAAAATTGTGTGAAAAAAAGGGAGGCACTTAAAACTGCATACAAGCATGCTTTAATCAATGGGGAAATGTGTTCAAAAACAAAGGCACACCAAAAATGTGTGTGGTTATCTACACCTTATGTTATATTAAATCTTTCTCTCCACCAATGCTGCAGATACTCCCTCACTTTGAATAAGAGGACACCAAGCAGCCACCTAAGTCTAGGGAGTAAAGGCACATAAACATGCTTGCTCATTTGGCCACCAGACTATGATAGCCATTTGACAAAGAGGACTGGGCTTCAGTACATAGTAACAACTATAGGAAAGAAGGAATTTCAGCAGGGGCAGATTGCTGGACCAGTGTGAGTGTGCTATGCTCACACACATGCTGTAACTCCCTCTTTCACATACCTACTGAAGATACAAGAACCTGGTTCTTTCCTTATGGCCATCCTAGAGCCATGGAAGTACCCACTTAGAATCCTCTTGCAACATTAGGCCAATGTAACTCAGGGAGGAGGGCATAAGAATGCTGCCTCTGTAAGTGAAAATCTTCTTTGTTCCCCAAATTTCTAGTGTTAAAATCTAAAATTTCAGTTGAGCATTTAATAAATATATGTTATGCATCCAAAGAAATGGGGCAGGCAAAATTACCAGGGGGTTGCAAATACAGCAAATATATGCACTCCAGGTGTGAACCATTTTCAGTATCTCACTCTCTGGAATGCTAGAAATTTGGAGACTGAAGGAATATTTCATTTAAGAGGGTAGAATTCTCATTAGGGTAATTTCTTCATTTTCCCCTTCTGTAATTACATCCAGAGAGCCAGCATGGTGTAGTGGTTTGAGTGACGGACTACGACTCTGGAAACCCACTGAGTGACCCTAGGCAAGTCACACACACTCAGCCTCAGAAAAAGCCATGAGAGATTCACCTTAGGGTCACCATGAGTTGGAAACGACTTGAAGGTGCACAGCAACAACAAATAACTACATCTGTAGTGTAACCCCTGCTTATATTGGTGGTTGTACTATTCAGATGCTTATACAAGGAGTTAACATGCTATTTCCTTGCAAAACAAAAGTATGTGGAAACACTGCTCCTCCTACAACTAGAATGACTGCCTAACAGCTGGGAAGTTACCAAGCATACTGTTCAGTCAGCACCTTCTGCATTAAAGCTCTGGTGGAGCTTCATGTGCTGCCATCAGTAAACAGAATCTTTGCCGCGAGTAAGAGAATTTTTGCTGTTGTTGTTGTTAACCACCCTCGATCTTGACCTAACACAAGTCTGTGGATGACAGAGCTCTGAGACTCCTTGTCCTCCACTGATCTGCTTAGTTCCTGTACATTCATACCCGTGATCTCTTTAATAGAGTCCATCCATCTAGCATGTGGCCCTCCTCTCTTTCTGCTTCTCTCCACCTTTCCTAGAATTATGTTTTTTTCCAGTGAGCCATGCCTTCTCATTATGTGGGCAAATTACTACAGCCTCAGTTTACTCATCTTGGCATCCAGGGAGATTTCAGGCTTGATCTGTTCAAGGACTCATTTGTTTGTCTTTTTGGCTGTCCATGAAATCCTCGGCACTCTTCTCCAGCACCACATCTCAAATGAATTGATTTTCTTCCTATCTGCTTTCTTAACTATCCAGCTTTCACATCCATACATGGTGACGGGAAATACAATGGTTTGTATGATTCTCTTCTGAATAAACCAAGCCTCATGAATATACCAATTCTGAAGGCTTTCAAGGTGGGACTGTGAAGGCTCAGGCCACAAGGCAATATCTTCCAACATGTGAATACTCTCTGACTATGTCTTCTGTGTGTTTATTCCCTTCATGACTTGCTTCTCATGCATATTCTGTGTTTGGAGAATTGCCTTCTGATAGACATTGGAGTACTGGCCTTTGGACCTTATCACACTAGCAAAATCCCATTCAGAAACGGGATTTAAACTAGATTTAATTTTTTTAAAAACCCACAAATCTGGGAAGTTTATCACACAACATTCCTGCAAACGTGAAATAATGTGAAAATAAACCAAAGGTAAAATGGGGGAAACTGCAGCTTTTTACTTTCAGGAAATTCCGAAAGTAAACTTGTGATAAACTTCTCACATTTGCAGGTGTTTTAAAAACTTAAATCTGGTTTAAATCCCATTTCTGAATGGAATTTTGCTAGTGTGATAAGGCCCTTTGTTAATTTGTAGTTGCTTTCTTTTACCATGTTATATTACTGGGCATACCCAAACTGATTGAAACATCCCAGATTTTGTTCCTGTTCTTTCAGATTTTATGCTGGGTTAAAATAAACCAACCTGGGGAGCTGGTATAAAAAGTTTGTGATCATATCAGGATCTGACAGAAAATATTTTGAAATACACAAAACAGCTATTGATTTTCAAAATAAAACTGGAAAGAATGGGAACAAAATTGGAAACAGTCTGGTTTTTTTAATCAGTCTGGATGTGCCTTTAGAGTTGAAAGTGAACATCTCTTTAGAATGATACCAGTTCTGAGGACAATAACTGGAGATTATTCCCATAGAAACTGTTTTTTAAGAACAAGATGGGATAAAATATTTTAAACAAATGAAATAAACATTAGCTTTAATTCCAGAAATAAACTAATCAGATACAACTGCTCATTATGCTGGCTATGTATAAATGTGTTCAGGGCTCACTGTACTTTTAGTTGTTTTGTAGAGGGATTTTCAGCAAGTGTGGTTTGCCATGCAAAATTTCCCTGCAAACCTTCTCTCATCTGCTCAGTGGTTTAAAGGTACAGCACCCTGTACTTACTTTCAAGAGACAGTGGTATTTCTAATTCATTTTTTATTGTTATGTCCCTTCAAGTCAACTGTAACTTACAGTGCTCCTATCCTAAGATTTTCTTGGGAAGATTTATTCAGAAAAGGGTTGCTGTTGACTATCTTTAAGGCCGAGAGAGTGTGACTTGTTCAAGGACACTCAGTGGGTTTCCATGGGTGAGCAGGGATTCAAATTGTAGTCTCCCAGAGTCCTAGTTCAAAACTCAGACCAGTATACCACACTGCTCACTTCTAATTCTTATTTGAAATTTGAAGAGAGAAAAATTGGCATCATGGACAACACTGCCCTTTTTTGATACCTATTATAGCCAGTCAATCTTGATATTTTAAAATAATAAAAAAATAATCCAGCTTTCTTTTAGCTTGTGTATAAAACTCTTGAATATTTGCATATATTTACTATACAATCCTACATATATTTATTGAGAGATAAGTTGCACTGATCACATAGACATTATTTCTAGATAAGTTGTACAGGTCATGTCTTGAATCTGCCCCCTCCCATCCCCTGTAGTCCTGTGTCTTCAAACATTATTTGAAAGAGATTAAACCAAAATTTTGCACCTAGTGCTGTGATTTTTCTAAAAAGTTTAAGATGCAGTAGGTAAATAAACAGTGGATATCACTGCTCTTAATTTTTTGTTACTTTTTTGTGTGGTTTTGTAAGGTGAGTGATTAAATAAAAATCAGACTTTTAGACAACATAGGGTGTTTTCTTCTTTCTTTCTTAGCAATGATAACCATTTTCATTTTGAAATCCAACTCTTTATTTCTTATGATTAACTTTCTTGCAACTTGATTCTACAAACACATTGCAATACAAATCACAGCCCACTAGTTACAGTTGAACTGACAGTGCATTAACTTCACCACTGTTGCAGTAGACCCAAACATCTGAGCCCAAACATGAATCAGCTGTAGGCATTTATATCAGTTAACAAGACAAAAGAAATAGTTCTCCAGCTGTTGTTAAAAGTATTAACATGAGAAAGATAAATTCCAACATTTCTAGCTACTAAGGCAGACTTAGCCAGGTTTGGGGCTTCTCCCAACAATATCTTTGTCTTAGAATCAGGCTGCTGACTTACTTTTGTCTCATAACTTGCCTAATTCATGGTCCATCCTCACAGTAACTGGGCTACAAGTACATGCTACATATATTATTCAGACAAGACTGCTTCAACAGTTAAAATCAGATAAGCAAGATTTTTTTAAAAAAAACTTACCCCGGTGATAACTGCACACTTATTCAAGGCTATTAACACAAAAAAGCACAAGATTTGTACAATTATTTTCATGATGCTGGAGAAAATGGTTAAATCCTTGTCTTTCCTCCTCCTCAAGTTCTCTCTTTCATGTCACAGCTGATGCACTGCTATGCCAGTCCTCCTGTTCTCCCTCCTCCTTGCTAGGTTTTCAAAGAGATCTGATCGCCTCCTGCTCTCTATTTAACATCTTCTCAGCCCCTTTCACTTTTTCTTTTTTGCTGAGGCTGTACTTATGGTGACGATCCCAGGTACCACCTCCCATGAACACTGAATGTAAAACATAGTTGAACAGGAAGCAGAGGACTGAGTGGTTTTTTAAATAATAATACAAATAATACAGATATCTTTAAACTATGTTTTCTTTTACATCTAATATTGGTGGACTTACCAGTAGCATAGGAACTGGGATCCTGTTGTTTTAAAAGTTTTAATGTATGAATTAAACCATTTTATACATGCCCCTTTCAGCTATTGAAGGAGACCTTTTAAAAATGATCATCAAATATTTCTGAAACAATGACCAGATCCATAGTAAATGACCTAGAAAATGTCCTGGATTTCACTGTCATTGCCCAAAGGGCAAAAAAGACAATGAAGACAGAGCCTTCCTTCCTTTCCTCCCTCTTTCCTCCCTGTGCTGGGCAAATTCTCTTTCTGATGCCAGTGCAAGTTTAGGAACATAGAAACTGTCTTATATGAAATCAGATTATTTATCCATCCAGCCCTATACTGGGTGGCAACTCTCCAGAGTCTCAGATCTTTACATCAACTATTAGACACCTGACTCTTTTCACTGGAAGTGCTAAGGATGGAACTTGTGGGGTTTCCATCTGAATGCAAACCATGTGCTTTCAGTCTCTCAACCTCTGGGGAACATAAAAGATTCCTATGATTTTAGGCAAGAGAATCTGAGGGTACTAAGCCCTTTCCTAGTTACAGAGAGTAAATGTCCTTATACAGTGCATACAGGGTGTTAAGGTAAAACTTTAGGGAAAGATAGTTGCCTTCATGACAGGTGCAGAGTATGGAAATCATATTTATTGACTATACCTCCCAGAATTCTCCATCCAACATACTGTTTGGGAGATTCTGTGAGATGTAATTCCTCAAAATGGCTTTTTTAGGCTCTGGGAGCTGCCCACAGCTTCTTGGATGCATTTAGCTGGTCACTGTAAACAAGTTGTTGGTCTGATGAAGCAGGACTCTCGAAGTCTGCTACCGATTATTGGTATTTGGAATGTGTGATGAGTTCAGTTAATTCACTTCTGTCTCAACTATAGTTCAACAGGTGGTTCTAATAAAGCACCACCATCATTCTGTTTATTTCCATTCTCAAAACATGTACCTGGACCCTGCTAAGACCTCCTTCTCTGCTATGATCCCAGCAAATAGCTGCTCTTCTTTCCTAGTTTCATCTATATGCATTTATCTGAAATGTGCAAAGGCATTTTAATAGCATGCATAATTTGGCCCAGAGCAGAGAAGCACCCTATATGTCCAGAGTCACTGCTGTAGAAAGTGGGAAGTGGGGAGGTCATGAAACAACATGGTCATGGAAGGCACTTCTTTGAAGTGAATGGGGATCGTAATCCAATACATTTAGAAGACACCAGGTTGCAGAAGCTAAGGGTAGAACAGATAAAATATTTTTTACGTTTGGGGGATTACAATGCCCAGACAGAATGCTGTCTGGGGTTTCTGGGATTTGTAGTTAAATATGTAACTTTTTCCAGCAGTAACAGAAGATGTTGGCTTTCACGTAGGGCTGGACAGTCCATGGCAGAACCCACAACTTTGTTCACTGCTATAAGCTTTCCACATGTAAAACTATAGCTTATTTACATGGAAAATGGTATATATAGCAATTTGAAGGCACACAACAACAACAACAACAACAACAACGAGCAGAATGTTTTTTTAACTGAGGTCCACAATGTTCTGGACTCAGATTGTACAATAAATCACTGCACAGCATGGCCTGACTGTGTGCAAGAGCATCCCAAGCCTGAATTAGTTAACAACTGAGAGAAATATTTCCATTTCATTATGATAAGTAATTTCTAAGTATCCACCTATCTGCTTCAGTCAGAATATGCAATAAATAAACCAATGAGGAGCTTGTATGGCAGTGTCTGGATATGCTAAGAAATATAATTAATCATCTACTAGACATGTTCTGTTTATCTTCTTAACATTTGTTTTTAGATGACATTTAATCTTGACTAACCTTAGTTGCTTTTATGGAACAGTGAAATCCTCAAATCTGATCACAGATACGAACATGCTGTGGCTGCTGCTGCTGTTGTTCCTCTCAGGGTGCATCTACAACACACAGTTACAACACTTTGATACTATTTCAGCTATCACAGCTCCATCCTGTGAAATCCTGATACTGTATTTGTAGTTTAGTCAGAGATGAATTAATATCTTTAGAGACACTAAACACTTAAAAGATTTTGGTGCCCCCATATATAGCTCATTCAAAATACAAACAATAATAAACTGTAAAATAAAGACAAGCGTGCTCACATGAGCCTCAGTGGACCTTGTGGCAGTTTACCAGCTACCAGATTATAATTTTGTTGTATTCTCAAGAGTAATGTATATCATTAACCTCTATTATTACTAAATTAATAATTTTTATTTGTGTGTGTGTGTCTGTGTGTTTTCATTTATTGTGGGAGCATTTTCTTTTGGTGGAACCTGGTTCAGCTGCACCATTTGCTTATTTTGCTTAATGGTTAATCCAGCCCTGAGTGTAGTGAGTGATTTAGATTTATCTACCAGACACTCCAGTGCTGACTTTGAGGGGAAAAGACCTGACCACTTTTGCAGAGAAGTCTTAGGTACTTTAAGTAATTTGAAGGGGTGTCATATTGAGGATGGAGCAAGTTTGTTTTCTGTTGCTCAAGCGATAGGACCCAGAGCAGTGGATTCAAACTACAGGAAAAGAGATTCCATCTCAACATTAGGAAGACCTTCCTGACAGTAAGGGCTGTTCGACAGTGGAATACACTCCCTCGGAGTGTAGTGGAGTCTCCTTCTTTGGAGGTCTTTAAACAGAGTCTGGATGGCCATCTGCCAGGGGTGCTTTGATTGTGTTTTCCTGCATGGCAGGGAGTTGGACTGGATAGCCCTTGTGGTCTCTTCCACCTGTACAATTCTATGATTCTAAACTACAGATCCCAGAATTCCACAAGATAAAGCAATGGCAATTAAAGGTGGTATCAAACTAGTATAATTGTGTCATGGATACTGCCCCATTCTCAACCAACATCATTGCAGTGGAATTCTTCTGTTCTTCTGTTACATGGATGCAGAACCCATAACCCTCTGGATGTTGTAGGACTCCAGCTCACATGACATCCGCCAGCATGGCCAAAGGCCAGGGCTGAAAGGAGCTGGAGTTAGACAACAACTGGAGGAATGCAAGTCCATCACTCTTACTCTATTAAATATTATTTTTTTCAAAACTGAGAGCTACCTTTAATAAAGGAGCCATTTTAAATCCTTTAGTATATATGATCATCTGTCCCCTTCTCTTCCTCCCCTATTCTCTTTCTCCTGCTCTGTTGCCTCGACCTTGTTTGCTTTCTCGTTTTCAAACACAACAGCAGCAAAACAAGACAGCTGTAATAGGACTACTATATAAAAAAAATTAAATAGGACCTTTTCGGGCTGGGAGGGCAACTTGTACCTTTTTTAAAAAAATGAAAATTATGTGACTCAAATTGCTTTGCTTATAGCTCTGCCCCTTCTAAGTCAGAAGCAATAAATGCTACTGAGTCTAATAGGGCTAAAACGTCAAGGTAAGTATATTGGTTTTCAGCCTTAAAACAGTTTTTGTGTCTTTTTGTTAATGTAGGATGCTTCGAGAGTAGATCCTACCCAGCAGATAGTCAAGTATAGCAAATTTCATTGAACATCTTCTGGCACTGTATAACATGGTGTAGTGCTCTCAAGTAATTAGGGAAATTAGAAAAATCCAGGTTTAATATCTAAACTAAGGCAAATATATCAATCTGATAGACTCAACACAATTCCTTAGCAATAATTCAGTTGACACTGATGTGTTTTAATGTTAATATTTATTAGGCAACTTTTAAAAAAGGCCTTAATAAAATGTTGACCTGACTAAACAACTAATCGATATTAAATTATAAACCTTTCAACTAATGATATTTTCAAAGAGTGCTAGTTATTTGACAGTTTGTGTGGGGGCGGGTGATGGAATAAGCTTGGCCTTAATAATGCTCTTCATGTGATCTATGGAAGGGGCAGGCTATGCCATTTCTCAGCTAGTTTCTCTAGGAGGCTTATCGCACAGCTTTTATAATGCAGCTTACCACTAATTCAGGCTGCATCCTGGTCCTATAGTATGGCTTTTGTTGCCAAATCTGCCAAATATGAGTACACCACAGCTGCAGCTTGTGCTTCTTAATGCGCTTTGGTGGCCATTTTTCAAAGTTGGGAGCTTTCTGGCTTTCTCTCAGCCTCCAAGGATGGCAGTAGCAAACCCCTCTGAAGAAAGTTGCCTCTTAGAGCCTTAGAGTCACTTTAGTCAGAAACAACTTGAAGGCACACAACAACAGCAACAACAACAACAACAACAACAACAACAAAGGATATTTGAGCCTGAGAGGAATGGTGAAATATTAGACTCAATTTGCATCTGACCCTCCTCGTATTAACTGCAACTATGAATTGACTGAACAGTAATGTAAAAACAAAGCAAGAAATAGTATGACAGCTGGAAGTAGACTTCCTGTTCTGTATTTAGATCCTTATGTACCCATATTTAATTATCCTGTCCTCTAAAGGTACATCAGCAACTTTCTCTGCTGGAAACTAGTAATTATTTAGAAGACTGGACTCTTTAGATGGCCCTAACACTTCAATCCCATCCCAGCATGCATGACTGTGAGTTAATTACCCAGAACCACCAAACAGACAAAGTAAATAAGGACTTAGCCCAGCAAATGACCAGAAATCAAATACGACAATGAAAAGACACATCCCAGGAAGCACAACAGACCTGTTGCTCATGCAGTATCCTGCAGTTAGGGCTCCTCAGCCCATTACTTATCACACTCTGCTATTTAATTCCAAACTCAGTCAATCAACTTGTGATGCCTTGAATGTTTTGTTCTAACCAATCAGAAATGGGATAATGGACTTGTACAAATATCTGTCCTATTTATGAGGGTCACAGAGGTCCTTATCTCATCCCAGCTGTTCTTGGCCTCCCTGCCCAAGCACCAGAAATTGTCTGAGGCTTCCCTGCCAGAAATTTCCTTGGGAACCTGCAAGAAAGGAATAACCATAGAGGGAAAGGAGGTCATTCAAGGGATATTGCTAGTATTTGGGGGGGGGGGGATAGAATTCCTCAGTCTACTGGAAAGAACAAGATTCTGTCCCTTCCTCTCCTCTCCCCTTTGCTAAGTTAAGTGTGTGCAAACTACCTTTTGACTTTGAAATCAATTTGTACCAACTGAAGTAAACAGAGGCTAAATGGGAAAGATGGAAGAAGAAAAAAGGAAGTGGGACATTTTTAAAGCCACTGAAAAAGTAGGATGATAGAGGATTAATCAGGACCATCTCTGCCAAATTGGGACAGATGGAGGGTGTGCAAACATATGGGATTTTGTGTTGTTGCTGTTGCTGTTCCAGAATACACATTTATGAACTGGTTTTTATCACTATTATAATTACACTTCAGGGGATATCCTGAAGAGTTTTGTGGAAATTTAAAGTCAAGCAGAAAATTTTAGCTGTCCTTCCAACCCCATAAAATTAATGGTTTGGGTCCATTTTGCATGGTACCTTCTGTGAAATAAATTTTAAGGACTGCCAACATGTCTTAGTTTAGTCACACTACAAGGATTTAGATGCCAGTTTAGATGCATTTAAAAACAAACAACTGTTTCCTTACCAGTATCTCTCAAAACTATGAAACAAAGCAAAGGCAGACCAAATTCTAATACACAATTTGAGTTGCATATGGGGTTACAGAACAAGAGCAAAAATGATGGTGGTTATGGTCGTGATGTAAATGATGATATTACAAGCCTCCTGGGAAGAATGAACAATATTTATCGCTTTGTGGAAATGAACACAGCTGGGTGGGTGGAGGGATGCAAAGTTGGAAAGTTGAACAGCTAGGACTAGATTTACTGGATTTTCAGTACAGATACAAGGTAGTACAAAGACACACAGTGCGACATCAGTAGCAATGGAAAAGAGTGGAAAAAGTAGTGTTACTCTGTGTATGTGGAATAAATATGTAGAGATGGCATTGCAACGTCGATATGTCCTGTAACACTCCTATGTATATGGAAGCCTAGGAAATATACAGGGCATGGGAAAATAGCTATTAAATATAAAAACACATGAGTGCCGTTTTCAGCATTTTTGGAAGCTACAGATGCCAAACAACATTGGTCCAAAACACACTGCAGAAATAATCAAGTATGAGACTGTTTTAACTGCCCTGGCTCAATGGTAGGGAATTCTGGGAACTGTAGTTTTGTGAGAAATTTAGTCTTTTTTGTCAGAAAGCTATGGTGCCACAATAAACTACAATTCCCAGGATTCCCTAGCATTGAGCCAGGACAGTTAAAGTGGCCTCAAACTGGATTATTTCTGCAGTGTGTTTTAGACCATTGTTACATCAGCTTTTGGAGGCTAATATCAATGAGAATAAGAACCTGAAATTATTTATTTGCCTTTAGTTCTAGTTCTTAATTGTGTGATTATATTTTAAAGTTTGTATTGTATTTTCTGTTGTGTTTTGTATATAATTAGAAACATACAACAATACTTTAATAAAATTCCTAGTGCCATCACTGCTGTCTCAAATAAATGTTCTAACTGTAGAAAAATATTTGAGAGTACAGGTATATTTCTTTACTTGTAGACATTATTTTATGTATAAAAGAAGGTGTATAAGATGCTGCATCTACTCATGTGTAAATGTAGAAATTTCAGTTAAAAAGTTGACACTCCCCTACCCCCAAAAAAACTGGATTGATTTATCCACATATCAATGTAAATATTGTACTTTAACTCTTATCAAAAAAAGCGATCGTTCCCTTCTATGAGTAGAGTAGTAACAAGTGAGAGCTTAGTCCATCCTGGAAGAACCTAAAAGAACCACTGACCACGGACTGGCATGAAGGAACAGCCAGAGGCCACTCTTACCCTGATCAGGCCAGGATTGTGATGAGAGGCTGGCCTGCTGCCAAAAGTGGGCCACCACTGTGGTCTGGAACAGGCTGCTGGCAGGAGCGGATTTAACCTGCTCCTGGAAAGTCTGGCTCCTCCTGCTTTGGCACAACTTCAGAGCGGCTTCCGGCTGCTTCAGAGGCATGCATCATCTGAACCGCACACTCTCAAAGCAGCTGGAAGCCACTCCTTTTGGCTTGTCTGTTTTAGGCTCCACTCTATTCTCTTTGCTGCAATACCACTTCTGGTCTTTTCGAATGCCTGGAAAATAGTGGTAGCAGTGACTCCTTGGTGCTTCCCCTCAAATGAACACCAAGGAAGTGGTGGGGGTCAGTGCTTCTTTTAGGTTCTCCCAGGAAAATATATTTGGTACGTTTTTATATAGACATCCTGAAGCTTAAATTTCAGTTGAAATCAGAACTTTGATTATTGGGAATCGTGGAAGAACAGATAGAGAAAAATGATCTAATATATGTTTACTACACCAGGCATACTGTATGGGCAGAAATGGAAGGATGTAGATAACTGATTTTATGAGAAAATATTGAGGAAAAATAGAAATTTTAAGATTTTAAGAATAGAAGTTTGGACTAATAAGTAAAGGTTTATTTTACTTATTTATTCATAGCAGTGGTTCCCAAACTTTGGTCTTCTAGGTGTTTTGGACTTCAACTTCCAGAAGCTGCAGCCAGCATGGCCAAGTGCAGATATTGTAAGATGGAATGGCCAGAACTGCCTTTTACTGTTCTGTACACAAAGTATTTCACATTCATCTATTTCACAAATATTTAAGAATGACAATACTTCCAATTTTATTTTCATCTCCCTTCCTAACAATTTGCATATTCTTTACTTCTACAATGCACTGAACTGACATTTTCACTAAGTTATCAAAGAGCTTAGAAATAACTGGTGAAATTACTTACCCCATTGCACCCAAGGTATAATGAATTAATTTGTTGGTTAACAGCACTCACTACCAGAGTTTGGAAATAACAAAATCAAATGTAACTAATTAAGAGCTAATTTGCTGCTCCCCACTGTGAAGGAGGTATGAAACTGTTACAGAAAAAGAGACTTTAAAATATATTACTGAGTTGCACTTTGTTGAATGAGTGTAAAGCAACACATGGAATATCTGAAAGCAAGCAATCTCAGCACAGAGAACTCTGTGATGGGAGGGAGGTCAGAGTCTCTTAAGAGTTCATTTGGTGACACTTGAGAGAGACACTTGAAAGAGTCAGTGCAAGAATAATGTTCAACAATTACACATGGAAAAAGAGGCTTTTCTGTCCCTGATCTATAGCTGTGACATCCCTTTTCATTGACAGGAAAAATCCATCGATGACCTCCCAGTCGCACTAGTCCCCAGCTGCAAAACATTGCTGGCATGGAAGTTGTGATATTAGCAGGCATGTGGTGGTATCAGAATCTCTTCCTCTCCCCTTCTCCCCCTACTATTCCAAAGCAGCCTGATTGCCCCCATTTCTTTTGTGGTTATTTTTAACATCAGTGGCAGCAGCAGAGCTCCAGAGTGAAAAGGTTAAAATAACAGAGTTCTTTTAGTTATCCCAGACTCCATATTACATTTTCAGGTCCTAAAGCTGCTGTTTATGAGATGGCACACAAGCCCAGTGCTGGGACCCAGCATTGTAGGGAATCTGATAGATTCAGTGGTTCCAGGAGAACCCATCAATGTTTCTGTTTTCAGTGTGATTTTTCTACTATTATATGTCTCAACAATTGCCTACTGTGATGCTACCATTCACATTATCTCCTGGTGGCTAGTGGCTTTTCTGACAGGGTCCAATGAATCCTCTCTGTGTGGCTAAAGTTCAGCACTTCAAATTGTTTCCTTAAAACTCAAAAATAAACCCCAGTGTAAATTTGACCCTTGAACCTTTGATATTCAAGATGCTGGCCTCCACAGCACCTGTTAAACTCATTGGGGAGGGCCCATGTGAATGGTTTTGGAGTGAAGTAAAGGACACATTGCCTGGGCCTCCTTAAAATTAGTTGCAGAACTGGAAAGGCAGCTCAAATGAAAAGCTGGACTGGTAGATTTTTTGAGACTTTGAGAATCATTGCTTAACTTGGCCAATCAATAAAATTTTAATTTTCTCATCTGACAAGCCGGGATCTATTGACACAAAATGGTTAATTTACTGTAGCAGGCAACCTATTTGTATCTATCTGAAGCTCCACAAATTAACTTTCTGAGAATAACATTTTACTTCCTTTCTGATATTTAAATGGGAAAGAACTGCTTGGCCCATGGAAAATGGAAACTTTTAATTTTCTTTGTTTTAGAGCCAATGAATTAACATCTCAAGGCTATAACGTTGTTATTGTTGTGTGCCATCAAGTTGTTTCCAACTTATGGCAACCCTAAGTTTTTCTGGGGCTATGAGTGTGTAACTCCCCCAAGATCATCAAGTGGCTTTCTATGAATGAGTGAGAAATTGAATCCTGGTTTCATTCCCACTTATATTTAAACCGGTTTGTGATTCGCCTTGGCTCCATGTCATTGAATCGGTTCCAAAAGGTCCGTAGTTCCCACTATGGAAGCGAATCTTTTCATTACTCTCTTGTAATCACTTCTTTTTTGGCATGCCTGTCATTCCCACTAGTTTGTGCCACTTCAAAATGCATGCCAATCATTTATGCGTCATCGGTGAAAACAAGGATGGAGGGAGAAGAGGGAAGGGAGGACTGGGAGAACCAGACACACCCCCCCCCAATGGAGGACCATCCAGGAAAAACTATATAGTGAGGACATCCCCAAATCAAAGCCCAAAGCACTGCTAGGTATGTCAATACATGCCTCTTGGTAATGCTCAATATGGAGGAGTTTCCAGAGGATCATTCCTAGGAATGTTGATGCAGAGTTTCTCTAAGTGATGCTCAGAGTGGGGGACATTCAAGGGAGGACTTAACACATTTGGGGGGGGGGGGGGGCAGGTGCTACCCTCCCAGCCTTGCAGGACTTGGAGGACATAAGGGTTTGAAGTGATGCCCTCTCAGCCTTGAAGGACTTGGAGGAAAGGGGGGGGCTTGAGGTGGTGCGCCCATAGAGGACTCTCCCATTGCCATCCTCTGAGGCTGAGAGTGTGGCTGATCTGGGATTCAAACATGGGTCTCCAGAGTCCAACATTCAAACCGCTGAACCACACTGCCTTGGAAGGATCACTCTCTCTTTTTCTAGACTCTACTCAAAAGTAAAGGCTGGGAAGCCAAGGGTGGGGGGTGGGGAATCACTTCTTCTTTCCCCCCACTCCAGCAGCTCCACAGCAGCCCTGAATGAGTCAAGCACACTATTTCTCCTTTGAACAGACCAGCTTGGCAACTATACCATATATACTTGTCTATAAGTCGATTTCATGTACAAGTTGAGGGCAGGTTTTGGGGCCAAAATTATGGATTTTGACATGACCAGTGGATAAGTTGAGGGTAAAACTTATGAACATGTAACAAAGGATCTAAAGGATGGAGGAAAGGAAAGCAATGTTAAAATACTTACAAAATTCCAGCAGGCATGTTTGTGTTCATACTAAAGTGAACAGAGTGGGGTCAGTGCTCCCAGGACAGATTACACTCTTGCCTATCACCAGGGGATGGTTCCTTTTTAAAATAAGAGTTAAAGTACAGTACAGTGGTACCCCGGGATACGAATTGATCGCGTTACGAAATTTCCGGGATACGAAAAAGTTAGATTGGAAAAAACTGTTCCGGGATACGAAGGTTTTTTCGGGTTACGAAATTTTTTTCGGCGCGAAATTCAAACGCGCGGCTTTCCAGCGCTAACGGAAAGCCTTTTTCGGGTTGCGAAATGCATCGGGTTACGAACAGGGCGGCGGAACGAATTAATTTCGTAACCCGAGGTAGCACTGTACTTACATTGACTTGTGGATAAGTCGACTCAGGTTTTTTGGGGTCAATTTTTTGACTAAAATTTCTGCTTATACATGAGTATATACAGTATATTTATTTAAAAAAATTAAAAATGACAGAATATGCGATCCATTGGTTTTGCAGCTACGTACTTGTCTCACTGAGCTGCAGCCTGGCACATCACCCAAGTAATTCCAAGTAGTTGCAAATACAATGGATCACATAATCTGTCATTTTTTTTATAAAAAGAAAATATATGATCATACACCTATAAGTTACATCGGGGGGCTAATTTCCCCAAAACTAAGGAGGGATCATAAACACCCTTCTGCCATAGTCCCTCCCCTCCAGAATGATGCAATTCAGATCCCTCGTTCCCACTTGTTGAACATGCTTCATAATAAATTCTTTTCAAAAGAACTGGCAAAGAACTAGAGTCAGGAAAGAGCGGGGTTTTTGCGTTTGCAAGCCAATCTCAGTAGGGTCAAAACTGGTCTCAAGTGGGAATGAGGCACATATAACCCAATCAAGTGGGTTCCCAGAATAGATCCCAGCCATGTAACACTCCCCCCACAGTCATATACAAGCAAAGACTCTGCCCACCATTATTTTATTATTGTAGTATTGTTTTTAGATTTTTATCATCTGTAATTTTAATGGATGGAATTGTTTAATCCTTTTTTAAGGGGGGGATTGTATATATTGTATTTTTAAAGGTTGTATGCCACTTTGATTGTGGAAACAAAAAGCGGGATTTAAATTAAAGTTTTATTATTATTATTTATAATCAGCAATTCGCTTTAAATCATAGTGGGAATGAGCCCCTGATCTCCAGTCCAACACTCAAATGACTACACCACTCAGGCAATAACTTTATCATTGTTAACTGCCCTCAGATTGACCCCAACTTACGGCAACCCTGTGGAGGAGGCATCTCCAAGGCCCCCTGTCCTCCACTGCTCTGCTTAGGTTCTTCAGATTCAGGCCTTTGACCTCCTTGATTTCTTCAGGCTAATTAAAATATATAAAACATGTATACATGGATTCAAACATTCCAAATGAGGATTCTGTAGGGAACAATTCACTGGGAACTTATTCTGTAGAAGGCCCATTCAAATAAACGAGAGAGATGTTACCAGGGAGGAGGTTACCAAGGAAAAAGCATTCTTGGTGGTGACCCCACAACTGTTGAATTTTCTCCTCAGACAAGCTCAACTGGCACCCACTTTGATAGCATTTTGGAATCAAAGAATAACTTCATATTTTTCCATGCAATCTTATCATATCTTATTTTTATTTTTATCTTTCTAGGTGCTCTTCATATGTTGTTCTCTTTAAACTTGCTGCATTGTATTGTAAGTATGTTTTAAATTATACCTCATTATATTTCTGAGTTGTTACATTTAGTTTTGTTTTGTAGTGTAAATGGCCATGTGGAATTCGTTTGTGCCCATGATACAATAAATAGATATGGCCATTAGCTAGTGAATATCCCCTGAAGTGAGAACCATCTTGGAGAGGTGAGCAGTGCATGGCCAAATCCTATTCCACCTCACTTACTCAACAGTGATGGGTGATAAAGGGAGGATTCTCTTTGAGCACTACTTGCTCTATAGCTAGAATAGCCTACAATGTTTCAGGAAACTTGGCCAGACAGGGAGTTATCCCTTGGTATTTTTGTCTGACAAAGAAAACCCATGGGATTCTGTTCAATCTAGCTGTTGTTTTTGTTGTTGTTGTTGTTGTTAGTTGAAAGGAATGGGCTAAACTGAATTTGATATGATTGAATCCCAATATGATTTAGAACTCCAAAGGAAAATTAAGAATGTATAATAGCAAGGGACTGTTCCTTATCAGTAGGTAGGGTCCTGTTTTCATAGAATCATAGAGTTGGAAGAGACCGCAAGGGCCATCCAGTCCAACCCCATTCTGCCATGCAGGAACTCTCAGTCGAAGCATCCCTGACAGATGGCCATCCAGCCTCTGCTTAAAGACCTCTAAGGAAGGAGACTCCACTACACTCCAAGGAAGTGTATTCTATTGTCGAACAACCCTCACTGTCAGGAAGTTTTAACTATGTTGTACTTATAATATTGTTTTATCATTGTAGAGGATATTAGATATGCATTTAATGCAGCATTAGATTATATTACTGGCTTATATTTTAATGGTATTCTAGATGGTATATCATACTTTTTTCCTGACTTGATTGACGATAGCTTTGGGGTACACAATAAAGATTTATTTTGGCTATCCAGCAGGCAATTGACTGTATTATACCAGCTCTCAAATGGATGCATCATTTCTTGGCAGGTTCTCTTACAGCGATGTTCTCCTTGGGGTGATCGACACAGCTGTAAAGAGAAGTCGTATTTTAGTGCAGCATCAACATATTTGAAGCACTTTGCCTTTGGTTTATAACAAAGTGCTTCACAGGAAGCGGTCTTAACAGCTCAGACTCCATCTAGCAGCCACAGTAAGTCATCTGCATTGGATAAGTCAATGAAAATGTATTTTTCATCACAAAGAGATGACAGGACCAAAAGGCCAATGTACACAGTTCACATTTTTCACCTCAAAGAGATGACAGGACCACAAGGCCATTATACACAATTCACATAAGCAAATGTATTTTCATAAAAGTAATATTAGCCTCAGTCAAAATAGATGTAACAGCAACAGGCTCTTTAAATGCAAGTCTGTCATAAAAATGCACAGAGATGGTGAGAGTTTACAGTAAACTACAGTTTAGAGTCCAAGATCCTGAGGGGCCTCTAAATACCCTCCCCATTTTAATTTTTTTACATAATAGTTACAATAATACATACATCAGGTAATGCTATAGGGCCTTTTAAACTCCATACGATTTAGGATCTCAGCCTATCTTAATCCATCTATAGTGAAGGTAGGAGCCATCATTTTGAAGCTTAACTCCCCATTATTTTACCTAAACCTCTTCCCTTGCAGTTGGCTTCACCTCAAGAAAGTTGGTCTCACCTCACATTGGACTTGGCTGAGAGAAGAGTACCTTCAGGGCAGAGGTGTAGCTATGCTGAGAACATGATGGCATTTCCCCTCTGCCAAAAATACCCTTCAAATATGAGGGTATCCCCCCCCCAAAAAAAATAAGAATTCTGTCCCTCCCAATGCAATTTTCCTTCAGCTCCCAATTTTCCCACAGCTCTAAGTGAGAACCATTTTCACGGTTTCACTCTCTACATCGCTAGAAATTTGGGGACCAAAGGAAATTTTATGGGGGCGGGGAGGGAATTGAGAATTTTTATTTAGAATGGAATACTCAACCATCCCCATAACTATACCTCTTACTGAGGGACAGACTTCTGGAAAGGAAGTTGAAGGGCTCAGCTTCTCTCACTTAACATGCCAGTTTGTTCTTCAAATCAGTTTTTTCATCCCCTGCTGACTGGAACTGGCCCACATTCAAATGATGGTCTGCTATTAGTAGGTCTAATTTGACTTTTAAACTTTATGGGAACAAAGTATATGTGCTAAAGATAGCTGCTGTAAATTATCACAGTATTAGGCAAGCCAATGAGAACAGGGAAAGACGCATATTCAACCATTCTTGCTGCTACTGCTAGTATGCAAATTGGGATTTCTTTAGGGCACAACAGGGTAGCCCTTTCAGGTAGACAGGCCTTTGGTTGATTTGCTTAAGTCTTTGGGCTATGGGAGCCTTTGATTTGCCTGCAGCAGAATCCTGGGATATTAATAGAAGGCTAGAGAGCAGGTATGGGGAATATGTAACACCTCACATGCTGCTAGATCATAACTTCCACTATCCTTCATCATTTTCTGTGGTAACATTGAGGGGATTGCCATCCATTTTCTTGTGGGGCTCAGGTTCCAATGTTTGTTTTAGAATAGTGGCTTTAAATCTGGAAGGCTCCAAATGTTGTTGGACTTGATCTCCTAGAATTCCTGACCACTGGCCATGATAGCTGGGGGTCCTGGGAGCTGAAACGGAACATCTGGAACTTTTCTGGTTGAGGACCACAGTTCTAGTACCTTTATATTTTAGAGTGTTAATTCATACCCACCGGTGGCTGGGACAAATTGGCCTCACTATGCAATCATTTTTGGCCCAAAGTGCAGTCTTTAATTTTATTTTTTAAAAAATCAAGTTTAACAACAAACTTTTAAAGTCTTCTCTATTCTATTTTAAATGCGCTGGTAACATCCTCTAGAACCCTGAAATTTGTAGCTGATGGAGAGTTATTTAGAATACTTAGCTAGAGAGCTCCAAAGCCTCACCAAACGAGGACCCCCAGGATTCCATGGGACATAGACATGGCAATTAAAGTGTAACAATAGTGCTAGAATCGTGTAGTGTGAAAGGACCCTCAATTTGCTATCATATGCTTCACCCTTAATCTAAGAGAAATGCAAGCTAATTCTGCTTTTTGAAGTAGGATCTGGTGGCTCTCAAGTAAATAATAGCATTATCAGCTCTTGGCATGCCATCTTCTCCAACGACATACAACTCCACCTTGGCACTATGAGGTATCATGTTGAAAAACTGTAGTCCCAAGTAAGAGGATATTTCCCTTTATTTGTTTTATTGTCATGGATTTGGGTCATCTCATATCTGGACTTTCTTTCTGTAACAAGGTGCTATTGTTTAGTCAAGTCTCTGTGCTCATGTGTCTCCTACGCCTTTTGATCATGTGGAGCTCAGCTGCAATATACTATAATTAAATAAGTTATCTTTGCCACCTCACAATGAGAAGTGAACAATAGCTTCTCTACCAGAGACAGTCAACTATGAATTCTTACTCATCTTCTTGGAACAGCAATGAACAGCAACACATTAGTCATAACCTAAAAAAAATCAATCTTGTGATGGCCCTACCGGATTTGGAAAATTCAGAGTCTGAATGGCTAAATTAATTTTATCTGTAAGGCCCCAGGGGAAATTAGGTTATTGATGCTGTTGTACTCACAGAATACCCATGGCTCCCTTGGCAATCACATCAGATTTGTATTTGTTCATCATTCTTGCAAAGCAGAAATATCGTTCTGCCATACTGTGTGGGAGATTGCTGTTAGATGGTGTCAATAGATCCAAGATAGACTGAATGTAAGTGAATAAAGATGTGTACAGACTAGACAAGCAGTGGTTGCCTCACTTGACCAGGTGCATGAGCAAACTGCCTATTCTGAATGGGATGCAAACCTGAATGAGCAAGATCCTTAAATCCAACCTAAACATGCCTGTTCTTTCCTTGTTTTAAAAGCTGAATAGTGTGTCAGGCCTGTTTAATACTTAGATGTGAGACCACCAAGTTAAACCAACGATCTCTGGGTAGGGCTAGGAAAGTATTCCATTTGAAACCTGGAGATCCACTGCCAGTCAGAGCTGACAATACTAAGCTAAAATGACCATTGGTCTGATTACATAAGGCAATTTCTTTATGTGTTTCTGGAGTCCCAACTAATGGATTCAAAGATCCAAAATACACTGCAGAAAATACCCAGTTTGAGTCTGCTTTAACTGCCCTGGCTCAGTGCTAGGGAATTCTGGGGATCTGTAGTTTTGTGAGGCATCTAGCCTTCTCTATCAGCGACCTATGGTGCTATAATAAACTACAATTCCCAAGATTCCCTAGCAATGAGCCAGGGCAGTTAAAGCGGTCTCAAACAGGATTATTTCTGCAGTGTGTTTTGGACCACTGACAGCTCCCTAGTTACATCCTGGTGGCTCCACAAGGTTAGATCTAAGATGACTTCAGGCAAACACTGGAAGTTAACACTAAGGTGTTGGAGAAGATAGCTGTGCTTGAAAGATATCACTAAACTAACTAGGTTTTCTGTCTGGTTAGAAGAAACAGCATCTTAATTTGGAAATAAGCAGTATATGCATACATTTAAGTTGAATGTCTAAAATTACCTAACTACAATACTATATGATTGGATTACTGGGGGGAAATAGTTTAAGGAAGCATATGATGCACCATTCCCCATTTCCATTCTTCCTCTCTGGCCCAGTTTTTGCAGTTTTTCAATCCACCTATCTGAGCTAAAAAGTTTACGGTACTTTTTACAGGTTGAAATCACATGATGGGGAAAAATAATGTGTGTCATCCTCTTGTCATTCTAAAGGCATTCGGTTAGCCACTTTTACCATTAAACACTGAATACTGGAATGCAGAGTATAATTCACTGGGAATAAAAATGGTGACTCAGGGCAACCAAAAGTTATGTAAAGTTAAGATGCAGCTGATTTTGATTTCTCCCTCTGACCCTTTTACTGGTTATCTGCACAACTCCCATTTCCACCAGGAGAAGAGAAGTGTGTTCCATTTGCATTCTGCACATTCATCACTTTGGTGGTGCAATGGTTAAATGCCTGTACTGCAGCCACTCATCCATAAACCATAAGGTTGCAAGTTCAATACCAGTGAAGGGCTCAGGCTCAACTCAGGCTTGCATCTTTCCTAGGTCACTAAAATGAGTACCCAGATTGTTTGGGGCAACTAGCTTACACTTGGTAAACCATTTAGGGAGTGCTTAAATGCACTTATAAGTGGTATAGAAATGTAGTTGCTATTGCTATTGCTAAATAACAAATGATGATTGTTGCAAGTGTCGAAGACGTCATCTGTAAATAACTGGAGATGCAACAAAGAGATGCCCATTTGACGAGTCATTTGCAAGAAATAATCTTTGTACATTTCACTCATGGCTCTAAAATAATCAGTAGTTTCATAAAATTAGAGGCTTTCATATCAAAACAGCTCCAATGTTGATTTTATGAAACCAAAGGTTTTTTTAATTCTAGTACAGTGAAGAATGTGCAGGTAACATTTTTACCATACTCATGCTCAATGAGGTGAATGAAAAGTCTTCTGAGCTCACTTGGACTTTGAACTTGCACCATTCAAAATCATCTAATTGCATGGACTTCAAACCTATTCAGATACAGGTTTCTTTTTAATAATAATTTTTAAAAAATCTTTTAAATGAGCTACATACTTACTATAGTAGAGAAATCAATATTCTATTTATATTTTGTTTCAACCCCAAAAAATAAATTGACCAGCTGTACTGCATGAATGTGCCTCACACTGTGAAGCCTTAAGACTTCTATCCCTTAAATTAAAGTATAATTTTATATAGTAAATTATATAATATATAAAGTATATAGTATATTTGCTTGGGTATTTATTTTGTCATGTGCATGGCTGAGAAGAACCACTGATAGAAGAGTACTAGGATACAGACAGACTCACTATAAGGCAGCTTCCTGTATACTTATGTAGTGTGTGTACAGTGGACCCTTGGTATACGCTGGGGTTTGGTTCCAAGATCCCCCGTGGATAACAAAATCTGTGGATGCTCAAGTCCCATTAAATATAATGACATAGCAAAATGGTGTCCCTTATAAAAAATGGAAAATCAAGGTTTGATTTTTTTAAACATTTTTTGATACTTTTTAAAAAACATTTTCAAACCGTGGATGCTTGAATTCATGTATAAAAAATCTGTGTATAAGAAGGACCGACTGTACTCACATGCTTGCTCTGCACGGAGCAAGCATCTGTTGAGTCTGTGAAGTTTTACCTCATATTATTTAGTAACAACTGTGTATCGAAGTAGTAAACAATAGCTGTTCATCTATACTTTAAGTGAGCATGGATAGAATTTCATTGATGTAAATATTTTAGGGCTCCCAGATCACAGGACCTGGCCAATCTTCTCCAGACATCAGAGCAAGGAAAGACAAATCATAGGGTAAGAGAAAAATTGTGTGCAAAAATATTTTCTTTATTTGTTAGACTTGATGTCTTTTGTTTGAATGGCATACTCTGTGCAACTATGTTGATGCTTTATTGCTGTTTGTGCTGTTCGCCTTCAAGTTGTTTTTGACTTATGCCAACCTTAAGGTAAATTTATCACAGGGTTTTCTTGGCAAGTTTTTTCAGAAGGGGTTTGCTGTTGCCATCCTCAGAGGCTGAGAGAGTGTGACTTGCCGAAGGTCATCCAGTGGGTTTTCATGGCTGAGTGGGGATTCAAACCCTTCTCTCCAGAGTCATAAGGGCCATTCACGCTACATTATAAACTGGTTTGCAAACTGATTTGCAAACCGGTTTGAAAGGGGTTCATTCACACTTGCACTGGATTTTCCTGCTCTGAATTCAAAAGGGGCCGCCCGGGGCAAATTCCCCCTTAACCCGGTTCTGGGAATTTCCAATTTTTCCCCAAAACACCGGGTTTTACCGGGTTCTGCCAATGGGAACTTGCTCCCCATCCCATATGGGGCATCCAGGAGGGAGGGGTTAATGTGCAGGGAGCAGATCATGCCCACCCCTTTGCTCTCTCCCTGCCAGCCAAGTGCCAGCCAAAGCAGAAATGCAGTGGATTCAAACTTCCCGTTCTTTGGAAAATGGTCTCTTTAAAGCACAGGCCCGCCATTTTTCCTTGTCTGCCCATCAGTCCCCTTATTTGCACCGATGTCTGATTCCCAGCCCAGAGCTCACCAAATCCAGGGAGGGGGTTCTCCTGAGAACATCATTAGACAGTGTTTTCTTTTAAAAATATTGATAGCTTATGCATATATTTGCTATTGCATGGCTACAGTTGACAGCACCTCTAAATACTCACATCATCAGTATGACAAAGGTGTGCATAGGGTTGCCATAAGGTAGGACCTCCAAACCGGGACAAATGTATGACAAATGTAGGACAAATGTAGGGCCACATTTTCAAATGTAGGACACGGTTTTTTTAAAAATGGAGGACACTTGAAAAAATTGATAATTTTTAAAAAATGTTAATATAAATGCATGTTTCTTAGGCATGCTCAAAATGGAGGACATTTTGGCATTATTCTTAGACAGAAGGCTGAAATGTACTTCTCTTTCTGGCCAAACCCCCCCCCCCCAATTATACAAGAACATTTCCCACTCCCAAGCAGGCATAGCATTTGCAAGATCACAGGCAGTCCCTTGTGCCATTGCAAACTACATTTCCCACTCCCAAGCAGCCATAGCATTTGCAAGATCACAGGCAGTCCCTTGTGCCATTGAAAACTACATTTCTCACTCCCAAGCCTTCTTAGCAATTCCCCCCTTCCTCCTTTTCCTTGCCCCCTCCAACCCCCCCAAACCCCTCACCCCCTCTTTTTCCCAGGTATGTCTCAACTTAGGAGGGATTTATGGGACAGATCCAAAGCCTTTTTTCTTTTCTAATGGGGCCAAAGCCTTGAGAAGCCCTGGACCCCTGAGAAGAAGAGGAGGGGGGCTTAGAGAGAGGAAGAAAGAGAAAAAGAAGATGAGGAGGGGGAAGAAAGGAAGAAAAAGGAGAGGAGGAAGAGGAGGGGAAGAGGAGGAGAAGAAAAAAACGGAATAACAAGAAGAAGAGAAGGAGGGGAAAGAGAAAGAGGGGAAGCAGCTTGCCTGAGTGTAAATTCCTCCCTGCTTGGATGTTGGAGTATGCCCAAATAAGGAAGCAGAGGGCTGGCCAATAGAGGCAGGGCAGTGCAACAGACCCCGCCCCTGCTGGTTTCAGTCCTCCTGCTGCTGCTCCAGACAAGCTGCACAGGCAGCACTCTATAGAAGGCAGGCAGCAGCCCTGGGAGCTCAGAGTTGGGCAGCCACCCGGGAATGGGGCTGGGGGTGGGATGGGACCGGGCACACCCCCCAGGAGGCGGGAAAGTCCTGCCCACCGCCGTGAAATGGCAACCCTAGGTGTGCATGATTTGTTTGACAATTAAAAAAAAAACCCTAACATTGATGCTGTGGGTCTGGGATCGTTTTTTCCTATTTCCAAAGAAATAAAACCACAACAGACTCTGCACTCAGGTTGGTGCAAACAAAAGCTCTCACAGAAATATTATATTGCATTTGTACCCCACATTTAAACCTGTGAGGGCTTTTTGGCTGAGAGAGCGTGACTCTCCCACCCCCCAAAGACTAACCTATCCCAGGGTTTCTTGCAAAGTGTTGTTTCAGGGCTTTCCATTGCCATCCTCTGAGGCTGACAGTGGGTGTGTGGCCAAACAATGTGATGCAGATGTACATCATTTGATTGACAGTGTAAACCCCCCCCCAAGAACAATCGAAATGGCGACTCCATTTTAAATCGATACAAATGGTAATGTGAACTTCATTAGGGTTAAGTTGCCACAGAGAGATTCGATCGAGGTAAACATAGTGAGAACTTTTATTCGGTATTGCACCATCGAATCTCCCTGGATCTACTCGTGAATGGGGCCTAGTCCATTATCCCTCATGCTTAATCAAATCACCAGGGCTTACCTGTTATAACGTCACAATTGTCACATGACCAGGGCCTGCCTCCTGGGACATTACGAGGAGTTGCTTCTAGTCCCAGGTTTTGGCGCTGAAATCCCAGGGCCTGGGATAATTTTGACCAAGCAACTCTGCCTATGTTGTATAGCTGCAAAAATGTGGAGTTGCTTGAACAATAACATTTGTAATCCTTGCCTGCCTAAAATGATGATGGAAATTTCTCCCTTATTCATAGCTCTAGACCTACAGAATGATAAACCTTCATTTTCTGCAAGTAATTCAGAGAGCTTCTCACTCTGGCACTATGTTGCTGTGACAGATGGGATTATGCACATCTCACTTCCCTGTTGGTGATTGGAAGTACCAAGAGAGACATCATTTCTTTCTGCTTCTGACTGCATCATCAGGGAAACAGTGCTGATGCACCAGAATTAATGTCTCATTTGATTTAAAGTTCAGCATCCAGTACTCAATTCCAATCATTGCATATGGCTTTAGCAGCCAGACAGCTGGGGCTGTACCAGAGTTGCAAGAGTTTGCCAAATAGTTTTCAAAAAAAAGGTATGGGTGGCAGTTCATATGGAATGAAAGAGAGAGAGAGAGTAAATGCACACATTTATTTTAGAACTGAACCACTTTCACAGCAGAGATGCACAAATACAAGGATTTTTATTTTTATTTTTTTAAATGGTCTTCTTCTAGTTGTCTGCCTTCAAGTCATTTTTGACTTACGGCAACCCATCATGGGATTTTCTTGGCAAGATTTGTTTAGAGAACGTTTGCCATTGCCTCCCCTTGAGGCTGAGAAAGTGTGACTTGCCTATGGCCACCCAGTGGGTTTCATGGCTGAGCTAGGAATTAAACCCTGGTCTCCAGAGTCGCAGTCCAACACTCAAACCACTATGCCACACTGGCTCATAAAAAGATCTGCAAACAATTCTTTCAAGATTTGGGACAATTCAATTCAAATAGGATTGTGTAGGATATAAAGGGTCCTTACACATTTGGGAATGGAGGTATTGAATTTCAAAAAGTTATCTGAATATTGGTGTGGGTTTGTTTTTGTACTTATCCATAAGTCTAAATGGCTCATAAAAACACTCATAAAACTCCAGTTCCTAGCATTCCCTAGCATTGAGCCAGGCACTTAAAGCGGTCTCAAATGGGATTATTTCTGCAGTGTGTTTTGGACCAGTGAGATCTCTAGTTCAAATATCCTTTAAGTCACAGCAGTCCCCTGTGCCTTACAACCTTTAGTCCAACAATTCCCCCGCAGTTTGTAAAGAGGAAAAAAACCCTAATACATACTGGTCCACTTTACAGGAATTTTGCAAGGATTACTGAGATGATGTTAAGGAACTGCTTTAATAAAAATGCATGCCTTAAGTCTTCTAGTGATGATAGAGATTGAAGCCCTTTCCCCAGCAAAGCTGGTAGAAAGGATACAAAAGGCATCAGATCTCCTGAAGGGTTTAGTGCACCTGATGTAAATTTCTAAGGCTATCTGGGCATCCAGTTTGTGCCGCTCCTTCTCCAAGACATGAACAGAAAGTGGACAAGAGGAACACAGCACCAAAGGCTGAGAAAAGGGAAAAGAAGAGTTCACTTTAAATAGAAAGCTCAGATCCACCAAAGGAAGGCAGGATCTGTGTCAAACCTACAGCAAGAAGGGGCCATTGGGAGTGGTCAGCTCAGATTTTATCTTTATTTAGTTTTGTACATAAAATACATAAAATCAACCTTCCATAGACAGGACATGCACATATATACATATAAACATACTTTAGACATGTAAACATAAACAATTAACATATATCTATACATAGAACTTTCATACATCCACCCACTTGATACCTACACCTTACATCCTTTCTTCATTCTAACTGATACAATACGTACAAACGCTTCTTGATGATATGATGGCCACAAGAAAAACAACCTTGAGAGAGAGTAAGTAAATGGACACTAACTCAAATGGTATCTTTGCAAGGGCTCTGACCTTATTGAGGTTCCATGTAGAGGAGTTTAGCACACAGGGGACAATTGGAAGTATAAACAGTGATTAACCCGCAATAATCCCACAATTGCGCTAATGGTTTTCACACATCTTGTTCAAAGTGCTATTATCCCATGAATAAAACCTGTGATAAATCCCGCAATTGCGCTAATGGTTTTCTCATGATGTTGTGTTGAAAGCACTATTATCCTGTGAATAACCTGTGATAATCCCACAATTGCGCTAATGGTTTTCAGATGACGTGAGATGAAAAGTGATTATAGTGCTATTATCCTTTGAATAACCAGGCAAGAAAGAGCAGCACATCATTCAGGGGATTTTCCTGTGAATCACTTTTTGCTGTCTGTTGTCTGGTTATTCCCTGGTTATTCACGGGATAACAGCTTTTGTGTTAATCTCATTTTAATCACGTTTCAATGTCAACTGCACAATTTTCAAGGTTAATCTCTGTTTAAAGTCCACATTTCCCCCTAAATTCCTAGGAAAACGATGCATCATCTGCTTTGGTCAGGCCTCACCTGGAATATTGTGTCCAGTTCTGGGCACCAAATTCAAAAAGGATGTTGATAAATTGGAGCATGTCCAAAGGAGGGTCACCAAAAGGGTGAAGGGCCTGGAAACCATGCCTTACAAGGAGAGACTTAGGGAGCTGGGTGTGTTTAAACTGGAGAAGGGAAGGTTAAGAGGTGATATGATAGCCCTGATTTTAAACATTTGAAGGTATGTCATATTGAAGAGGGAGCAAGCTTGTTTTCTGCTGCTCCAGAGAACAGGCCATGGAACAACGGATGCAAACTATAGGAAAAGAGATCCTAAACCTTAGGAAGTAAGGAAGACACTGACAGTGGAAGATACTGCCTTGGAGTGTAGTGGCGCTCTTTAAACAGAGGCTGGATGGCCATCTGTTGGGGATGCTGATTGTGAGTTCCTGCATGGCAGAATGGGGTTGGATTACATGGCCCTTGATTTCTCTTCCAACTCCATGATTCTGTAATTCTATGAATCACTTTGTATGTGTGAAATTTGCCTTGTTGTTGTGTGCCTCCAAGCTGTTTCTAACTTATGGTGACTCTAAGGCGTGGGGTTTTCTGGGGCTGAGAGAGTGTGACTTGTCCAGGGCCATCGAGTGGGTTTCCATGACTGAGCATGGATTTGAACCCTGGTCTCCAAGAGTCCTAGTCCAGTTCTTAAACCACTACAGCACCGTGGCTCTTTTATGCAATATAGGTGTTTTAATGTAATTTTCCTGTTATATTTTCAACCAAAAAAAGAATCCGTTAAAAGAAAAACAAGAGGGAAAGGCCCCCCTCGCCCCCCCCCCCCCCAGAGGGAAAAGAGATGACGCGCGTGCGCGTTCGGCCTCGAAGAATTAAGAGCCAAGTGAGCTGCCGTCCTCCTCCTCCTCCTCCTCGGTCACGTGAGCGCGGGTCAGCTGACTTTGCGGAAGAGGCTTCAGCGGGCGGCAAAATGGAGGGAGCCCTGGAGCATCACTTAGAAGATACGTAAGTGCCACGGCGTTGTTGTTGTTGTCTTCCATGCTCCCTAACCCTCTCCCCCGGGGCTCCTTAAACGCCCTTGTGGCGGGAGCGAAGGGCTGCTGATGCCGCCTCCTCCTCCTTGATTTCTGGCCCCTTCTCTCTCCTCCCCCCCCAGGATGAAGAATCCCTCCATCGCAGGAGTCCTCTGCACCGACTCCCAGGGGCTCAATCTGGGCTGTAAGTAACGCAGAAGAGGGGTTTGAGGGTTGGGCTGAGACTCTGGAGGCCCGGGTTCGAATCCCGGCTCGGGCATGGAAGCCCATTGGGTGACCTTGGCCCAGTCACACTTTCCCGGCTTCAGGGGAAGAAGATGAATCATAGAATCGTAGAGTTGGAAGGGTCCCCGAGGGCCATCCAGTCCAACCCCCTGCTATGCAGGGAATCTCAGTCAAAGCATCCCCATTGACAGATGGCCCTCCAGCCTCTGCTTAAAGACCTCCAGGAGGGAGACTCCACCATAATCTCCGAGGAAGGAGTGAGGAAGGAGTGTGTTCCACTGTCGAACAGCCCTTACTCTCAGGACGTTCCTCCTAATGTTGAGGTGGAACCTCTTTTCCTTGCATCCACTGCTTCATTGTCCTAATCTCTGGATCATCAGAAAACAAGCTTGCTCCCTCCTCAATCTGACATCCCTTCAAATATTTAAACTGGGCTATCATATCACCTCTTAACCTTCTCTTCTCCAGGCTAAACATCCCCAGCTCCCTAAATCATTCCTCATAGGGCATGGTTTCACCATTTTAGTTGCCCTCCTTTGGACACATGGCTCCAGTTTCTCAACATCCTTTTTGAATTATGATGGCCGTGGCAAACCTCTGAACAAACCTTGTGATAGCTTTAGGGTCACCATAAGTCGGAAACAACTTGAACGCACACAACAAGAAGTAACAGAGAAGTTTTAACCTCATGACATAGCTGCTAGCGGCACTTTAAAGCTTGCCACTCCTATTCAAAAATAAGCTGCTTTGGTATCATTCCCTGCCTTGCCTTGGGGTTTCTCTTAGACTGTTCCAAGACTTTTTTCCCCCTTGCATTCTTTCTCCACACCTCTAATAACTTGTTTTCTGCAAAGAGAAGATGCCTTTAATGTTCTTGAGCTTACTTGGAAGAGGCCATTTTAAGTGTGAGGAGGAATCCCAAGGAAGGAAAAGTCTCTTGTCTCCCCCCCCCCTTAACTAGAGCAATAACTGTCTTTATATAAGTGTGCAAAGGGATGTTGAAACACCTTTGAGACTAACTGTGCAAAATAAGTTGTATCATAAACTTCTGTAGACTCAATAGCATCACCAGGAGTATGTGTGTGAAGTGCAATGGGTGAAACCTGGTTGGACCCTATTTCCCCTTCAGGGCAAGAGAGGCTCACACATACCCTTGCCAAGGAACAGAAGAGGCACACTTTTTGTGCACCTGATGACACTATAGTTAGTGACACCACTGCATAGACTTGGGTCTAAAACACACTGCAGAAACAATCCAGTTTGAGACTTTAACTGCTCTGGCTCAGTGCTAGGGAATCTTGGGAATTGTAGTTTATTGTGGCACCAGAGCTCTCTGACAAAGAAGGCTAAATGTCTCAAGACAACTACAGGTCCCAGAATTCCCTACCATTGAGCCAGGGCAGTTAAAGCAATCTCAAACTGCATTATTTCTGCAGTGTGTTTTGGACCTCAGTCTGCTTCCTCAGATACATGGAGAGAACTATTGCCCAGGAAGGACCTTATAACCAGACTGTATGATTGGCCATGGAAATGCAAAACTTGTGGGTATGGTGATGTGTTTAGTTATGAGAACTAGACGCAAGTACAGCATGTTGTAAGTAAGAGAACTGTGTAGAACCTTTTAAAAAGAAAAACTCCTTATGTAGCTCTAAAGTGCTCCCCGTGCAATACTTGGTAGCAAGCAAGTTAAAATAGACAACTTCTTTAATACCAACCTTTTTTCAATTTAAAAATGGCATCAGTACAAAACATGAAGTCATTTGGACAGCTGTGCAATGAACCAGGTTCAAACCAAATGAGAAATTTTCCTTTATGATACATTTGCTTTCTTTCTGTCAATGTAGCCTGATGTAACTGCCTTGACATGAACAACCCAATATTGGTCTCACACTTCTCACAATATGAGACCCAGGGCATTTCACAGTATGTTAAAACAAAGCACAGACATAACAATATTTAAGCAGTCATATTAAGGACATTAATTTAAAACATTTTAGGGTCTCTCAAAAAAGGGCAGAGACTTTTGGCTTTAGTTTGTCCCATGTTCTCTCACCTTTCTTGGCAAGCAATACTGACAGACCTATCCTCATGTTTTTTACCCCCCCTATCAGATCTGGCTCTGGGGGGGGGGGGGGGAGGTGGTAGGCATTTATGTAATGTACCTGTTTATCCATCTTGGTTTGTGTGGGGTTACCTGTTTCCTGTGGAGACTGGCAGAGCAAATAGAAAGGGAATGGGGGGATGTTCAAAAGGGCAGGAGATATGAGATGGGTGGGAGGAAGGAAAATATTAGAAAGTGACTAGGAATGGGAAAGGAGTCATGAAGAGAAGTGTAGAGCTTGGAAAGGGATCAAATTGGGAAGAAACTCAGTTCTTGATAAAGATAAAAGTATAAATGTTTCATGGGGGATAAAACAATTTTCTCTCCTCTCCTTTGGGGATAATTTTGCTCTTCTCCAACTTTGACTCTAAAGTCTGGATAGGAATGCTGAAGGATGTCAAAAATTGCAGTGGGATCAGAGAGAGATGCAAACAGCAGTGAAGGTCTGCTCCTGTCTGCATTTCTGAACAGATAACTCTTGAGGGAGTATGCCTATCAATAGGGGAAAAATCTCCATCCCTATTATTTAGCTAGAACCAAGTTAGTAATTGAAAAGCAATAGAAAATAAGAACAAGAGGAAGCCTGCTGGATCACAATGGTCCACTTGTTCAGGCATTGTTTTCTAGAGAAGCTATGCGGATACTTCTGAGGTTTCTATGCAAAATAAGAAGGCATTGGCTTTCTTGTTTTAGTCCACCAGATACATCCTCAAGACTTAGAAGCCCCACTTAACTACACATAGCCCTAGTAGTTATCGTTAACCTACCTAGACTTTAACCCCCAGAAGCTCCAGCGAGCATGGCCGGAAATTTGGAATCTCAAGTCTAAAATATGTAGAGCATCAAGGCAATCTACAGTTTTAGACAGGATTTTATCAACCTGTGTTTTTAAAAACATATTTGAGTAGTCTCACCCTACCAAGGCATTGTAAAGACTTGAGTAGGGTAAATGAATGAGCCCACCTCTTCCATTGCTATTTCTATCTCCCTTAAGGGTGACGGTCTGAAGTCTCTTCCATACGTGGCGTTTCTCCACCAGCTGGAAACAGTGGTTTTGAGGCAAGGGTGGGAACTTCATACTGTTACCCTCCAAGGGTGGAGCTAATAGAAATGAGAGGGGCAGGATTATCTTCTCACTCATTTAACTTATTGAGGCATTTGAGTGCCTCAGTAGGGCTTTAGTAGCCATTATAATTTTTCATATATGTCAGTTTTTCTTCCTCTCTTACGTTCAGCATATTTTCTTCACATGAAGCCAGTCTTAGTTGTTAACTTAACAAAATAACTGTATCCTGTATTTCTTGATTAATCTTCCATCCTTGTCAATTATCTTCTTGTCTTCTAGGTCGTGGCACCCTCTCAGATGAACATGCAGGGGTGATATCTGTTCTAGCCCAGCAGGCAGCCAAATTAACAAATGATCCAACAGATATTCCTGTAGTGTGTCTTGAGTCAGACACTGGGTAGGTGTGTTCATCGAGATCTGTTGCTTTCTTCTTTTGTGTGAAATAGGTTCAAAGCCTCATTCCATAAGTTACTTTCTGACAGATTGATGTCAGTAGGCTGGTAAACATTTTCTGCTCTTTGGCTTTCATGTCTCATGCACACATTGACTTGTTTGAAAGAAAAGCTTTTACATCTTTCTTTTTCTTGGATAGAATGTGAATTATGTCCTCCAGATTTTTTTTTCTTTTTGGCCTCACACTCCCATAAGGCATGGCAAGTGATGAAGAATAAAGGGAGTTTCAGGCCAGAAAAGATCTGGAGGGCCATGGTTGCTCGCCCCTATTCTAAGGAGAGCCTTGGTTAATGGGCTTTGACTTAGGTTTTTGGCGTAATCAGGTGGAGGGGCCAGAAAGTTTTAGTAAACTCGGTTTAGCAGATCTTAAGTGCTTTGAGATTTAAAAGGTAGCAATGCTAGGCTGGAGTTATTTCAATTAATGCTGAGAACTTGCTTTATTATGTGAAAATGTGTGTAAAATCTAAACTTCCTGTCTCTTTCAGAAATATCATGATCCAGAAGCATGATGGCATCACAGTGGCAGTACACAAAATGGCTTCTTAACCTGAACATTCAGAACACTCATTGTTCTTCAGCAACTCACCTGTGTGGAACACATTTTTGCAGATTACAAGGGATTGGCTATTCAGTGTCACTTGGCTGGATCAGACTGTAAATATTCTCCTTGCATAAGTTGGTCAAGAAACTTCTGAACTTCTGCCATTTCGTACTGTCACAAGTGGAAATTGTTTATGTTTTGTAGCTGGAGGCAGCATATTGACAGATTGTCCAGTTACCAACCCCACCTCCTAATTAATTAATAAATAAAAATGCTGCTTTCCCTGGGCAGTGTGACTAAATATCTGTGCATTTCTGTCCATGCCAGTGTTTTGAACAGCATTGAGATTGTTCTCTTTAGGAATGCATAAATCTAACACTCATATAGTGAAAAGGACCTTGACAGTATCAACGATATGAATTCTGTGCTGCTTTCTTAATCCAACTGATACACAGCATTGTTTCTGGGTTATCTAGGTATTGGTTGAAAACAGAACTTCATGAGTTGCACCTCTCAGTCTCCTAAATTTCTTGAATTGGGCTGACTGATTAGTGATCCAAATAGGACTGCTTACTAAACATGGACACTTCACATCCTAATTCTTGAGACCAATAAATCTACCAATTAAAATTTTTCGAAATCCTTAAATTTAGAGGGTAGCTCAAAATTGTTAATCCCTAGTATCATAATCCATTGGCAACTATCGATCAAACAAATAACACTTGACGCTCGGGAAGGTTCTATTTAGCTGAGCTAAAAGGAAGTTAGCTCCCTCCACAAGCCTGCAACAGTTGCAGTGTGGCTTTTCTTAAGGTCTAATTTTTTTCTACTTAAAAAACTTACATTATTACCCTCCTAGCCTGAGTTGAAGGCTTAGGTACCTTTTGTATCTTCTTGCTTTAAAATCCTTCCAAATAAATCATTTTAGTAAAATTTCTTTGCACCTGATCTCTACTTCAGAAACATTTTTTATTGGAAACATATTCAGGGCTAGCTGTGTTGACTGTACAGCAAAATAAACCAAAATCACTTTTTTGTGGATTGTTTACTGGAGTTATTCAAATATTGGATGTTCAATAGAAATTTAGTGCAAACGTAAATGATATAAGTGTTAAAAAGAAAGAAAAATTGTGGAACATCCTGTCCCTGAATAATGAAAACATTCCAGGTTAGCATTATTAGAACCAGAAGTACTGAACACTACCTAAACACACATCACTGGTTAAGATGGGTATGAAAGCAGGACACGAATACTGCAAGCATTCCTATTGTCAAGATGTGGAAGCAAGGTTTTGCTGTCGCCATAATTCTGTCTCAAGTGTAACATTTTAATTATGGAGAAGTGTTCATTTTTTGGGAAAAAAATCCTTCAGTAAAACACAGCAAGATAGCCACGTATGTATTGTAACTAGATTTTAAAGACACACTGAGGATACTATGGTAAGAGAAGGGTGCAAGATTTGGCCTGGGATGCTTATTTTGTGATCTGGCCTCTTAAAATGAGTTTTCTTACGTATCAATGAAAATCTAGCAATTACGTTACAATAAATCATATTTGTACCCATTAAAAATGCATTAATATCTGACATACCTCAGATTGTGATCTCTGGTTTTCTCCTTCCTAGCATCTATTGTTAACCTTGTTTGAATTATTGAAAATGGTGAAGTGTCTTTCATGATAATACACAAGTAGCCTTCTCATTAGAAATACTCGACTTGCATACCCACTTCTCAAAAACCTTGATTTATATCCGAATTTATATACCTGCTAATTTCTTATATTTTCCTTATGGCCCCCAAAGTTGCAAGCATAATAAAAAAATTATTTAAGAAATGGATCAAAATAGGTCTTTTCCATCACATCCAGCCTTTCTCCTCTCCTCAGCTATTAAGAGAAATAGGAAGGCTGAGACAGCTGTATAGGGAAAATAGTGAAACAGAATAAAATGAAACAGCAACAGGTACTACAAATATCAACACACAATATCCTCTTCTGAAAAAAATTGTGTCCAATGGCAAGCAGATATCTGGGGTGGAAGGGTGTTATCTTAAATGCTCTTCATCAAGCAAGAACATTGGGAAGGGTATTATGCTGTAGAAGGGTCAGTATTGGTTCGTAATGTTTTCATATCGGTGTAACACCATTACAGAATAACCAGTGAGACAGCAATTAAGAGATTCATTCTAGTCAGAAGGGCCATGCTTTTATTCTTTAAAAAAATGTGGTTAATGGTTAAGTCAAAACAGCTGCAGTTAATATAAAGTAGCCTGTTTTAAGAGGCTGTCTGTATTGAGAACTAATACCTTCAGAGTGACAAGAGGACTTTGACAGTGCTATGTACAGCTCAAGATGTGCAGCAAGAATGAAAAAGGAAGAGGCCCACCTAATAACAAAGATTCTGATCATACAGAAGTTCCTGATGGAGGGTGGGGATGGCTGATTGTGTTTAACTTTTTTCTGGTAAGTAAGAAATGGGATAAATCATAGAGCATGTTGTGGTCTTAAAATTTATTCCAGTCTCACTTCATTTCATCACTAATACAAAGACAACAGTGCAGAAAGGTGGGTTTTTAATTTAGGGCCAGTGTTATGTACTTGTTTTAAGTATTGGCCAAGGACTAGGAGACCAGTTTGAATCTCCTCTCAGCCATGGAAGCAAACTGGGTGACCTTGGGCAATTTATATTTTCTTTGCCTCAACAATAAGGCAATGGTAAATGTCTGGATAAATCTTGCCAAAAACCCCTCTATATTAGGGTAGCCATAAGTCAGAGTCAATAGAAATGCCATTTTCCCTTTATAGCATAGGTATAGGGTGCTATACCTGTAAATGCTGTGTAGATAAGGGAATGTTTGCAGGCCATGTTTGTAAAGTCAATTACACCCACTGATTAGTTACAACTCAAGTCTATATGACAAAAAGGCAGAAGCATGAGCTGTATATTAGTAAGTGGCTGAGATTTCATGGATAACTTGTGGGCCTGAGGAACACTTTTCAGGTTGCTCAAGAACTTCAGAGCTACCATTTAGATTTTTTCTGGTTTAAAATAGATTCACCCAAGATATTAAGTACATATCTAAAAATCTAGATTACAGATGGAACAAACATATACAGATACATTTGTGAAGCAGCGATAAGTCTAAGATATACTGACAACAAACAAACTGTTGTCCCGCATGGCATGTAAAATGGCTTTTAGTTACATTCCTTGAAGTTTTCTAGTTTAGAAACTGCACTACACTGAATTCCACAGACGGAAAGGAAGCACATAAATGTATTCCCCCCCCTCCCCCCCCCTAATCCATCATGTCACAAACTCAATGAGGGAAGGAACCAATGAATTACCATCAATCAAAATAAATTAGGTGGATCCATCAGTCGGCCAACAAGCTGGTACAACTTATTCAAGTTTATCTTTTAATAAAAGGAATTTCAACATGAAACAAATTCAAGAATTAAACTGCCATGTTAAAACAGAAACAAACTAGAGCCAATAAGCTGAGCATTGTTCTCATGGATTTATGAGTTGACTCACCCTTCAACGTGACTACTTTCACTTGGACTAACCAACAGATTCAGTCTGAGTAACTTTAGCAGCATCATTCCACATCAAACACCCTCACCATGATGCTTTTAAGTATCTTAGCTTGAGGAAGACACTCTGGTTGAACCCGAAACCACTGAGATATTTGTGTGGTTTTGGAAGGCTTAATAAAGGTATGACCACAATATGGACTCTGGAATTTAAGGTCAACAGATACAACTATCATTGCATTTGTATAATTGAATTAGGTTTTTTAAAACCATATTAACAATTAACTAAAATGTGTTATCTGTTTCACATTAACTTTCCTGTCTCTGTACAATCCCTTCAAGAATTCAACTGTGACAAACCTGGAATCACACTGGGGAGGGAGGGAAAAACTGGGATATTGGGTTCTTGTATGGATTCTTTTAATTGTAAGCCACCTCGATTGTCTTTTTAATGACAAGCGGGGTATAAAATAAAATAAAAAACCTCACTGCTCAATAAAGGACCTTCAGCTAGAATATCCCCAGTAATAGACATCCAGAGATCCCACTGCCTCTCTAGGCAATTGGTTCTATTGCTAAACTGCTTTCACTGTCAAGACGTTCCTCCTAATATTCAACTGAGATCTACCCAGCTGTAACTTAAAACAATTAGTCCTAGTTCTACCCCCCGAGGCAGCAGTGAACAAACCTGCACTCACGTCTGTGGCAGCCCCTTGAGGTATTTAAATAGCTCCTACAAACCTCTTATCCCTATTATTTCTCTTCCTCCTTAGGCATTATTTCTCTTCCTCTAATCTTTGGACTGGGAGAGACCCACAGGTTCATCCCAAATATGACTGTTCAAAACTCTTTCAAATACCTATGGAAGCATCTACTGCCCCTCTTCCTCCCATTATGTTAAGATCATAAATTGCTGTTCTGCATGACAGGACCAGTCTGTTTTACATGTTCTGCAATCTAGAAACACCCCATTTTATGTTTCAACTAATATTTTACTGATATGTTTTATTTTTGAAAGGTAAATATAACTGTAATGGGAACACTGAAAAACTTTGCAATTTTCTTTGTGGCCTTTCAAGAAGATATTGGTGGCTCTTCTGAACATGTCACCTGGATTGGCGCTATTATGTCTTCTCTTCGATTTCTAGCAGGTTTGCACAAATATATTCACCTAAACTGCTGCTGCAGAAATAGCACAACTCAGGCCATGAAATTCTTCTTTTGAGAAATGTTAGTCCTGAAATATTTTTAGCTAGTATGAATGGCTACTTCATTCGCCTATCTATACAGCAATCCTAAACCGAACTGGGATCTTATGGCCATAAATCCACTGGGGTACAAATCAAGACCCTTGTATTACAGGGGAGGACTGTATGGGTATGGGGCCTTTAACCCTTGGGCTCACCTGATTGAGGTCAGGGCTTCCTATGACATAGCGATACTGTTTTTGGAAATAAAATATAGCAGGCACACCAGTTCAGGATCATAGTGGGGTTGGTGGACAAATAGTTTGTTTTCCCCCTGCTTGGTTTTTCAGCTAGATTAGGCTCCCTGCACATACATTAGTATAAGAAGAATAAAATTATTCAAGTGACATCTAGCTTGTCCTCAAATTTGGTGTGATGGAAAACAGGTAACACATAAAATTTAATGTGATCAGTTTCCACAATGTAGCATTTTCTAGATAATTCTTCTTTGGGGTGAGTGCAATATAGTGATCACAATATTGTGATCAGTATTCTAGAACTCAAGACATCACCTCTGTTTCAGCACCACTGGTAACCACAGTATGTCAAATGCTAGGGGAACGGACAACGGCTTTGATCGGAGCATGTCTGGTTGGTGCTGGCTGTCTTACTAGCACATTGGCCACAAGCATTTCTTTCCTCTGTGCAACTATGGGATTCCTAGCAGGTAAGTGTGCCCTGTCAATATGCCGTACCTACTGAGAACACAGATAACCTGTATACCATCTTAATCGACTAGATGGCAGGTGGCGGTTTGGCTTTTGCAAACAACTTCTCTAAAGAGAAGATTATGTTTTCCTTGTACTGGCACTGATGAAATACTGGGCAAAATTAGAGAAACATACATTTTAAAACTCAATACAGGGAGAATTCTAGTTGTTGGGCAGGGGCCACCCTTAGGCAACAGTGCCACATTTTCCTCCCGCACTCCTCATTAGGACAAACATGGAGCTATTGTCTCTCTCACTCACACATATATATACACACACAGTTGTTTACCTGGACAAGGCGATGAAAAGCTCTAGAATTCTTTTCCTCATTGTCCTAAAGCTATTTAGGATTACTTTTCTTTTCTTTTTAAAATAATTTTTGTTTTATTTACAATTTAAAAACATTCTCTAACATATAATTTCACAATAATCTTTCTTACTTTTCAAATTTAAAACATGTACTAGAGATAAAAAAGTGAAACAAAGGAACAGTTTTTCTTCCATTATCTAGCCATTCATTTACAATATGTTCCTAACTTTACCTGATCTTTCAATTTAAGAAGCTGCCTTATACCAGCTCAGACTGTTTGTCCACCTAGGCCAATAACATCTTCTTTGCTCAGACTCACAGTGGCTCTCCAGTTTCTCAAGCATGGATCTCTCCCATTACCTGTTATATTATTCTTTTAAACAGGGACATCAAGTACAAAACCAGGGACTTTCAAGATGTCAAATACCTGCTCTATCGCTGAGTTGTGGTCTCTAAATCCCTTACTTATATAACTGTTCATATATGTTTGATTTGCACTGCCTTAATTATACAACTGTTCATATATAATTATATAAATAAAATCACAGTTAAAGGAAGTTAACCGATTGTTATTATTTCACAGCTCAGCTTGCTTCCAACAGTGACACCTGGGATCATTCATTTTGGGTTAGCTTTAATTCATGTACTGCTGCTTTTAAACAATCAAAACTATTTCAACTGAATTTTTAAAACTCACTCAAACAAAATTCAGTTCATAATCACTGTATTTTGTTGTTTTAGGATTAGGTTTTGCTTGCTTGTATCAGATTGCAGCAGTGATGACTGTTAAGTACTTCAAGAAACGTCTGGCTCTAGCCAATGCAATTGGCCGTTCAGGAATGGGACTGAGTGTTGTGTTGGCACCATTTGTTCAACTTCTGATCCAAACATATGGTTGGCAAGGTTAGTAACTTTCACTTTTCAGATTTCATTTTGACCAGGGGTAGGCAACCTGCGGCCCGCGGGCCGGATGGGCCCAGCAAGGCCTTGGGACCGGCCCCAGCCTGGTCCTGCTGCCGATTGCTGCTGGGGCCTCTGGCGTCTCGCACAAGAGGCATGGTGGGGCAATTGTCTATAGAAGCCTCAGAAACATGCATTTATCTTAACATTTTTTTTAAAATCAGCAAATTTTTTCACGTGTCCTCCATTTTTTATTTTAAAAGTTCCCTCCATTTGAAAATTTTGTCCTACATTTGTCCCGGTTTATTTATTTATTTAATTTTTAAAAAATTATTTAATTATGTATTTTTTGGCTTCGGCCCCCCAGTTGTCTGAGAGACAGTAACCCAGCCCCCAGCTCAAAAGGGTTGCCTACCCCTGATTTTGACTGTCAAATCAACCAGGGCCACAACATGTTTCTTGGCTTTTTAGCTTTTGATTTATTTTATTTTTTCCATTTTCTCTGAAATGTCTCAACAGTAAATGTCAATTATTTAGTTAAGATGTTTTCTTCAAAACTGTTAATCAATAGTTACAGTTAACTACTATGGGTTGATGTTAAACCCAAAACAATTATTTCAAGAGTGAAACAGTAACCAACTCCTCCTTCAAATTTTGAATTCTAAAATCAGTATCAATACTGATGTTTCCTACAAGAGGGGAAACTTTTAATATGAGGACTTGGACTTAATTCTTTGAGGCTTTTACCCGCAATAAAGGTAAAACCCTTTCAACTGGACTGCATTTGACAAGTTTTATCTATGCATCACCTAAACATCTGTGCTTAAGAACAGTTAACTTTGCATAAGACAGGGACAGCTGGATCACAAGGGAAGTTACTTTTCTATTGCTAATGGAGTTGAAATGTTATTACCTGTCTTTTATTGCCCTTTGTTCCTGGTCCTCATATGAACAAGGAGTAGCCTCTACTCGCAGCACTGAAATCCCTCAATACCATCTTAACTAACAACAGAGTAACATCTGTGTTAGAATACAGTCTGCCCTCCTTATCAACGGATTTTTTATCTACGGATTCAAGCATCCACGGCTTGAAAATATTATTTCAAAAAGTATACATTTCAAATAGCCAAGCTTGATTTTGTAATTTTATATAAGGGACACCATTTTTGCTATGCTAGTATATTTAATGGGACTTGAGCATCCACGAATTTTGTTACCCACGGGGGTTCCTGGAACCAAACTGCAGTGGATAACAAGGACTGTCTATGAGTAATATATTCGCTTTTTCTTCTGTATGATTTTTAACATCTTTGATGAAGAAACCAGTGACGCTCCATTTCAATTAGCCAATAAAGTTATCGTTCTTATGTAGATTTTGGAATTTGTTGTATTTTTCTGTACAACTAAAACGGTTACCCCTGAAGACTATTATATGACAAGAAGGTAGAAAATTTTCCAATGTTGCTGCTATTCTTTTAACAAGAACAAATGCTTTGCTGCTACTTCAATCAACAACAGAGCTCTGGTAGCGCAGTGGTTAAATGCCTGTACTGCAGCCACTCACTCACAAATCACAAGGTTGCGAGTTCAATACCAGCCAAGGGCTCAAGCCTGAGTCAGGCTTGCATCCTTCTGAGGTCACTAAAATGAGTACCCAGCTTGTTGGGGGCAATAGCTTACAGTTGTAAACCGCTTAGAGATTGCTCAGGTGGTATGAAGTGATATATAAATGAAGCTGCTATTGCTATTGCATTGAGAGCTGGTTAGAATATTCAGTTGCCCTAAATGACCCCCCTTTTCCAGGAAGCAAACAGCCCTACTGCAATAGCTACATTTCTATTAATCTGGTTAATCTGTTATGAGAATGGAGGGGGGGGGGAGAAATCACACCTTAGTCTCTTTTCTTTCCCTCAGGTGCCCTATTGATATACGGCGGTATGATGTTGAACCTTGTGCCTTCCAGCATGTTACTACAACCAGTTAATGATAAGAGGATGAAAGATGTGGGAACAAAAAATGAAGGCAATCTAGTATCTCTACACTCTAAGTTTCCAGAAACACTGAAAGACACCCTGGATGAAAACTGCATCACAGAAGTGGACATGGTGGCTTCTTCCAATCATGAATGTGAAAGTAAAAGCAATCCAGAACAGGCTGAAGCACAATTAGCCCCTGTAATCCACAAGCAGTTTGACATGCAAGTAAAAGCTCACCTCCTGGGCACCCACCAAAATGACAATGACAGCCACGCTAATAGTCAAAACTTCTTTCCAAACAAGGAAGAAAATGTCAAGTCACAGCTTTTCACATCTTTTCCCAGCAAGAGGTGTCCACTTGATTTTTCCCACCTGAAAAACCCTTTCTTCTACATTTTTGCATGGTCCTTTCTATTCAGCCAACTTGCCTATGTAATCCCCACCTTCCACCTTGCAGCCAGAGCAAAAACTTTGGGAATAGACCCAATGGACACTGCTTATATCATTACAGTAGCTGGTAAGAAAAATGTGATCCTTTGGCTTTGAACTGTCTTCATTATGATTTTCATACTAAACAAATCTTTGGGGATAGGGAGAACAAGCAGTTTAGAATTTTTGTACTACTGGTTGAGTTTCACTTATCCAGAATTCCAAAATCCAACATTGTCCACATGGGTGGCTGAGGTAGTGGCACACCTTTGCTTTCTTATGGTTCAATGTACACAAACCTTGTTTTGTGCACAATATTAAAACTATTGTGTATAGTGTTATATTCAGGCTATATATATAAGGTGTATACAAAACAGAAATGAATTTCATGTTTAGACTTAGGTTTCATTTCCAAGATATATCATTATGTACATGCAAATATTCCAAAATCCCCCAAAATTCAGGAAGCCTCAACCTGTATAAGCTTTTATATATATGGATCACAATATCAAAAGAAATCCAGAAACCTAGTAATTGGATGTCTGACATGAAAATACTTGTGGCCAAGAATATCATTTTAATATAAAAATGGTCAAACAACTGCAAACAGCAGACATGGCACTGAGGAAAAATAAATTGAATGAATGAATTTATTTACGGCACATGGCCAGCACCAAAATATAGCAAGAATACAAAACATATAACATCAAGTGTACTGCTAAAAGCCGTAGTTGAAGGCAAATATAAAAAGATACCGTATCAGTGCAGACTATGCCCTTACGGCTTTGAGGTGGTTGAGTCAATTGCTCATGTTCTTTTTCAATGTCCCCTTTATATAGAATCTCGTGCCACACACACACACACACACACACACACACACACACACACCCTCTTTTACAACACCTACCTGGCAGAAATGAGCAATTTTATGTACATTATCTTCTTTCAGACCGCAAGGAACTGGTAGCTATAAAAGTTGCCAAGTTCTTTGCAGCTGCAATTATCTGCCGTAAAAACTTTTTAATACAGATGAAGTAAGAATGCTTTAGAGTTTGGCCATAATGAGCCATCATCTTACTGTTTTTACATATTTTATCCTTATACCATTTTATATAAAATGTCACAGATATGGCATTGAAAAAGTTTGTTGATAACTGTATAACCATGCCAATTTTTTTTTAAATTCTTTCCCTAAATCTTGAAAAGGTTTTGTGGAATGAGGATGTGATATCCGACTGTTGACTGTGCCAATGTCTTATAATAATGCATGAATTTTGTGATGCTATGGGGGATGGGACTGTGGGCATTCTCCCCTTCTACATGGATATATAGAAGGTACACATCTTCGTTCGGAGTAGAATGTTGATAAAAATAAACTAATTCTGGATTATTGGACAGTTTATTGGAAACATCAGTCTTTGATGTGATGCAACCATCAACAATATTAGGAAAGATTTTAACAATTATAATACAGAATATGCTCTATTTCTTTGTCACATAGATGTGTCCATATGTTAACTAGTATGTATAGTTGTGTCAGACCATCTTTAAAAGGATATAGAACTGAAAAAGACATTCTTGTATTTATATCAGTTTTCAGTAAGATTACTTCTTACTTTACTTCGTTGTTTATTATAAAGTAAGACACAAATTCCAATAATAACAAATGACTTTATTAAGCAAATCTGTTAATTTTAATTAACTCTTTAGATTTTCATTTAATAATTCAAAAAACATTGCTAAATAGGGATCAACAAAAGAAGGCCCCAAGATGAAATCCAATCCCCCACCCCTTAGAATGAATGCTCTCCCCTGCTCTACCAGTTACCAGCTCAAAGGCAAGAGCAGTCTAAGAAGGGATCAGCAGGTGCGGGGCAACTGGGACTTACCAATAGGCAACTTGTGGAACTGGAAGCCAGAGATGAAACCTTGGTTCTTCATTCTGATTGCATTTAATAAAACAGCTCTCCAATAATCCTGAAGAATAAGGAAACAGTCTACAACTGAAGATAATGGGGAATGGCCACCGTCTTCCACTTTGCGCACCAGGCTACACACAGGCAACCGAGGGGTTTGCTTCTTACCCCTGCAAAAGACAAAAATTAAACCTAACTGCACATGAAGTTTGTCTTTTATAGTTTTGTGCAGCACCATATGGCTTCCATTACTATATTAACTAGTTTAAAAGAACAACAAACGTTTACATATACATAAACAAATTTGTCAGATTACAGCCAATTTAATTTTCTGTTGAAGAAAATAAGTGAGGAAGCTGCTTTATATGAAGTTTGTCCAACTTGCCTCATACTGTTGTCACCGACTAGTAGTGATTCTCCAAAATTTCAAGGGAAATTCTTTCTTCTGAATCCAGACTGCAAGCTCTACCACTGAGCTATCACTGGGCTACAAAAAAGATCAGTCAGGTATCTGGGTGTCTTTTACTAGGAGATCACTACATGTTTTCCAAATATTGTATAGTGATCTGGCAATTAGACTTTTGTATGTAGATCACCAGCCTGCTGACACTGGCAACTAGCAGTGATGAAATACAATGTGCAACCTTCCAGTCTAGTAAGACCAACAAATCAGTCCTGAATAAACACAAAGTGTTGTGACCCACTGATGTGTTTATGAATGAGTTTTAGAAGTAGCAGAGAGCTCTGAAAATTACTTGAAGTGTTTTGTTGTTTCATTTGCAAAAAACACCCTAGATTCACAAAAAGCAATCTCTTTATCATTAATGTACTGGCAATCTAAGAGGATCCTTCTGACAAAGCAATCTTGACAAGGACAGGCATATTTAGCATATGTCTCTCTTTCTTTTCAATGAATTAGTTCTCAACAAGAAATGCTGATTGTTAAAAGATTAATAATAATAATAATAATAATAATAATAATAATAATAATATTTATTTCTAGCCTGCCCAATCACGAAGAATCCAGGTGGGTTACAACAGTAAAATACATCAAATTACAATAGAGTTTTTTAAAAAAATCAAACCCTAGACCTACCCCCCCCATTCCCAGTACTAAAACAGAATTAAACAGTAATAGTATAAAAACATTAACAACATTAAAGAGATTAAAAACATTAAACAAAAAATAGGCAGAAAGATAGGCGGGGAAGAATAGACAGATGAGGGGAGAAATATCTCTATATCTGGGGAGGGTGACTAAGTTGGAAAGGCCTGCCAGAAGAGATCCGTCCTGAGTGCTTTCTTAAAAACTGTCAGAGTAGGAATGTGACAGATCTCCTCTGGCAGGTCATTCCATTGCTTTGGAGCAGTAATAGAAAAGGCCCTCTGGGAAACTGATGTTAGCCTAGATTTTTTTGGCTGTAATAGATTTCTTCCAGAGGACCTTAATGTGCGGGACGGACAATAGGGAAGAAGGCGTTCCCTCAAGTACTTTTTAGATGTGCAGTCCTTTCTGAATTTTTATATTAGCCTTAGAGCCCTTGTATAAAGTATGTGCTTTTAACAATTTAAAATAAGTGGCTATTCTTTTGCCTTCTAATCTTATGCATGATTTTTAAAGATTCTTCAATGATTATGTTTGACCATTTGTTCATTTCCCCTCGTCTCCCTCTAGGAATAATAGAGACAATCAGCCTATTGCTCTCTGGCTGGATTGCAGATCAACACTGGATCAAGAAGTATCATTACCATAAAACATACCTCATACTTTGTGGTGTCACTAACCTGATGGGTCCTCTGGCCACAACCTTCCCATTGCTTACAACTTACTCTGTATTCTTTGCCATTTTCAGTGGTGGATACCTGGCCTTGTTACTTCCTGTATTGGTAAGTAGGGGGAAATAGGAATGAAAGTTATCAAAGTTAACAGTGAAGCACCACTTAACCAACAGGCAGAGTCTCAAACGCAACCTTTTTTTAAAGCGTGCAAGGTATTTTTTTTAAGTCATTTGCTTTGGTACATGGAAAATTAAACAACTGGAAAATAAATGCTTCAAAGATGACACCTTCAGGTCCTGTTCATTTACTGGAATGTAAGAAAGAGAATCGCACAGATACAGTGAAAACATATTTCACTGCCATCAATCAATTTTGAGTCAACAGTTTTTCATCTGCAGTATTCAAAACATCTTTTCTGTACTGTCTCAAGGTGAAAATGTATATGACATAATGCACATTTTTTTCAAACAGCACAATTAAACTGGAGGCATGGATTTTCACAAAAAAGCAGCCATTGCCTTGTTCTGGATTGGGGTCCAGCTGCTATTTTCCCTGCAAAATAGTATAATCAAATGTTTATATTTCAGACATTTAAAAGTGGAGGGAGCCCCATCTAGTCAGTCACACTGCATTTCATGAGAAGGAGTTACCACACAGAATGCCCTTTGTTCTGTGTCTTCAAATTGTTTTCAAATTATGGTGACCCTATTATAGAGTTCTCTTGGTAAGTTTTGTTCAGAGGAGGTTTGCTATTCCCTTCCTCAGAGGCTAAGTGCATGACCTGGCCAAGGTCACTCAATGGGTTTCATGGCTAAGCTGAGAATCTAACCCTCATCTCCAGAATCGTAGTCCAACCCTGAAAGTGCTACACCATGCTGGCTCTCTAGAATGCCTTAATAGCTATTCTTTGCACCTCAGCTGGCTGGAACAACTGAAAACAGGCAACTGAAGAAGATCACTAGGTCTGTGTATGTACAGATTGAGAGGTAATCATAAATAACAAAGCAGTGATGTGATTCAATTGTCCAGGCCTCCTTAAGTCTTGTTTATGTCTTGCTGTACTATTTTAGACACATTGAACATTTGGGATCAATTGCATTACAATATCTGAATAGGAGATTACTAGCATATGATATGGGTAGCATAAGCAAGGCTATCTCCAGTCAGGCAAAGATGCAGTTACTATATCAATGTGAACCTCATAAAAGGCTCTCCAGGTCACAGAGGCTGTATGTAGCTTTAATGACAACAGTGGACAAGCACTTTCCAAGCTACCAATCTAATCCCTTTAGGGTGAGTTCAGCGCCCCTCAACACAGCTTGAACACCACTGTCTCAGATTGATGAACATTTCAGTAAGAGTACCTCAATCTTGTATGGATGGAATTCCATCTTACCAGCCCTCATCCAGTTTAGTCAGTCACTGATAAGTTACTCCCACTGTCTTACCTAAATATGAGCAAAAGATAAAAGAAAAAAGAAAGAAGAAAAAAACAAAAAGGAAGTTGCACAATTTTAACACTGGTGACCAAGTTAAGCATGCTGTTTAAAAATTATATATAACACCATATGTGGCTTGCACCTTTGAAGTTTCTCTTCCATACATGGATGCCTTTCCTCCTCATATATAACTTTTTTTTAAAGGCTTTGAACATTGTTCTTGGTAGTTCTATGCTGAAGCTTGCCTTTTTGCAGGCAGTTACTGCAAGAATTTGCTTGCTTGCAAATAGTAATGTTATTCTGTAAAGATACGTAGTTGCAGTCTATAATTATCAAGATGATTTGGGGGAAAATACTGTTCAGAAGGTTCCCATTCAGAGTTGTTAAAATAATTTTTAACCAGATCTACCTTCATGGCTATCTTTGAGGTGTGAGTGTGCACACAAAGCATACTCCTGCTAACTAGGGCCTGTTACAGACTGCCAAAATAAAGCTTCTTCGGGTCTCTTTGGAGGTATGCTGTTTAAATGATGCATGCACCCTAAGAATCCAGAAGCTGCACCAAAGCTGCACTCCAGTACTTAGAAATGGAGTGTGGCTTTGGCACGACTTCCGGACTCTTAGGACCCACGCGTCATTTAAATAGCTTACCTCCAAAGAGACCCGAAGCAGCTTTATTTTGGCAGTCTGTAACAGGCCTAGGACACTTCATTCCTCCTTCAAACACTTTGCTTACTAAAGGCTAAATAGGAGAAATGTTAAAGGTTAATAAGAAATAATGTGCTTATTTAGGCTTGGGGACACTAATCCATTGCAAGTGCAAAATAAGTGGCTGGATACAAATATCAGTCAGTGAATTGAAGGTAAAGAATTCTTATTGAGGCATGTTTTGAGTACATTTGAGTAACATAATATTTTTCTACATAACTGAATGAGTGAATTTTCTTTGCCTCCCACTTCCAATCATTTATTGTGATCTGCAAAAATCAGTACCACTGCAGGCAATAACCAGGGATCCCCCATTTAGTTGATTTCATCTACACTTTAAGAGATCATGCACTGAATAAATCCACTATTCTAGGCAGGAGTGAGAGTGCATATCTTTTTATCTTCTAGCTCCAAGCCTCCTCTAAACTCCAGACTTTTTGACCCATAGGTGAAAAAGTGGATAGAAAGCTGGAGGGGGTTAAACCATAAGAAGAGGAAATAGAAGTTGGGTGAAGATTTCTCATTTCAATAACTTTAATTTTTAATAATTTAATATTTCACTTATGTTCCAAGTGCCCTGCAATAAACATGCTGATGAGTATAAAGAAGCTCACTTCAGCTCACTTCAAATAAGAAAGAAAGAAAGAAACAAAGAAAGAAAGAAAGAAAGAAAGAAAGAAACTTACAACCGTCACCCAGAAAGAATTCAGAACTCTTACCCAGACTAATGGAGTGGTAGAACATCAGAAAACACACAACAGGAGGGTTTCACAACAAACACAAAAAGAATAGCAGGGAGAAACTGACAATGTAATGAACTATATTACAATGTCCCAAAGGAATGAAACCCCAACTCTACCATATATATGATGATGCTCACATACCTATGGCATACATATGTCTGCCTCTGGCTTCCACTCCACCAAAAGCATCTGAGAAAGTAGAATGAAGTCTACAAAAGTTCATGCTACTAACTTCTTTAAATTAGTCTCAAAGGTGCTACAAGATCTCTCTACATATATCTATATGTAAGTACAGTAACCACATTACAGCAGTACTACAAAAAGTAGGATATACAATACAAAGTGCTATAGAGAACTATATATCCCAAACTATGTACACTAGGTATTTTAAGCCCTTTGGACATTGTTATAATTTGCATTGTCAGTTTCTTCTTGTTATTCTTTCTGTGGTAGAACATCAGCCTTCAGCCCTAAAGGGCCTAACATTCTGAAGGGACAATGGCTGCCTGAAGATTTCACCTTTGCACACTCACTTTCCATTACTCCATTTCAGGCAAGGCCTAAGCATTTTCTTGCCTCACTAGAACAATACAGCCAGTACAGCAGTATGTGATGTATTACAATTCTAAGCCTTCCCCTGAAGCCTCCTGCCATATTCTATATGGAAAAAACCACACCCTCAACCCAATTAAATTTATTGACCTACACCAAATAATTAATTAAAGTGTAGAATGTATGTCAGTGTTAATCAAGAGAACTTTGGAATCTGGGTGTGTTAGGGGAATGACAAATGAATTAATAATTTTACTAAGTTGATTAACAATTTCCCCCCAAATTCTTGCTACCATTCTACCACTCAGCTAGTCTTTCCCTCAATTTTGTCCTGTGCATTCTGTACTGGGAAATTTACAAAGTAATGTTGGTAAATTTCACTGGTAATATTGATGCCCACTCTAAAGCAGAAACAGTTAAATGGCAATCTGCATTGGACTCATTTTTACAGCAATACTAATTGCTTATATCAGTGGTGAGTTAAGGATCACAGAAACCAGGTGGTCACGACTTCCCCCAAAGTAAAAAATTAACAAATGCAATGTCGGAAGAAAAACATTTTAGTCAATATAATTTTCTAAACATGCCAACATATAGCATAAACTACAAATATATGTGGCTTTGGCTTATCTTTACAACTTTTTTTACTATTTTGTACTGATGTTAAATGTTTTTATGTTAGAAGCTGGGCTACTTTTTGGAAAAAAATGATGAAATGTACTTTTTTGATATTGCACTTAATGATTTTGGTAGGTAATACCTTTTATCACCTTCAGCTAGATTTTGAGTAGTCTAGTTTTGTTATCATCCTTAATTATGCTGTTTGTTATCTGTATTTTATTAAGGACGTTGTCTTGCCTTGGTGTCGGGACCAATCTTTTTGGCAAGGATGGTACATATAAGATGGTTCCATGCTAATGGACACTTTGTACATCTGTAGTTTTCCAAGACTTAGTTTAGCTTTTCATTTAGTCTACTGAGCTAGGGAGAAACCAATAGTGCAACACCAAAGAAACAGTCCAGACTATAGATGACTTAAACCATAGTCAGGCTCCACATACCCAAAGATGTTGCCACAACTTTGGCCATTGTCACAAACTGGCCAAACATTACTTGATTCTTAAGACTCAATATTAATTTTAATTGTTTTTTTTTAATTTCAATCATATTCTAATTCTAATCTTCCAAATAATACAGTGTCCAAAACTGATGATATGTGGCCAGAGTGCAAATAGCAACATGAAAAAATATTGATTCTTTCAACAGGTAGACCTTGTAGGTGCCGCCAGATTCCACAGTGCTTTGGGACTTGCTTCATTTATTGCTGGGCTTGGAGTCATCAGTGGACCCCCTATTGCAGGTAACATAAATAGCAGCTGCATCCTTTCCTTGAAATAAGCAATTCTATTGTCAAAACAAACCAGAAACCTATCAAAGATGTAGAGAAAAGGAAAATAAAGACAGTATTGAAGTTATCCAGCCTTCCTCCTGCCTCTGCCACAAGCTGTCTAGCACTAGAAAACATTAAGAAGTAACAATACACACTTAATCTGTAGCAGCTCTGCAGCACCATCTGGCTAATATATATTGTAGACCATAATTCCCTTAGGGCAGGGTCCTGTCCTCTCAATCTTTGTAAAGCACCAGGCAGAAGAACAGTATGTGGTAATAACAACAGTGAATAGTACAGTGTGGGAGGGATAATTATACCCCAATTTTACTATTAGTCCTTGTTTGCCAGCCTAAATACCCTAAAAGCGCCAGATCCCCTCTGATTTTGGAAGCTTACCAGGGTCAGGCCTGGTTAGTATTTGGATGGGAGACTGCCTGGGAATACCAAGGTTGCCTGAGAATAGACTATAATTCAAAGGAAGGAACTGGCAAAATTACTTCTGAGTATTCCTTGCACAAGAATACCCTATGGAATTCATGCAATTGCCATAAGTCAACAGGCAACATTTCAGTGCACATACATACATATGTACACTCTGCAGCTATTAGCCATGATAGATTAATGAAATGTATATCTAGGAATGCATTAGGCATTGAGGACACAAGGTAAATGAGGCTGTACGTAGGAAGTATGTGGCTGGCAGTGCTGAAAATTGTGCTAGACAAAATTGACCTTGGGACTGATCCTATGCTCTCCTTTATTGTGATGTGAATGACATATGGAAGCACCCCATGAATATACAAACAGAAGCAGGTCCTTGGTGAGGAGTCCATTTTATAATACAATACCCTTTCCAATGCAGAAAAGGTAAGGCATGAGCCCTCTAGTGGTTCATTTTAAAACAGTATGGCAGAAATGGAAAATATTATGTAGAGAAAATTGTTAGCGTTAACAAAAAGGGTTATGGGGCTATATCCCTCAACAGAGCATACTGTCCCACTACAACTGTGGTCAGAATAGTATTTCATACTCTAATGTTTAAACCAATAGGCTGTGAGAGGGGCATAAGAATTCATATCACTCTTGTGAACATATGCAGTCTTGTGGAAAAGGGAGACATGTGCCTTCTAATTATTAGCTCTTCCCCTATTAAGGTCCAAAGCACACTGGAGAAATAATCCAGCATGAGACCACTTTAACTGCCCTGGCGCAGTGCTAGGAAATTCTAGGAACTGTAGTTTATTGTGGCACCAGAGTTCTCTGACAGAGAAAGCTAAATGTCTCATTAAACCAGTGCCCAGAATTCCCTAGCACTGAGCCAGGGCAGTTAAAGCGGTCTCAAACTGTATTATTTCTGCTGTGTGTTTTGGACCTAAGTCAATTTTGAGATATCCATTTTGATCCTACGCAGGGTTTCAGTGCACAATTGTGTCATGCCACAAAAACAACAAACATTAAAATTAACAACAGATTAAAATGCCTGAGAAAATAGTATTTTTGCCTGGTTCTAAGTATATTACAACACTGGCACAATGCAGACTTTGCTAAGGAAAGTGTTCCAGAGATGAGACACCACTTCTGAAAAAGTTCTTTCTTTGTTCTTGAATGGCATGCCTCTGATAAAGGATGTTTGTGAAGGATTACTTTGACAGAAGATCCTTTAAAAAAGGCAGATTGGGCAATTTAAAAAAATTGTGCTAACTAAAAGAAATAGTGCAACATATAATTTAAAACAATAAAGTTGCCAAAAATATTTTAAAAACTAACTTTTTATAAATTCCAGAGAGAATAGTGTAATTTAAAAATAGATTATGCTAATGCAATACTCATAAGAGTTTTTCTGTTTGTGTGAACTCTCTAGTAGAAATGCCATGGGATACTCGAAAAGATTAGTTAGTGAAAATTAGTTTTCATCTTGGCAAAAGTCCTAATGCTTAGTAACTGAGCCATGGTGTTCTTCCTACAGGTTGGTTGTATGATTACACTTGGACATATGCCTACTCCTTCATTTTTGCTGGCATCTGTTTTCTTGTTTCTACTGTTTCACTATTCCTTGAACCTTTCACCCAAAAATGGAGACTAAAGAAAGAACTTGAATGAATTGTGTAAGCCAGCACAACTCTACAAAAAACAAAAGATTTGTAATAAGTGTAATAGCTTGTTTACTAGGTGTAATAGGAAGCAATAAAGGACTTATAAAAGAAGTAAGGACAGAAACAAAGGAATATCTTTTTGAAATTGGTGCTTAAGTAACTCAGTGTGCAAGTGAACTCGTTCAAAATGAGGCAAGTCTAGTTCAAATCTTAAAACATGCATGTACTTGAGTGCCTCTGTCACAAAATGACCTATTATTAGATACAAAAAAATTACAAAAAGAGAAATGTCAATGTACTATTGAAGCAGCAGATCTAATGAACACTTGCATCCACCCCTTCCCAAACTGAAAAGCTGTCCAATTATTTGCTAATATTCCAAAACACAGGAATAGCTAACTCACCTTTAAAGCTCTCCCTTTTTACAATCTGCTTCATAAACATTCAGAACAGTTTTATGTGTATCTACTCAACGTTAAGTCCAACTGTATTCAAGGGGGCTTATACTCTGGTGAGTTTACAGCCTTAAAGACTAAGCAGCACATTACTGAGGATGAAAGAAATTCCATCGAAAATCTTCCCTCGTCCCTTTTGAGAATTTGAACAGAACACACTTGGCTCTCATCACATTACCCCCAACAGAGCAGAAACAAAAGGTACAATTCATAGTGGCCCAACTTTCAAAATTTTATCTTTATGCACATTTAATATCCTGATACTTCCCATTGTAGAACATGTCATTTGGGCATTTTTCATTGTGACAAATAGTGACTGGGGATGAGGGTTGAAGTCCAACATGTCAGGAGGGTTCCAGGTTGGCAAATGTTCCTCTAGGGACACATGTTGATCCCACATTTTCAATGTGATCAAGGCAACACAAAGAACAACCATTATGACCAAGTTCATCTGGAAAGTAGACCATTAATATAAAATCATCCATTGAAACTCTCAGTAGCAGTAATGCAAGAAATGTTTTGTTTGTAGTCTTTATCTTTTGTGTTTATGTACAAACACATGCATCTGAGGAAATATACTGAAGTCTACAAAAGGTCATGCTGCCAATTTTTTTCTTGGTGCTACAAGATCTCTCTATGATTCTACAAGCTAACACAGCTATATCTTTGAACCTACACAGAGGTTTTAGGGAATACAAACCCATTGAGAAGCATTTGTTAAGTAATTCAGAGAATCCTTACATTAGGAGGTGGATTTGTTATTTATGCTGTTGTCAGTACTGTGCATAGCCCATGAATCCATGGACTCACCAGTTCTCTATCCACACTAGCATGGGTTGAGAAGGGGGAATAAATCCATACCAGCTGTTTTTCATATGATCTCTTGCTTAATAATTGCCCAAAGAAGCATCATCTATAGAAAAGGGTAGAACTGATCACCCTTCCCTCCGTACCCTGTACAACATGTCCCATTGAGTATGGTGTGAGAATCTACATTTCATGAAAAGTACAACATGCTCAAAACTGGTGTAAAGTGCAATCTTTTTCCTGTTTCATTTTTCCCAAATGCGTCTCCTTCTGAAATTGCATTCTCATGCTAAGCTGTTTTATCAGATGTTCAGCAGATTACTTCTCAGTACTGAAATCCAGATACTTTATGATCATGTCTCAGGCAGTCATGCATTTTTGACATAATGTAAGTAACACACAGCAATCCCTATGCGTGCAAAATCTACTTTACTTTAGCAAAACCCAGATCTGCTTCATCAGGAGAAATAGCTGCGTAAGGACTGGGAATGGGTAGAGATATTTTCACTCCACAGAAAATTTCAAAGAGCAACAGTTGACACAGCAGCAGCCACATCTAAGATATGGAAAGCGGACATTTTCCACTATGAGGTCCCCTTCTCACCAATCCTTTGTAAATTATCATTGCTTTTTAAATAGTCTCAATTATTCATGCTCACTTACCAAGTCACCTTGAAGTTTGTCCAAGAACGACAGAAAGGCAAGATTTAAATATTTTGAATATAATAATAGAATATACAGTATTCAATATCGCCAGAAAAGAAAAACACTACCTAGCATTATTTTTTCCTAGTCCAGTTCCATTTACTGGGATCTGTTTAAGTCTCTCCAAGATTAAATGTTAACCACTTGCCAGCTGCAGTTAAATTAGTATTGATTTTACTTTACACTACTCTGAGTGTTTATTATACAGGTTGTGATATAAATATTTTAATAAATATAATTAATTACAGTTGGCCCTCGGTATCTTCAGGGGATCCATTCCGGACCCTCCCTCGCGGATACCAAAATCTTCAGATGCTCATGTTCCATTGTCATCAATAGCAGCAGATGCACATGGCCACACTGCCATTAGGGACAGCTCCCGTTGTCCCCAGTGGCAGCACAGCCATGTGCACAAGTTGCCACTGGGGACAATGTGATCTTGCCATCCACAGATGTTTGAATCCACAGATGGCAAGTCCACAGATACCAAGAGCCAACTGTAATTAATTATGGCTGATTCTCTCAATGTGAAAATATAAAACTGAGTTCTTATCTAAATCCAGGTTCTTCAGTAAGCAGAGAATGCAAGGAAGGAAAATTGTATTACCAAAACTGGAGATTAACTTTGGATGGTGCTCTAGACTGGAATTGGGAAGATAATCCTCAAAGAACAAAACTCACCTTCAAATTGCAAATATTAAGCAAAATTATTAACAGATTGGCTTCTACTGACTTTTACCTGGTCACCACTCAAAATTAATCTCCAGTTTGCTAATATAAGAACTGCTGTTTCTCTTAATTTTTGCTTAATTTAAGAGGCCTGTGTGTTTCAGTTAAGGCTGAATAAACATCCATTTAACTGGTGTGTGTGTGTGTGTGTGTGTGTGTGTGTGTGTGTGTGTGTGTATTGGGGAATCAGATGTTACAAGTTTAGTTGTTCTTACATTTCTAGATGAAACATGGAACCAACATGACAATTAGTATTGTCATTTATATTGTGTTCTAGTTTTCTTCTCTGGTTCCATGTTACATCTAGAAATGTAAGAACATCTAAATTTCTAATGTTTTTAAATATGTTTTTAATTCTTCTGCTCATTTTATGTATTTGCATTACTTCTATTGTAGGCACCTTGAGTTCCATTTATAGAAGAAGTCTATTATATGAATTGAATAAACCTTTTCTAACTTCCCACTACAGCTACCATCTATTTGTCTGCATTCCTCTTTTGTCATTTCCACCTTCTTCCATTTCCTATACAGTACATATGCCTTTTACATTTCAACTCATCTGAAAATTCTTTGTACATTCACCATAGTTTCTTGGGACAGCTACCACTTTTCTTTCTGATTGCACTTGCTTACAATGGTTCCTTCATCCTCTCATCTTTAAGAAGCTCCCTGGCATCATGACATCTCTTCCCTTTGAACATTTCTGACCTTAGGATTTTACCCATTATTTCTTTAAGTCTACTGAAATCAGCTTTCTTGAAGTTCAGAGTGCAATTCTATTTTTGGCTTCCCCTTTCCTCTCTGTTACAAATACCATGAAGACATGGTCACTCCCACCTAAGGATTCCAGTATTTCCACCCCATTCATCACTTCTGCTTTATTGGCTAGGATCAAATCCAAAATAGCTGATCCCCTGCTTGCCTCTTCCAGCTTCTGCACAATGACATTATCTGCCAGGCTGGTGAAAAATTTGCTGGACTTTTTTTTTCGTTTTTGGAATTTGGATTTCCAACAAATATCAGGATGGTTGTAGTCTCTGTATCTCTCCATTTTGAATGTCAGTTGTTTTAGGATGATCATTCATTTTAAGAAGGCATCTTCCAAACCTTCAGTCAAGCCTGGGGGTCTACAGCAGACCCCAACAATGATGTTAAAAAAAGGAATACATAACAAGAGTTCTGAATATCTTGAAAGATTAACAATTTGCATAGGTTTTTTTAATTTTAATAAAATAATGCCAAGTCATAGGTTCCCCCCCACTTACAATGCTTGTTTTGGTTTATGTGCCAACAATGACAATACACTGTAGTTTTACATATAAAATAAAGAGGATCTAAATTAGCTCCAAGAAACTTCTTAGGATAATAATAATAATAATAATAATAATAATAATAATAATAATAATAATTCCTAATTCTGTCCTTTTTTCTATGCTGTAGGTCAATGCACTACAGCACTGGGGAACAGGGAAGAGTAAGGAACTATGAGATAATGATTCAAATAAAACTGCAAGGTTTATTGTTGATATACAGATATGCTACAAATACCTTTTGAATACAGTTGCCTAAATCCTCTTTTAATCCTGACTAGAATAGTCCCATTAAATCCAATAGGTTTATCTACAGGTTTTCACCATTCAACAACTGACTGAATGGGTCTACTCAAGGATAACAGCCAATGTTCTAGTTAACGTATCTAAAAAGGATAATATAAAAGTGGAAATGTATAGCAAGAGGTCAACTTAAGAGGATGGATGAATTAATGCCTCTTCTGTAAAAGGATAGGTATTTGTGGTAGGGACACAACAGAAGGGAAGACAAGCAATGTATAGGTTGTTACGCACTCTGCAGACTTGCTGTGAAAATGGGGTTTGTTGAAAACAAGAATTCTTGCTCCTAGAAGCAGGCAAGAACAGCAGTTCTCCTCTAAAGCAGACTCTTGCTTTAGGGCAGGAGTGAGAGAAGCATAGTCCATGAATAGCATCTGTCCCTAGACCATTTTGGAGGCCCCTAAGCCTCTTTAACCCCAAGGGGCATGGGTGGCAATTTTGCTATGTACTCTTCCTTCTCCAGGGCCATTTTAGCTCCCAATGGGGCCTTTTTTGCAAAAGGAAATCAACCAGAAGTTTTACTCTCTTTTTTGGCAGGAAGGGAATGGGGTGTAAGAAGCAATTCCACCATGTTTTGGGCCCACAATCCCTGGCAATTACCCAACTGTTTTAGTGAAAGGGTTCTATTTCCATGTTTTCCCCAAACCAGATGTGAACTTCCAGCCACTTCCAGTTCTGAAAACATGTACATACATATACACAAACATTATTTGTGGTGGGGCTGTGTGGGCCTAGAGTTCATATCAAACAAAGTTGCAAACTTCTGCCTTAATTTACAGAGATGATTAAAGGCAGGGAGCATATTTTTGAAATATTACAGTAATATAGTGTAAAACTGGGCTTGTTTTCTTCATCTCTTGATACTAAAAAAATGGTACCTCCCAATGAAGTTGAATGGAAGTTCATTCAAGACAGACATAAGAAGTATTTTCTTCCTCACACAACGCCTAGATAAAGCAGGAACTTTTTCCCACTAGATGTTATCACCACTAATTTAAGCAGTTTTTCACAGCCTCAAACTAACTCATGCCATCTTTGAAATTGGATTACTTGAACTGTACACAGTATTCTAAAACTATCCCCACCAAAGATTTATACAGCAATATCATAATACCTACTATTTTATTTTTAACCTCTTTCCTAACTCTGGATTTCCCTTCTTTGGCACACTGACTTCTCCTATTTTTATGCCAGGTACTGTACTCACATTCAGACAAAAGAATGAAGTAAGTAGTCCTAATATACATTACTTTTATACTTTTTATTCTCACCTACTGTTTTATTGTTCACTTCCTGAATAGTCTGGTGTTACATACATACATCTTATCTCACAATTTACCCCAACTCATCATATTTCAACTTACATTACATGGTATTTGATACTTTCTATATTTATTTTGGGCTTCTGTTGTTTCTCAACAAAATACAGTTCTCCTCAACAAGTGTGGACATAACAATTGAACTATCTGGCCTGGTTAAAAAAGAAAAATAGAGCTTGCTGACATTACATAGATATATAATTATTTTTCTGTTACTCAGTGAACAAAGTGGTAGAAGAAATGAACCTGAACATTGTACAGGAAAAGCCCTAAGCATATAAAGTGCATCATCACAGATCTCCCTGGCTGAAAGTTAGTATGTCAAAGGACCAGTTTCTCAACAGTTTTGTCAGCCTAAAAAGGCATGAGTTCAGACAGCAAGAGATTTTCCACATATCTTCAGGGACATAAAGCATGAGTAAATTTCTAATAGTGTGAACTCCAATTCTGAATTTAAAATAGCAGTCCCCTACCCAAGCTGAATGAAACATTTTTCTTCTGCACAATATCACAATGAATGTAGAATGGCTCATTTCCTGGGTGGGCAAAGTTCAGATACACTAGGCTATTCACTAATTGCACCTTTGACCAGATGGCACTTTACAGCAAACAACACTAAAGGTCTCTGTAGTCCCTTTATTGCAGCAGTATTTTATCCTCAATCCAACATTTGTACCCTAGCTTCCCTTCCCATTCATCCAGGACATCCATAACCCAGACATATCTGCATAGGTTAACTGGTGGTCAAGGATGCCAATGAAAGACTCTGCTAAAAAAATCTTTGCCAACCTTATACAGTATTCTAAGCAATGAGAACAGACAGATATTCCTCTAGGATTTTGAGATTTCCTACCCCTTAAAATCTTCTGGAACCAGAGGATCAAATTTCATATCAGTCTAAAGGATGGGATCCTGTCGGGTATGCTTTGATTTAGAGTTCCTGTATGGCAGGGGGTTTGGACTGGATGGTCCTTGTGGTCCTGGGCCCAGTACTGTTCAACATCTTTATCAATGACTTGGAGAAAAAAATTGGGGGAATACTTATCAAATTTGCAGATGACACCAAATTAGGAGGAATAGCTAATACTCCAGAGGTCAGGATCAAAATTCAAAATGACCTGAATAGACTAGAAAGCTGGGCCATAGCTAACAGAATGAACTTCAACAGGGAGAAATGTAAGGTGTACTGCACTTAGGGCGAAAAAATGAAATGCACAGATATAGGATGGGGGACACCTGGCTTAAGGAGACAACATGTGAAAGGGATCTAGGAGTCCAAGTAGAACACAAGTTGAACATGAGTCAACAGTGCGATGCGGCAGCTAACAAGGCCAATGTGATTTTAGACTGCATCAACAGAAGTATAGTGTCTAGATCAAGGGAAGTAATAGTGCCACTATATTCTGCTCTGGTCAGGCCCCACCTGGAATATTGTGTCCAGTTCTGGGCGCCACAATTCAAAAAGGACATTGAGAAACTGGAGTGTGTCCAAAGGAGGGCGACTAAAATGGTGAAGGGTCTGGAAACCATGACCTATGAGGAACGCCTTAGGGAGCTGGGTATGTTTAGCCTAGAGTAGAGAAGGTTAAGAGGTAATATGATAGCCCTGTTTAAATATTTGAAGGGATGTCATATTGAGGAGGGAGCAAGCTTGTTTTCTGCTGCTCCAGAGACTAGGACCCGGAGCAATGGAAGCAAGCTGCAGGAAAAGAGATTCCACCTCAACATTAGGAGGAATTTCCTGACAGTAAGGGCTGTTCGACAGTGGAACAAACTCCCTCGGAGTGTAGTGGAGTCTCCCTCCTTGGAGGTCTTCAAACGAAGGCTGGATGGCCATCTGTCAATGGGGATGCTTTGATCTGGATTTCCTGCATGGTAGGGGGTTGGACTGGATGGCCCTTGTGGTCTCTTCCAACTCTATGATTCTATGATTCTTCCAACTCTATGATTCTATGATCCTAGTGTAATAAGGAAGACATCAGTAGCTTTAGCCATAAAGTTATGGTTGGTTATTTTCCTCACCACTAGTTCTAAATTAGGCAGCAGAAGCAGAATAACAAAAATCAGTGTCACCGGCAACATCAACTCCTTAAGTATCCTCAAATAAGCAGTACAGAATCACTGCTCTGGTCTCAGCCCCTCAGACAGCTTCTCTTCCCTCTCTTTGGCATCTTTCACTTCCCACCACAATTCAAGTTGACCAATTCTACTCCCTCATTGCCATATGGTTTCCCAAACCAGAAATTCAACAAGCTTAGAGTGTTATAAGCCTGGATCTGGTGGAAATACATGGAAGATTATGGCGTGAAGCAGATAAGAAAATGCTTTGCCCCATAATATACTCCTTATTTCCCATCCTCTACCACCCTAGACCTTTTGTAGAAGTAAGTTGATTACATATGAGCTGCCACTCCTGCCCTCGAGTGTTCACCCTGGCAAAGCAGAATATTCCCAACTTCATACTGTACTTGAGTTCAAAATGGGATGATACTCAGCTCAACAAATTCCTAGTACTAATAATAGGAAATGAGAGAAATTCAGCATATTACTAATGGAACATATTCAATGTATCGTAAAATCACTATTAAACTACAGAAAACATGCAGGGGGTAGCTGTGTTTTCCATTTAGTAAATTCATACAAAAATCCACCGAACAGTGATACCTTTATTGGCCAACTGAAATGCACAATATACTTGTTGCAAGCTTTCAAAGTTCCTCTGACTTCTTCATCAGGCAAGATGTTACATACCAAACTTAAAGTCCATTTCCATATCAACAAGGACTCCTCTTTAAAAGATGAGTCCTTGTTGATATGGAAATGGACTTTAAATTTCTTGGACTTTGCCCAATTGCCCCATGGCCAGAGGAGGAGAGAGGAGGAGGGGCCAGGCTGCTAAAGATACCCTCCCCATACCATCTTAACTAAGGACAGAAGAAACAAAATGCAGGCATCTTACTAACATCTCTAATTTTTCTCCTGTTTGCTATGTAACATCTTGCCTGATGAAGAAGCCAGTGGAGCTTCAAAAGCTTGCAACAAGTATATTGTGCATTTCAGTTGGCCAATAAAGGTATCACTGTTTGGTGGGTTTTTGTTTGTATTAAACTACAGGTCATACATAAGAAAACTATATACTCCAACTGCAATAAATAAGAATTTGTCCATAAAGTAGGGATAAGGAGCATGTGATCCTCTAGGTCCTGTGAGACACAATGCTAGGTAGCATTGCCACAAACTAAAATTTAGTTATGACTTGAACAGGGATGGGAAGTGTGGAGACCTCCAGAATGCATAAATGTAGCTAGCACAGCAATGGTAAGGAACAGTAGGAACTGCTATTTAACAACATATACTGGGTACACAATTCTAACCCTTGAACTTATAATATCTAACACAATTTAACTTCAGCCTGGGGTCCAACTGCTGTACCCTTTGAAGTCACATTTGTTGTTTTAAAACTAACCAGTCCTCTAAACAAGCTTGAGTTTGCAACAATGGCCTGTTACAGACTGCCAAAATAAAGCTGCTTCGGGTCTCTTTGGAGGTATGCTATTTAAATGATGCATGGGTCCTAAGAGTCCGGAGGTCACGCCAAAGCCACACTCCATTCCTAAGCACTGGAGTGCAGCTTTGCTGCAGCTTCTGGATTCTTAGGATGCATGCATCATTTAAATAGCACACCTCCAAAGAGACCTGAAGCAGCTTTATTTTGGCAATCTGTAACAGGCCAATATAATTTAGAGTTGTCTGGAAATAGACACTACAATTTTTTTATCTCAAGTGTGCAAGGCAATGGAAATGGACAAACACAGCAAATTATGCAAGATACAACCTGAAGAGATGACTGCCCTAGCCTGCTTATCATTATCCTCTTTGATCTGAATTCACATTGTAAACCTATGTGGTTTTTACTAACAACTTAGGATCATAAGATATATCCACTTAACAGGTTTAGAAAAGTGAAGATAAAGATATTTCTGGCAGGTTCCTGGCAACAGCAACTTGCTAAGTTATAAGACCAAATATACCAGAAGTCAATCTGAAGTGCTTTCTTGACAAAAATAAAGAAAATTAAGTTAGAAAACTTGAGTAAGGCATTTTCTTCTCCATTTATTTATTTATTTATTTTGTAATTTCAGCTGCCACAAACAAAATTATGACTGGCTTTAAGTGAAAGACTGTGTATACTCTTCACAAAAAAAAATAAATCAAAATTATATATGAAATTAACTTTTGCTAACTACTTAAATTAAATCTGTTTACATGCTCTTCTTATTTTCAATAATTTATTCTAGTTCAATTACTCATGGAGCAAAACACTATCAAGGGTACCAAAATCCCATTCTCTACTATATGATGGACATTCTATTCATATTTCCCAATGTCCAGTCATTGAAGTTGTAGGGGGCATGCTGACATCCCTTTGCCATTTACAAACTTATCTGAAAAACAAAAGCAATTCTCCAGATTCTCTCTTTGTCATAGAATTGGAAGAGCAATCGTCTCCCTGCCATGCAAGAATACACAAAGCACTCCCAACAGATAGTCATCCAGCCTGTTTAAAAAACCTCAAAAGGAGACTTCATCACACTCCAAGGCAGAGTATTCCACGGTTGAACAGCTCTTAAAATCAGAAAGTTCTTCCGAATGTGTAGGTGGAATCTCTTTTCCTGGAGTTTGAATCCATTGCTCTGTGTCCTAGTCTCTGGAACAGCAAAAAACAAGCTTGCTTCTTCAATATGATGTCTTTTCAAATATTTAAACATGGCTATCGTGTTACCACTTAACTTTCTCTTCTCTAGGCTAAACATACCCAGCTCCCTAAATTGCTCCTCATAGGACATGGTTTCCAGACCTTTCAACATTTTGTTCACCCTCCTCTGGACACACTCCAGCTTATTAATGTCCTTTTATGACCTATGGTGCCCACAACTGGACACAGTATTCCAGGTGCGGTCTGACCAAAGCAGAATAGAGTGGTACTATTACCTCCCCAGATCTAGACACTATATGCCTATAAATGCAGCCTAGAATCGGATGGTCTTTTAAAGCTACTGCATCACACTGTTAACTACTACTAAGACTCCTAGATCTCTTTTACATGTACTGTTGTCAAGCCAAGTGGCAACCATCATTCACTTCATTTCATTTTTCTTCCTCAATGTAGGACTTCTCATTTCTCCCCGCTGAAATTCATTTTGTTAGTTTTGGCTCATCTCTCCAATTTGTTATGGTCATTGTGAATTGGATAAGCACTAGAATGGCCAAGCAAGGATTATACTGCAAACCATTATCATTACCTGCTTATGTTTAATATACTGTATATACTCATGTATAAGTCTAGAAATTTAGGTCAAAAAATTGACCCAAAAACCTGAGTCGACTTATCCATGGGTAAGTACTGTCTCTTAACTCTTATATATAAGAAGGAACCATCCCCTGGTGAAAAGCTGGAAGTACCAATCCCCTTTATCCTCTCATCCATCTAGCCTTAAGAGTAAGCACAAAGAGTTGTTTGCTGGAATTTTGCAAGTTCTTTGACAATGTTTTGCTTTGCTTCGTCCTTTAGATCCTTTGCTATATGCCCCTAAGTTCTGCCCTCGACTTATCCACAACTCATAGAAAAATCTATAATTTTAGCCCCAAAACGTGCCCTCGACTTATACATGAAGTCGACCTATATTTTTTATATACGGTACCCTAGGAGCATGAAACAAAGCATAATTTATATGCTCATTCCTATTACCCCTAAAGAACAGTTAATGAGATCTTTTATTTACTGTTATGTCAATGCCCCAATCAAGATGCATTGCCAGATACTAATATAAAGTCTTCATGTTATCAGATTGGTCAAAATAGTATCCTTAAAATCTGAATAATCTTTAAAGGGACAAATGAAATAGTAATGAGAAAAATGATTTCTCACAATCCATTTCCTGTAAAGCCCTTACAGAATACAGGACTCCACATTTAACATGTCTTCCTTCTTTCAGAAACAATACAGAAATCCAATTCCAATGGTTCACCAATGTTTTTTAAATACACAAAAAGTAAACAGAAAATATGATCCCCTAGGGTATCATGATAATTAAGGCAGAACTAGCTTATATTAAACTGCACCCTTTTGCTTAAAAGTCCTAAGTGCCTTTCTGTTTCAGACAAAGTGCTGTTTTTTTCATGAGAATTCCAGCTACTAACAGGTACTAGGTGGCACACCAGAAATTATTCAATCACTCACTCAGATATTACAATCTATCTTCTTCTACAACTAATTTCCAGAATTCTAGGTTAAGGAATCAGAAATATATCAACTCAGTAAGGATATTATATCCTTTCTGCCATCTAAAAAAATTAAGTGCACAGAAGTGCACAGAAGAATCTACATCCATATCTTTTCCCTCGTTGCTAAAATTAAGCCAGTATTAGAATGTAAAAACCTTTAAATAAATATTCATATCCATTGCGATTTACTAGATTTATGAAGGGTATAAAGAGAAGCTCCATAAATCATGGGAAAATGTGGCTTATCGTGATCTGCATGCGATTCAGCAAGTTTTGGACTCACACTTTCTCCTGTGCAGTAGAGAAGGTGATTAGAAAGACTTTGCTTATTGTTTCAACCAAACCAACGATCATGGTTTGGCACTAACTATAGTCAGTTTCCAACAAGCCAATTTCAGGAAGTAGCTTGTTTAAACTAGCTACAATTAAGTGCAAACTCCAATACCCCATTTGCACAAAACAGGAGCAATGTTTAAATAAAATCAGAAGTAAAAGTGCCCAGTTATTCTCCTGGTTACAGAGCAGACAGGCCCAAGGCTTGCTATAGTTGGTGCACATCCTGATAAATCATGGCTTACTGCAACATGTAAATAAAACTGAAGTAAGCTCTCTTTGAATCCAACTGCTCTTGCTATTAAAAGATAACAGAAAATCTAAAGCTGTATCTCTCTGAATGCATCTGCTCTTGCTATTAAAAGATTACAGAAAATATAATGCTAAAGCTTAACGTGTCACTTCTAGAGGTACTTCCCAACTCTTCTTCACAGATGCTACAAATAAGAAGCATAACAACTGGTTATCCAGAAAATTTTCAGAATATTCTCAGCTGCAGGTCATCTTATTGATTGAAAATATTTTAATTTGGTTGGTTCATCATTTATATCTATCTATAAAATTACCTTATAAAATACTTTCATTCAAATTAGTTTGGATTGTAAAACAAAATTTACTTTCAAAATTTGATTTTAGAAATGTCATACTGTTCTTAAAACACAGACCAGCTGAAACTAAGCACTTTTCAGTTCTATTGATTTCACTAGAGAAATAAGCATATTTTCTCCACACCCCCCCCCCCCAAGAAATCAATGGGACTTTAGAACAAGTAATTATGGCTGAATCATGCACTTAATAATATATTGAATGGCAACCACATAAACTATTGTTTTACAGTTCTAAAGAAACATAGGCTCAGTGTTCAAAGAATTATGTGTCTGCTGGCAAGCTCAGAGTTGCATTTATATTTCTGTTTGTGATATGCCACAGTCCAAGCCAACTTAAGCAGCAGCATTTCAGCATTAAGAAAAAATGTATGGTTACCTTCCAGACAAAGGTGTCCCTCAAACCAGTCCAGAGGGGTTGAGCAACCCTGTGAAAAAATAACTCACTATTATGGATAGCCATTGGAGCATTGTCCAGGAACACAAATGAAGTGCAGTTAAAAGATACTAGGGAAAATAATAGAGAAGTACATTCAAATGTTCAGGTATTCAAAAGAAATCAGAATTCAGCTCAAAAGAATATACCAAAGTAATGTTACACATAAAGCAGACTGCTATTTGTGAATAATTCCTATTTGCTAAGTCCACCTACCATTCACTTCTTCAAATAATAATAATAATAATAATAATATCAACAGACTACAATAATATGTAGGCCTAGTTGGGAATAAATCCCACTGAGTGGAATTTACCTCAGTAGACATGCACATAATTGTATTGCACAAGATCCCAATTGCTTGAGTTGTAACTACATTAATTCACCCCTTTAATTCACCCCTTTAAACAGACTGTTTTCTTGTAATAATAAAAGGTACTTCAGCTAAAATTTTAGCTATTTGGCAAATCTAGGACACCGATGCAGAAATTTACAACTACGTATGTATATTTGTATCAGGCAATTTTACAGTAAGCTGCTCTAGCATTCCTCAAGACCTAAAGTATGCTAATAGTAAGTTCTGCTATTTAAGGAAGACTGACCACCTCTTCACATACAATGACCTTCCTAGATCTAATCTATATAATAAAAGGAATGCTCACGAATGCACATACTTATCTATTTGGCTGTTGTACACACAGCAGCATATGCAGACCTTCACATGATGGCTTCTACCAAAAAATGGTGTCCACTAACATGTAAAAGTCATCATGTGAGAATCATTCCTTTTAACCACCTGTCTTAATTTACCTCATAGGTATACCAGCATTTATTATTAGGACCAATGTATTACTGTCGACACTACTTGCAGTATGAAAGAAAACTTCATGGACAAAGTGAGAAGTGACACTGAATCCTATCAAATTAGTATTCAACTGTGCTGAAAATAATTATGCTTAGGTGAAGCGAGTTAGTGAGAGGAAACCGGAAACCTAGATTCAGGCCATGAGAAAAGCCTAAAAGCAGTCAACCCAGTTCCCTAGAATTACAATTTAGTTTGACCTCTTAAAATCCCCTTACCTGTTTAAGTTTTATACAGCAGTTTGCCATGGGAACACATATTTGGCAGAACACAATCGTTGCATCCTTTGTTGAAAAGTACCTGCTGTCTAGCAATCATCCTGTGGGGATACAGGACAGTGCTAGCGTTCTTTATCCACAATAGGTTAAAACATTTCAAGGCAACCCGAGCAAGCTTGCATTCCAGATGTCTTCCATCTGCATGTCAAATGGCAACTAGTTAATTCTAAGAGACTGGCAAACAAATGCAGTTTCTGCAGCCACGGTGCAGGTGCAGCACTGTTCGCTTCCTCTTGACCTCTGGTGGTGTCCTCAGATGTACCCAGGAGTCTCCTGCAGCAAAGGGTTGTACTCCTGCAACATGGGAACAGCTTTCCAAAGCTCAATATCCCCAAATGCAGGAATTATAGCATATTATTTTCAAAGTGTCACCACTTTTTCCTCCTCTCATCTGTATTACAAACTACATGTTTGCAGTGGTACCTACGAAACGATCAAGGTTGCATGCATGTCCAAGGTGTGTAGAGCATTTGCTTCAAAACTGGTCAAGTAACAGCACCAATACCAATGGTACAGGTTTTAAATGCCAGCACTCTAGCTCTCAGGAACTCTTCATCCATTCAGAACTACACCCAGGACTGCATAACTCTGGTGAAAAGCCCCTGGAGGTGGAGGAGCTCTTCAAGTGTGTCTGGAACCGTGCTATCACTTAATTTTTTATGAGTTACTTTTTTCTTTTTTCAATTTGGTGAAAAGGTTATGCACAAGATGCAATGCAATTTCAAACTTTCTTCAAACTAAAATCAGAACTAAGGCCAAACAAGTTAGGTGAACAAAACAAATCAAGAACTTAAAATTCAGGATCTCCAGCTCTTCAAAATCAACAGTCCCAGATCTGCACACTGTTCTGAGACTTAAGATGCTTTCCCTGCTTCTTGCATGCCAGCAACAGCACCATTTCCTCGTAAAGATGAGGAGATAGCAGCCATTGATCCCCATTCACTGTAAACAAGGGGACACAGCAACACAACAGACTAGATTTTCTTCAGATCTCATACACCAGGATGGTCAATATCAAAGCGTAGGTCTCCCTGCTTCTTGTGTGAGACCCACAACTATCAGATCGAGGAGGAGGAGCAGAATCTGCAGGAGCAGCAGCAAAGTACCCCCACAGCTGCAAACAAAGGGGTCAAAGGTTTGTGGTCAATTCATTTCCAGGCAGAAAAACCACTTTCCTCAAAAGAAACAATTTATTTAGAATGAAACAAAATCAGCTCAACTGTGAGCGCATGTTTTGAGTGACAGCCATTTTAAGCTGTGTGAGCCATAAAAAGGTTTTTTCCTTTACTTTTGCAGAAATCTTGTGTACACAGCACAAAGCAAAGAGGTCAATTTTCCACTTAAAAACACGGGCATTGGCATCACAATAGCAGATACACAACTTTTTAAAGCTGCCATTTTAGTAAAATGCACAAATACTAAACAGATAAGCTTTCTTCCATGAGGCCCATGTATATTCCACATAAACCACAGGTTTTCTTCGCAAAGGTCCATAAGAGCTTGGAATCCCTTGTCATCTTCGGCAGTTCAATAGCCTTGCTTTCAGGAGGAAAGAAGAGGTTATTCAGCACATATGTTTACAATAGACTTGCCCTCTCCCTATGTTTACAGACAATTTATAAGACTACAAGGCTTATACTCAATATTATTGGTAAAATCTGAACGTACCAATAACCCTCCACTGGCACAGAATCTTTGTAATGAATTCACCTTTGTATACAGATGCACAATGAGCAATTCAGGGGTTTAAAAACTCAGGACAATATTTTTCTTTTTACAGTTCACACTATTTCTCTTATTTTCAAAAAGGAAAGTCAAACAAGAACATGAAATTTAGCATTCTGTTTGAGATATATATATATATATATATATATATACATACATATATATATATATATATACACACACACATACTTTTTTGTTTAGGCTTACTAGATACTGGAAGAGAAAAAAAGCCAACCAGATAAATCAGATTTTTTCTCCTATATTTGTATGCATTTTACCAGTTTTTCCAAATTTTTACACTTGGATGAGTAAAACTGGAAATATTTCCCTTCACAGTGGCACCCCTGAACTATCTATTCTTACATTTATCCAAAGAAAATAAATCTGAAGCCAGGTAAATTAACAAACATAGTTGATTTAGAATTTTCTAATTTCCAACCAATTGTCTTCAAATTAAGTCATTTTTAAGGCAGCCCACATTTACTGAACTTGTGTTCATTTTGGTGGCAACATTTAGGAGTTTGTATCCATTTACAATTCAATGCCTAGTTATATTTTGTATATTTCCTCATACTCTTTTGCTCTCAAATATAGCCATACTACCACTGCTGGCTTAAGTTGTCCAAGGAAGTTAATTCCTTTCCACCTTCTATCTCTTGGGAAGAAGTGATTCACACTACAGATTGCTTTACAAATGTTTGTCTTGCATCCATTCCCAGTGGTGATGTCAGTGTTCCCCAAAAGAGGAAACTACTGTACAGAACACATTAGTGGATCTCACAACAATGAGGTAGCCTTAAATTCATGCCACACTGCCAGCCAACAGCAATCTATAGGCTGAACTTTCAAACATGCACAGAAACTGATGAACAGTTGTTTTCAACTGTAAGTTTCTAATTGTAAGAATTTAAAATATAATAAAAGTAGGCCACTTAAGGCTTTCCATTAAGTAGCAAAAGTGGCTGTTAAATACTTCTGAAAAAAATAACATTTTTCATTCTAAAGCCACACTATAAAGGATGGAAACAAGATTTGTAAAGACATGCTGCATTCAAATACACATTACTCCAACTTAAGCTTTATAATGCCATACACAGAGATAAGTAATCTTTTTTCTTCTCTGCAGAAGTGGCATTAACAGTAACTTTAGTTATTTTCTGGGTAGTTCTTTTCCTAGGTGCACTGCAGTGTTATGCAACCAAAACTGACTGTATTTAGATTTTATAATAGTTTTGCCTAGGTGTTTATCATATAATGTTGCTTGTCAACCATTTTAGCCTATGAAAAGCTCCTGAAATCCTTTTTCCTCCAATAGCTATGAACAGACCAATAATTTTTTACTAAAGAAAAAAACTGCCTATTTCATGTAACATTTAACTCATAACATAAGCAGCAATGAACATAATTTGTTTTTCATTTCCAAGGAAGAATAGAAAACCATGGTGTAGATTTTTGCTGACACCAGTAGATAACACTTTGATGTTAACAAGTATATTTATACATATTCTGAACCTGAATCAGATCAAGGTGATTTGTTTTGAACAGTTTACATGGGTGATCTTCTTTAAATAACCCATTAAACCAACAAAGACATCCTTCTCCAAACATATTTAGTAAGAGAATTCACTATATATACTACTAGTGCTTGACATTCACAATGGATAACCCACCAATATTCATGTTCTGCAAAACCAGCAACATAAACCTATCCTGCTGACACTGTTTGGAAGTGGAGAATATATGAAGTATCTCCTTCAGACTATGCCAACCATTTCAAAATATACTTATCATCAGTTCTCATTACTGCTAAGAGCACTGGCTGGGCTTTGCATGAGTAAGAGCAATGGCTAGACTTTTATGTCTGCCGTTCAATATTTTCCTGCATTACAGGACAACTGATATTTGTATTGTAAATTAACATTATTCAAACTTATAACTACTCCTCATCAGATTTAGAAGGGCAATCTGGTTTCAGAAGTGACACTCCACTCTTAAAAGTAACTTTAAGGACATGCTTCTAATATACTGTTCTAGTGGCAGGAATTGTGCATCCCTCCAGGTGTTACTGAACAGCCACTCCCAACATGCCTCATCATTGGCTACAATATTAGCACTGATGTGAGTTACAGTCTCTAGGGCTGTACAATTCCCATTCTGTAGAACACCAAGAAGCAGTTTTTAACTAAGCCACATTTCAAAGAACTGTACTGATTTATACCTGGCAGAGCTGTTTTACAATAAGTAAAAAAAAAAAAAACTTTTTTTCTTCCTCAGATACAATGGCACAGAAAACTAATAGGGTGTTGTTCTTTTTTGATCAATGAATAGACTGGGCATCTGAAGCCATATAGCTTCTCTAGCCTCTGAAAGGTTTGTAAAGAACTGTATCTTTCTTTGTTTTCTTTAAAAATGCTCATTTTCCCAAACAAATTATGTTCTTTGAATAAACTGATCTGCTTTGTCAACATCTGGAAAGACAAAATGACTGCATAATGTCAAGATTAAAATAAAGCAATTCAGACTTGCATAATGCCCATTATATTTTACCTGAAAATATCTAGCAGGTAGCATTCCTTTTCATTGTCAGGGGAATAAACTGATATTGAAACAGCTGTGTGGCAGAACTTAAGTGCCATCTCTGAAAAAAAATTCCAAGTTACATTTTGGAATTCACCGTGACCAACATATTTAGCAATGGAAAGTAACAAAAATGCAAATGGTCAGCTCTGTGAAAAGTGCCTACTTCTTGCATACTGAAGTGCAAGATGTTCACAGATTGTAACAAAGCTCTCTGTTTTTTTTTTAATCATGTGTTATACTGCAACCTCAAATGAATAAAAGGGTAAAAGGAAAAGAATCAACCTCTTAGAAACATTCCTCATGGGCATGCATTTCTGGGAACTTGACAAAAACTACCACCCAGCAAAAGAAGTCTATAGTGTAACCACAAAGGCTAAAGTGTCAGCTGCCTCAGGGAAGTCAACTGTGAGTCAATTCAACTCAAACTTAAATTTCAGATTCTTGACACAGGGATGATTTTGATTTCAAGGTTACAGACTCAAGGCCTTCATTGAATGCTCACAGGGCTCAGAATGAGCATTTGCTTATCTTCTTACGGTGATGTCTACATAAGCCATGACATTAATGCTTTAAATCAGTCAATTTAGATGTGAAAGTGTATGGAGGAGATTTTTATAACTACTTTAAAGTTATGAAATGAAAAAGGACAAAAAGTTAAAAGCTAAAAAAAGAGGGAGTCAGACTTGTTTTTGGGTTTCATATTTTAGTTAAAGCAGACCTTTCCTTATTGCTACTTGCTCATCAGCAAGATAGCCAAAGGTAGTCTAGCCATACTATTCAACAGATAATATGTCTGCCTTCTAAAGAATTTAAAGAAAATTATGGGGAAATGACATTAGCTATGGCTCTAATTAAAAATTATACTTTGGGGACTGGCTAAGGCTTATCGCATAGCACCTGGCAGACACTGAAACAAGGGAGGCTGTGTGAAGCAGCAGGACAGAACACAAAAAAGCATTAGGGCTTTAAGATGCACCACGGACAATGATCATGACCAAATAATCATCATCTGATTTAGCCAGGGCCTTGGCTGTAGCATCCAGGAACTGCTGAGAAAAATCACAGGGTGGGAAAGCATGCAAGACCCCGCTGTTTTCTTTGTCTTTGTTGCCTCCTACTGGAAGGCTTATGACTCCAGCTGCCTGTTTTTGTTTAAGATAGGACACCAGGTTTCTGAGGGGACGCTGTGTAGAGGTGGTGTTAGCTTCACCAGCCCCAGATGAGGCACGGTTGTCTGTGGTTCCAGGCACAGCCAGAAGAATAGCGTATCCATTAGGCCCTGCCACTTTGATGCGACGAGTAACTTCATCCAACTTAGGCTGGTCCAAACGGAGACGCTGAGTGATCTTTAGCTGGGCCACTTTGCCACCAGTTGCTCCTTCCACCAGAAGACTGCTGGCCACGTTCAGATCTCCTTGAAGTAGGTGCATGTTAGATGGGAAGTTGCTGTTCTTCAATAGAAGCATTCCTTGCCAGGCCAGGCACAGTTTGGGGGTCGACCCAGACTTTGAGGTTCCATCCTGCTGTTGCTGCTTTTGAGGGGGAGGCTTCAAGCGAGATCCTCCACCACTGCTCCCTTCAGAAGCATGTTCATCTTTTTTAGCTGGGCTCTTGCACTCTTGGGCAGCAGCTACCGTGAGGGTGCGATGTTTTCTTTCCCTTTCTACTGAACTCTTGTGGTCACGCTTTTCACTCTGACCTCTCTCCAAACTACCTCTACGTGACTCCCTGATGGGGGAATGACGATCCAACAGAAGCAAACGGGAAGATGGCCGTTCTGTATCACTACCATAGCGGTCTCTGCCTATACCTGGTTCAGGACTACGGTCTTGTGGAGAAGCTGCAGCAGGACAGTGCCGTTTGCGGGATGAAGATGAGCGTTCACTGTCTGGTGAACGGTCCAAATGCCGCCCATCTTCCACTAGCCTTCGCTTTCTGGGTGGGTCCCTATTGCTGCTGCCTAACTCCCTTTCCCCACGAGTTCTTTCTAGAGACCAACCATCTCGCCGGCGCTCCAGGCTTTCAAGTGGATCATAAACAGTTGCTCTGTTGCCCCTATCTCGAACTGGGGGTGGGGGAGGAACCCACTCTGTTTCAGGATATAAATCTCTGTCACGATCATATAGAAGTGGTGGAGTCCTGTCCCGGGCACCTCGGAGTGGATCTGGAGGGGCTCCACGATGGGCCCCAAAAGCAGATGTTTCTGCTACAAGCTCGTAATGGCCTGGGGGTGGAAGTGGCAAAGGCTGCAAATAGGGTTGCTGATAGCGATGCTCAGTGTCAGCAAAGTCCACCCTCAAACGGCGATCTGGTCCCCCCAAAGGAAAGCCACGCATGTGAGTACAAGCTGCTTGTGCAGCATCCAAGCTTTCATACTGGATGTAGGCCCAAGAATCGCCTTTACGATAGTCAATAGTACGGATAGTGCCAAAACGGTCAAACTCCCTGGCGAGGGCAGCCAGCGGCACCCAAGGCCCCAGGCCGCCGACCCAAAGCCGCGTGGTAGGGGTGGCCTTACCGTAGCCAATTTTGATAGGGTTACGCAGCAGCACTTTACCGGACATGGCCAGCTTAGCCCTGTGTGCCATATCCAAGTTCTCAAACTTGAGAAACCCATAGGTGCTAGTCTGACCTCGGGTGGGCCTCTTGATGTCCACCTCAGTGATGACCCCAAAGCGGTCAAAAGCCCGCCGGAGGTCTGACTCTGTCACCGATATATCCAGGTTGCCCAAAAAGAGTGTGCGGTTGGCTCTCTGGTCATCCTCTGGGCTTATCTCTTCCTCGCTGGCCGCGCCGGTGCCACCGACCCCACGGAAGGCCGCCGCTGCCGCCACCCCGGCCACACGGTCCAGGCTGTAGGCGGGCCTGACCCGGTCGTAGAAGCCCCCGTAGTCCCGCTCCCTCTCCAGCTCCCGAGGGAGAGGCGGGGGCGGCAGGCGGCCCAGGGCCAGCTGCTGCAGCCGGAAGTCTCTGTATCCGAGGCTCGCTCCTCCCCCGGCTGGCGAGAGGGCCCTCTGTGTCGCCCCCGTCGGGGGGTGCCTGAGGGCAGCGGGGGCAGCGCTCGCGACCCCAACCGCCGTGGCTCCATAGGGGGAGTCCTTGTCCAAAATGGCCGGAGAACGGCTGCTGCGGCGGCGCCCACTCCCTCCTCCTCCTCCTCCGACATAGACGGCCTCGATCTTGAGTGGCCGGTCGTAGAGGACCAGGCGCCCCCGGGCGTGCTTGGCGGCGCGGGCGTCCTCGGGCCGCCGGAAGTTGACGAAGGCCACCCGCTCGTCGACGGCGCCTGTTCCGGGCGGGAGGCGGCTGATCTTGACACTGACGTCTCCGAAGCGCTTGAACTCGTGGAAGAGCCCGTCCTCGATGGCCTCGTCGCTCAGAGCGGAGCCCAGCTCGCTGATCTTCAGGGTCTTGTACTCGCTGCTGGCGGAGTCCGAGGGGGGCGCGCGGGAGTCGCCTCCTCCGCCTCCGCGGCTGCTGCTTCCGCGCGAGGAGGAGGACTCCGCGTTCTTGCTGCTGCTGTTGCCATAGCCGTGACGGCTGCTCCCTCCGCCGCCACCCGCCCCCACTGCCGCCTCATACTCCCGGCTGCTGGCCCGGCTCGCCTTCTCCAAGTGGAGGCTCCGACGGCTGCTGCTACTGCTACCTCCCTCGCCGCCGCCGCCGCTGCTACTTTTCCCGCCGCCGTTGCTAGGCTTCTTGGTGCTCCGCTCGCCTCTCACCGAGGAAGAGTCCTCTCCGCCTCCGCCGCCTCCTCCGCCCCGGGAGCGCTTGGCCTTGGCCGGGGACCGCTCCTTGCCCTTCATGGCAAGAGGGAACCGCGCGCCGAGGATCGCGCCTCACGCACAGTCCGCCATCTTGGAATCTCCCTCAGGGGACACGCTCCGCCCGTTTGGCGGCCATTGGGCCGCTCAGGCGCGCCTCGCCGTTCCCATTGGTCGAAGCGGCTGTCAGTCGAAAGGGAGGACGGTCAGGAGGCTCGAAGCCCCGGAAGCGGAAAGCCCGCCCTCTTGATGTGATTGGACGGAGCCGCCGTCGCTCCTCCAGTTTGATCGATAGGGAGGCTAAGCCCCGCCATCGCAGAGGGCGTGTTATTGGCTAACTACGTCGAGGGTGGGTGGGGCTAGAATGCTCTATCGTACTTTTTATCTCTCTCTCACACAAAGTCCTAGCATCCATTGACCGTTGTTCTTAGCCTTGGTTCCAGTTCGTTTAATAAAGAAAGAAAGTAATAAAAAGAGTGGGGGAGGGGCATTCGAAGAGTGAGCTCGCGCAAGCACCTCCGATTTGATTGGACGAGGGCGCAACCCTCTCAACCGTCGAGTAGAATTCAGAGGCCGCGCGCTGATTGGGCGGTTGGAAAACCTCGCTTTCTTTAGCCTCGCCTTGAGGCGCGAAGGGAGCATTAGGTGAGGGAGGCTTTACGTGGCGGCTGCTCCCATCGTCGCCTGAAGGGAGGAGGGAGAGCCTTGGAAGCTTGGCGACGCCAGCATAAACCGGTTTAAGTTGCATCCACACTGGAGGAATAATTCGTTTTGATCACGGTTTAACTGTCAGGGCTGAGAGCGATGGAACCTCTGGTGCCTCAACAAACTACCATTCCCAGAATTCCATCGCTCTCAGCCCTGGCAGTTAAACCGTGATCAAAACGAATTATTCCTCCAGTGTGGATGCAGCCTCTCTCCAGCCTTACTAAAGTCCAAAACATACAACAGACATAATAATAAAAATAATATTTATATACACCACATTTTCAAAGGAAAAGATAGTGCTATAAGTACAGTGTATAATAACACCCAAAATCCACAAGGCAGTGATTGAGATTATATGCCTTCATTGGGACAACCAAAATGTACAAAATACATGTTGCAAGCTTTCAAAGAAATGTCCTAATAAAAGCGTTTGAGCTTTAACGGAATGTGTCTTCTTTTTCTGATTTAGGATAGAAAATGCTTCAGTATAGAATTTAGAACGGCAACACGAGTACTCATAGGTTATACATCCATCTTATTACGTATTTATTTTTTTATTATTATTTAGGCACAATGTTTTCTTTGCATCAAAACTCAGTGCCTGTGAAAGGTCCCAAATTTTCAATAAGTACTTTCTTAAGTCGCCGTGAGAAAACGAGCACAATTTATTCAAAATGTTCACATGTTACTTCCACTGAGGTTAATGAGAGATTTGTGGGAGCCCAGTCACAGTAGGGATGATTTCACGCAAAACTGATTAATTTCAGTGACACTTGTAGATATAATAATAACAATAATACAGATGCAGATGACACCAAATTAGAAGAAATAGCTAATACTCCTGAGGACAGGATCAAAATTCAAGATGACCTGAATAGCCTTAGAAAGCTAGGCCAAAGCTAACAGAATGAACTTCAACAGGGAGAAATGTAAGGTACTGCACTTAGGGCGGAGAAATGAAATGCACAGATATAGGATGGGGGACACCTGGCTTAAGGAGACAACATGTGAAAGGGACCTAGGAGTCCAAGTAGAACACAAGTTGAACATGAGTCAACAGTGCGATGCGGCAGCTAACAAGGCCAATGCGATTTTAGGCTGCATCAATAGAAGTATAGTGTCTAGATCAAGGGAAGTCATAGTGCCACTATATTCTGTTCTGGTCAGGCCCCACCTGGAATACTGTGTTCAATTCTGGGCACAACAATTAAAAAAGGACATTGAGAAACTGGAGTGTGTCCAAAGGAGGGCGACTAAAATGGTGAAAGGTCTGGAAACCATGCCCTACGAGGAACGACTTAGGGAGCTGGGGATGTTTAGCCTGGAGAAGAGAAGGTTAAGAGGTGATATGATAGCCCTGTTTAAATACTTGAAGGGATGTCATATTGAGGAGGGAGCAAGCTTGTTTTCTGCTGCTCCAGAGACTAGGGCCCTCAACAATGGATGCAAGCTCCAAGAAAAGAGATTCCACCTCAACATTAGGTGGAACTTCCTGACAGTAAGGGCTGTTCGACAGTGAAACACTCTTCCTTAGAGTGTAGTGGAGTCTCCTTCCTTAGAGGTCTTCAAGCAGAGGCTGGATGGCCATCTGTCAGTGGGGATGCTTTGATTTGGATTTCCTGCATGGCAGAATGGGGTGTGACTGGATGGCCCTTGTGGTCCCTTCCAACTCTATGATTCTATGATTCTACGATTCTATGAATAAATTTATTTATACCCCGCCTCTCCAATGAAATTGAGGCGGCTTTCCACAATACTGAAACATTAAAATACAATAAAATACAATGCCCCATAAACCCACTCATCCACCATAACCAATTAATCACAGCAATAAACAATAACAATAAAATAACACAGTTCATCGTCTCAGAAGACAGTTGATCATAACGGACCAAAGTCAGCCTAAGAATATTCTTTCCAAAAGTACCTGTGTTGGCCTAATGCCCTTATTTGTATGCAAATTGGTTATCCCACCTCGATGTTTCTAATACAAATCATCATTTTATCTAAGCTCTAGCCTTCTGACTCAGAAAAAAAAAACATAGAAATGCTTTGATAGCGTCTCTATAAGGATGAAAATTTGCCCCAAATCCTTTATTGACCACCATCATAATTGGATTAACAGTTGGCCCTCCACATTTGCGGCTTTGACATTTACGGATTTGATTATTTGCAGTTTTGATTAATATGTTCCCTCAAGGAATCTCTAGGTCCTGCAGCACAACTCTGCCAGAAGTGGACCATAGACTTGTGCTGGAGATCCTGGAAGTTCCTAGAGAAAACACTTCTCTAGGCATTTGTGGGTTCTTCAGCATGATTCTGTGAGGAACTTTATAATATTATAAATAATAATCATAATATATTTATATTGGACTGGAGGACCTGGAGATTCCTAGACAGGTGGTTTTTTTTATTTGCAGTTATTCCACATTCACAGGGGTCCTTCACCCCTAACCCCATCAAATGTGGAGGGACCACTGTACATGTATATACAGTTGTTAGGCAGCATTTCTGTACTAATATTTATGGTACCAAGCAAGGCTTTCCAAAAAACTCTTGCCTGGTACCCTTTGTTCTGAGCTAGATGAAAACTTCACTCTCTCCACTCCTTTTAAACATAGCACTTTAAGAAGGAGCCATTGCATAGTGGTTAGAGAGTTGGACTAGGCCAGTGTTTCTTAGGAGTTTCTTACACGGGGGAAATCCCATGCAAAAACAGGATTTAAAAGGTAGAAACCCCCCCCCCCCATAAAAGTGGGTTGATTTTCACACATGTTGTTATTAAACTTGTGTTATCCTCAACGGAAAGTAAACAAAAGCCGCTCCTTTTTACTTTTGGGATTTTCTGAAAGTAAAGAGGAGCAGCTTTTTTCTATTTTCCCTCCACTTTCCATTCAGGTTAACATTAGTTTAACAATGACGTCGTGTGAAAATCAACCCGCTTGTATGGTTTTTTCCCAATTTAAACCCCATTTTTGCACGGGATTTCCGCCGTGTGAATGATAAACTCTTTAAACTGATGTGGGCGACTGGCAATTCCCACCCAACCCCCATGTGCCAATAACTGGCATCATATTTGTGCCATTGGCTACAATTGCTTCTTTCTTTCCTGAATAATGTCCAGCGACTGGCAGCTGATGGCTCTTGGGGTGCTCTGTATCACTCAGAAAAATACCACTGGATGGTATTTTTCAAACTTTGTTCCTCCAGGTATTTTGGACTTCAACTCCCAGAAGTCCTAGCCAGTTTGGCCAACAATCAGGAATTCTGGGTATTGAAGTCTAAAACATCTGGAGGACCAAAGCTTGGGAACCACACAGATATACCCTTAGAAATAATGCCATGGCTCCATCCCACAGAATCCTGGGATTTGTGGTTTTGTGAAGCACCAGACTCTTTGGCAAAGTAAGCTAAAGACCTTGTAAAATTACAAATTGTGCCTTCTGGCACATGACAACTCAATTCCCAAAGGGTAAGGACTCAGCCCTCCAATGCCACTCTTTTGAACTGATACTTCCGAGTTGGTCCAGGTCTGTTCTCAGCCTTTCCTAAGAGTCGACATACAATTATGGAGGCTGCACACACTGTTCATCTCTGCACTGTACATCTTCAAAACAAACCCATTATTGAAAATAAAGTGGACTTCTGGCCACTTCCAGGTTTGCTTGTTTTTTGGTCATTATTGGTAGTGTGTGTGCAGCTTCCATAATTGTATGTCTTAGGACATACAGTACAATTCCCCCACTACCACCAACTCAGTTGCCTACCAGCCCTTCTTGGCTACTCTTCATAAGTCAAGATGACCAAGACTCCGCCCTCCATAACAGCCATCCACCGGCCTGAGAGGCAGGAGACTCCGCCCTCCATAACAGCCATCCACTAGCCTGGAAGAAGGAAGAGCCCTCCCTCCAATCCATCTGCCTTGGTCCAGGCCTCAGAGGGAGAGAAGAACCACTGGACCTCATCCCCTTTCCTTTCACCATTCCCTTCTCCTTTTGTGTCGTGTCTTTTAGATTGTAAGCCTGAGGGCAGGGAACTGTCTGATTAAAAATATTATTGTAAGCCACCCTGAGAGCCATTAGGGCTGAAGGGCGGGATATAAATACCTAAATAAATAAAATAAATAAATAAGTATCAAAAGGACATATTTCCCAGACTGCAAGCTCTTGTTCACATCTTCTGGCTGCACCAACTGAAACTGATCCCACAACATCAGGTAAAAAAGAAATCCCTCATTAGGACCTGCTTCAGCACTGTTGTCAAAACTGGAGACCGGTGATTTTGTCTCAGAATGCTTGGCAAGTTCATCACAGAACGCTTCCAAAGTTACCACCATATTATTTGCTGGGGCAGATGACAACAAGCTTTGTGTCACTCAAAAAATATCCCACTGGATGGTTATTTAAGGGTATAATACAGTCATCAAAGCTGCATTCACCACTGTACAAGAGGCACAATTCTGTGTTAGTATATATAGTTCACCATCTTTGTAGCAAGCCCAGCTCCTTTCAGTCTAGTGCTACTCAAAGGGGTGGTTTCTAGACCACTGTTGGTCCACAAGCTACTGTGTGTCAGTCTGCAGAGAAATGCCCAAAAAGAAAGAGCCAGTCACTGCCAACAGGCATAAATGTTACTGATACTGGTCTCTAACACATTAGAAAGAAACCGGCCAGTCTTCCACATCAGATAGCCTGTGAAGCATTGCTAGACAACATACCATTTGACTCACTCAAAGCTCTGCAGAAAGTCACAAAAACAGTGTCAGAGAAGATGTTCAGGAGTTACTGTAGTGATCAGCGACTGCCTTTCACACCTTGCCATTTCATACTGAGACATAGGAGATTATCACACAGGGGAAAATCGGGGGGGGGGGGGGATCGGGGGTTTAAACTGTCATTATCCTGGGAAAGTTGCACGATCACAGGAAGATTTTCACACACATAACGCTTAAAGAGGACTTGTCCCGAGGAATAACAAGGTAATAACCAGCAACAAATGATTCATGGGATTTCTCCGTGAATGATTTGTTGCTGGTTATAACATGATTATTGCTGGGATAAGTCCTCTTTCATCGTGATGTGTGTCCTCTTTAATTGTGACATCGTGTGAAAATCTTCAGCATCTTTGCATGACTTTCATGGGATAATGACAGTTTAACCCTCTGCTTTTCCCCAAGTGATAAAGTTCTCTGCTAGCTACCAGAAAGTTCATAGAGTTTGAGTAAGTGAAAGAGTCCCTCATATAACTCAGATCTCTAAGGCAGACCATTTTAATAGCTTCTCCACCCCGGTAGGGACTGAGTTCAAGAGACCAAACCAGGAAGTGTTCTGATCATGACAAAGGACTATTTTTACTCCCTTTATCGTCAGACACTCAAACTTGAGGTGAAGACAAAATCAAGAGGATGTCCCTTGACTCTGCGTTGAGACAATGATACACCGAGATTGCCCCTGGGCCATGATAGACATAGAAGCCATGAAGTCCCAAGCTGCCTGGACCACTCAAGGCAACCTGGGTGGATGTTGTACTTTTGGGCACAATCATGTAGAAATGATGCTTTAAAAATAAAGAGAAAATTATGATTGCAGAGGTAAAAAGAATTATGCTATAAAATCTATATAGAAATCTCATGCTGAGTTTGAGAAGTAGTATGCTTAGAAATCAGTGTCAAATTTTGTGTTTCAATATAGCTTACTTTCATACAGATAAAATTCTTACTGGCTGTGTGTGGGAAACAGGAAGAATATATTCAGTTCAATTGGGTGTCATAGAAACGAATTAATGGTTAGAATGAATGTATTTTCAAATCACATTGACAGAACCTCCATTAATTTCTATTTTGAGCTGCTTTTCAGGGTTTGGGAAGGGATGACAGAGCAAAAGAACATATACAGTTTGCTTTGATCGTAATGGAATTTAGATCATACTCTCAACTGCCATTTTACATCTCTATTGAATGGTATACAGCATTCTTAATGAATGTACTATACATAGGGCTGCCATAAGCGAAGACCTCCAAACCGGGACAAATGTAGAACAACATATCAAAATGTAGGACTTTTTTTTAAGTACTACATTTTGATATGTAGGCCTCGCCGGGGCCCGGGAGGGAGCATCTCCGCGGCCGGAGCTCGGACTGCGGAGAGCCCTCCCAGGCCTCAGCGAGGCCTTGGAGGACCCCACGGCCACAAAGAAGGCGCGCGCGGGGGCGGAGGTGGCCGCGGGCGGGGCAGTCCCGGTTTTGGCGTGAAACCGGACCGGGCCCAGGCCGGCACCGCCAAAAGCGGGCCTACAGGTGGGATATGGCATCCCTAACTATGCAGGATATGTCAGTAATTCAAAAGCTCCTCTCCCTCTTCTGTTTTAAAAAAAAGTCTCAAACTAAGTAATGCAACTTTTAATGTAATTTTAATTTCCTATTACATCTCCCCAAACAGGGTAACAAATCAGTGTTTCCTCCTGCTTCTTTGGATGAACTCGCCACACTTCTGAACTCTTCCAAACCTGCAACTTGTTCTCTTGATCCAATTCCTACTCGTCTTCTAATCTCTATAGCTCCTTCTTTTCTGCCCTCGCTTCTCCATATCTTCAATCTCTCTCTCTCTACAGGCTACTTCCCCTCGGACTTCAAACATGCTCTCATTTCCCCAATTCTGAAAAAACTTTCTCTCAACTCCTCCTCTCTGTCTAGCTATCGTCCGATTTCTCTTCTCCCCTTTCTTTCTAAGGTTTTGGAACGGGTTGTTTATTCTCGCTGTCTTGAGTTTCTTGAAGCCAACTCCATCCTCGATCCCTTTCAGTCTGGTTTCCGCCCAAGGCATTCTACAGAGACATCTTTCACTAAGATCTCAAATGACCTTTTACAGGCCAAGGCTAATGGCCTTTACTCTGTTCTCATCCTTCTTGATCTGTCTGCAGCCTTTGACACCGTTGTTCACTGTCTTCTAGTGGATATACTTTCTGACCTTGCGTTCTCAGACTCTGTTCTCAACTGGTTTCGATCTTATTTGTCTGGCAGATCTTTTGCAGTGGTCACAGGTGGTCAGACTTCATCTCCTGTTCCCTTATCTGTTGGAGTTCCCCAGGGCTCTGTTCTGGGTCCCCTTCTGTTTTCTCTCTACACACTGTCCTTAGGAAAACTCATCAGCTCTTTTGGTTTTTCCTACCATCTGTATGCCGATGACACCCAGTTGTATCTTTCCACCCCCAACCTTTCTCCAAGGCTTGAACAGCAAGTTTCATCATGTCTCACAGCTGTCTCACAGTGGATGCGCCATCGGCATTTGAAGCTCAACATGTCCAAGACGGAGCTTCTTGTCTTTCCTCCTAAGCCCACCTTTCAACACTCCTTTTCTGTCTCTGTGGACAACATTTCTATTCAACCAGTCCAGCAAGCCTGCAGTCTTGGTTTCATCTTTGATTCTTCTCTGTCGTGTATCCCTCAGATCCAGACCACAGCCAAGGCTTGTAGATTCTTTTTGTACAATATTGCTAAAATCCGACCATATCTCTCCGCCTCTACTGCCAAGATCCTGGTCCATGCCCTAGTGATCTCACGACTCGATTACTGCAACATCCTCCTGGCTGGGTTTCCTCTCTCTCACTTCCGTCCTTTCATTTCTGTCCAGCATTCAGCTGCACGCATTATCACATCCACCCACCGCTCTGACCACATCTCTCCTGTGTTGGCATCCCTTCACTGGCTCTCACTCCCTTTCCGCATTCAGTATAAGCTCCTGCTGTCAACGTTTAAAGCCCTTCATGGGCTGGCCCCTCCCTACTTATCAGACCTTATTTCCCCTCACCTTCCCACTAGGACCCTCCGTTCTGGTAGTCAAGGTCTGCTGTCTCAGCCCAGGATTTCCTCTGCCCCATCCCGGATTCGCCCCTTTTCACTTGCTGCCCCTCACTCCTGGAACCTTCTTCCCCCACAAGCAAGAGCCATCACTTCTTTAACCAGCTTCAAAACAGAGCTGAAGACCATCCTGTTCAGAGAAGCGTTCCCAGGCATTGCATAATTGTCACTTGCTATTTGATGTTCTTTTGTTGTCTGTTTTATTGAATCATTTCCTGTATTGTTATGTATTTTATATGTATTATCTTACTAGACAGGCCCCTTCCCCACCACCACTCCCTTCTCCTTCTGTGTCGTGTCTTTTTAGATTGTAAGCCTGAGGGCAGGGAACCGTCCAATTAATAAGATTGTATGTACAGCGCTGTGTAAATTTACAGCGCTTTATAAATAAAGGATAATAATAATAATAATAATAATAATAATAAATAATAATAGAAAAGTGCTTCACTTTTCTTCAGGGCCATCACATGATGTAGTACCTTTTCTTGTCAGCAGATGTGCCAAGAGCAATTGTCCTATCAACCCGAAAACAGGCAAAGTGTATTTGGCATACTTCCATCCATTCATTCAGAAGACCTTTGGCAAAGTCCATCTACATTAATGAAAATTGACAGAGCAATCTGATACTTAGATTATACTAGGGCTGGAAATATAGGTAATGGTAGTTGTGATGAAACAGCTGCCATATGTAGTTTGTGCTCAACTCAATGAGGAATGGAAAAAAAACACAACCACAAGATGCAAAATAGCAGCAAAGGTGTGATGTGCACTGTAACTGTCATGGCTCACAGCTATGGAGTTCTGGGATTTGTAGTTTTGTGAGATATTTAGCCTTCTCTGCTAGAGAGCTCCTGGTGCCACATCAATCTACAGATCCCACAATTGGGTAGTATAGTATCATGGTGTTTAAAGTGGAGTCAAACCACATTATTTCTGCAGTGCGGATTAGACCAATGTAATAATAATAATAATAATAATAATAATAATAATTTGTTTTATTTATATACCGCTATTCCAAAGATCATAGCGGTGAACAGCAAGTAAGCTAATTAGCAAGTAAGCAAGTAATGTGATAAGCATGTCCACAGAAGCACTATCAGGAGTCATCATCCATTGATTGTACTATCATGGGACCCACATGCTGCCTGAATAGAGCACTATTGAAGTCATAATTGTGGAGAAGCAGCTGTAGTACATCATCTGCACCATGCAAGGTGCAATACCACGGTGCAATGTGTAATACCACAGTGCTCCCTTCACCATCAGCCCCATAGTTCACCCAGCAATGACTACTGCCAGTTCCTATGTTTACCCCCAGAAAGTCTTCAGATCCATTACGTTTTTCCCAGCCATGGGCCTGTTTGAAGCAATGTCTGGAGACTTGCAATATCAGAGTTCTTTCTGTCTGTGCCATTGAGTCTGGTGGATTTGGAGTGCCACGTTATTATACTGCATGGTGTGGATGCAAACATGTCTGCTGTTGATGTTCCTTGATATTGTGTATTGGCTTCTTTGTGTGGGCAGCATGTAGTAACATCACCCCCCCACCAAAAGTTTCTGATTTGTGGAATCTGGCAGTGGTATACAGGATGGGGGTGGGCTCTGCTGTTTTAACTTCATTTCCTGTGTGGTGTGTGTTCCACTCTCCCTTCCTGGGGGAGTGGGTGTAGCATATGATGCCCATGCCATCTGTATAAGAGAAGCACATATCTCCTTCCCTCATAGATGGATCATAGGACTATTCAGCAAAATAAGATAACATGTTCCTTTTGTTATTAACCAGCAGAGGGCAGAAACTGTGCAGAATATCCTCATCGCTCTTCCAAATGTGCTGTTCCATCTGCTGTCATTTACCAGACATCAGATGATGGTGGTAATAACAACCTCTGGGATCTGAAAGGCAAAGCCTATCTCACTGCTCTGTCTAGAGCAATTCACTCTAATGATACCAGGCCCTGGTGTGTTCTTCAGTGGAATGGCTGATGACAGTACTGAATATTTCTGTTCCTAATAGCACCTGAGATGTAGGTCACATATAATCCCAATACAAAACTGATCAACTCATCTTTTGTTTAGATTACACTGGTCTCAGATTCCTAGTATTGTAACACTGTGGTAGTACATTGCCTCTGTGCTAAATCTATGTGCTCCTTGGAGGTTTAAGTAATTGCCAGTGTGTTTTCTCCCTCATTTTAGGGTCTATCCCTGTCTCCGATATTCTCTTCGGTGTAATAGTAACATTTGGGAGCTAGTTGAACTTGTATTGGAAGTGTTGTAGATACCCAAAATATCGTTTTGACAATATCAGGCCTTAACCAGAGAGATTTATTGTTTCAAAATTCCTGAAAGATGGCATAAAAGATAACAATGTCGTTTTTTCTGGACGAGCACCAGTCAAGTAATGTCCCATTCTAGTCTTGTTTTAATGGCTATTTTTATGGAGGGACCAATCAGTTCCTTGTTTTTATTTTCCATATAGTTGAACATCATCTGTTATATATTGTCCCTATGGTGAAGAAGACTATTTCTATGAATATGATGGAATGTTTCTATTGCAGGTTATTCTGAAGAAAATTGTTTGCCATGAGCTCCTTCTTAATATCATTTTTACTGTATAGCACTCAGACTATAATGGATAATGGAAATTACTAAGGAGTTTTCAAAGATGATCAGCATGTGCTTTACAGACTATAGCAAAGCATTTGATTCTATCGATCATGAGAAACTAGGGATCACTCTTAAAGAATGATGCATACCATAAATACTCAACTATAGGCTGACCTTGGGGACAAAATTATGGATTTTGATATGACTCATGGATAAGTTGAGGGTAAAACTTAGGGACATGTAACAAAGGATCTAAAGTATAAAGCAAAGGAAGAAGGTGCTAGAGAACTTAGAAAATTCCAGAAGGCATGGATGAGAGAGTAGAGGTAGATCAGTGCTTCCAGGACAGATTACACTCTTGCCTTTCACCAGGTGATGGTCCCTTTAAAAAAAAAAGAGTTAAAGTACTGCATTTCTATTGACCCATAGATAAGTCAACTCTGTTTTTGGAATCAATTTTTAGACTACATTTTCTAGACTTGTATATGAGTATATACAGTAACTTGTACTCAGGAGAAGAGACTACTGTTAGGACAGAATATGGAGAAATAGAATAGTTTCCAGTTGGAGAGGAGGTCAGGCAAGGCTGCTTTCTATCACCCTTTCTAGTTAACCTGTACACCAGGAACATCATACGAAAAGTAGGATTGGATTCAGAGGAGGGAAGCGTGAAAATTAGAGAATGGATCAACAGTCTAAGATATGCAGATAACACCATAACATTAGCAGAAAATATCATCAGTGTGGAAAGATTAATGAAGAAGGTCAAGGCAGAAAGTGCAAAGGCTGAACATCAAGGAAATAAAAATTATGGCCACAGACAATCAACATAATTTTAAAGCAGATGATGAAGAGATTGAAATAGTTCAGGATTTTCCACACCTGGGCTGAGTCACCAATCAGCATAGAGATTGCAGTCAATAAATCGGAAGAAGACTAGGACTTAGAAGGGCAGCTATGAAGGAACTAAAAATCCTGAAGTATAAAAATATACAGTATAATTAAATACCAGTTAGAATTGTCCATGCCATTGTATTTCTCATTACAATGTATGGTTGTGAAAACTGGACAGTGAAGAAAGCTGATAGGGAAAAAATCAACTCATTTGAGATGTGGAACTGGAGAAGAGATCTGAGAATACCATGGACAGCTGAAAAGACCAGTGGATGGATCCCAGAGCAGATCAGGCCCAAAGCAAAGATGACTAAACTGAGGTTGTATTTTGACCATACTGTATCATGAAAAGAAAGGACTCACTTTAAAAGACTATAATGCATGGGAAAGTAGAAGGTGATAGGAAAAGAGGAAGCCTGCATTCCAGATGGATAGACTCAATCAGAAAAGCCACAGCTATGAGTCTACAGGAACTGAGCAGGGTGGTTGAGGATAGGATGGCTTGGAGGTTTCTCATACACAGGGTCACCATGGGTCAAAGTCAACTTGAAGGCAGTTAACAGCAACATTCACACTATGGGCCTAGATACCTAAAGGCACCAGATCTCATCTGATCTTCGAAACTAAGCAGAGTTAGCACTTAAATGGTGCTAATGCCAATGAATTCCACATTCTGTAGGGTATTTTTCAGAGGAAGGAACTGGCAAAAGCACCACTGAGTATTCCTTCCCTAAGAAATCTATATGAAATCCATGAGGTCACCATAAGTTGACAGGAAACTTCAAAGCAAACACACAAACATTCATACTATGAGCCAAACTCGTGTATTTGAGGTTTGGACTAGGATGTTGGGAGACCATGGCTCAAATCCCTATTCAGCCATGGTAACTCACTAATTCACACTACCAAAAAAATCGGTTCTGAAACCAATTCAATCATGTGAAGTTCATACTCACCCCGGATCTCACACAAGCGAATCCGAGGCTTGCACACCCGTTCCGTGGTAAATGGCCCCTAGCGCGGTGTTTTTGAAATCGGCGCAAATACCGTTTCTTTTTAAAAACCCTGGGTCCTGGGAATGAGAACTTGGCCTCGAACACGATCGAGGCAAATTGAGGGAGAGATTTAGGTCAGAGGGTGGGCAAAGGGCAAGGCATTTCCTCCCCTCATCGGAGGGGAGGGGGGAAGAGGAAAGAGCCCTGGGAAGAAGGGCTGCTGCTGGGCAAGGAGCAGGCAGGGCTCCTGGCGCCGGGAGGAAGGGGATGCTCTCCTCCTCCTCCTCCTCCTCCTCCTCTTCCTCCTCCTCCTGCTCTCCTGCTGGCCCCTGCTCCCTCCGGGGCCATTCAAGGCCACCTCTCTTGCTGGGGGACTTGGCCAACCCTAGGAGGGCACATTGCATGCCCACGGAGGCAGCTGCTTCCAGCCTGGAGCCTGGCACCCAGAGAGGGGCTCTCCCGAGAGCCAGCCTGGCAGCCAGGGGATGGCGGGAGGAGGAGGAGGGTCGCTGGCCAGGCAGCAGCAGGCCTCCAGCAGCTGAAGCAGGGAGAGAGATTCCTCTCTCTCTCTCTCTCTCTCTCTCTCTCTCTGTGTGTGTGTGTGTCAGAGGGAAAAGGGGGGGTGGTCTACTTCCCGCTCCCGCAGCCTCCCCATTGCTCTTCTCCCTCACGATCCCAAGGCTGGAAGGGATCCCCAACGGACATCCAGTCCAACCCCCAATCAAAGCAACAACCTCCCCTTTCAAGCACCCTCTTTTGACAATCTATGCGCATTTTTGGGGGGTGACATGCCTGGGATGCAGGGAAATGGATGCAGGAGAAGCACCCTCTTTTGACAATCTATGCGCATTTTTT